>NW_012139302.1:2418397-2470825 GCF_000956105.1 Propithecus coquereli | reverse complement strand
CCAAAAGGCGAAACGAAGACTATAAGCACCTCTCTCAGCAGGGCAAGGACGACCAAGGCACTTTTCTGCCCACCTCAGCCGAGACCCGCGGTGCACCTGCAGCTTTATTTTAACCAAGACAACAAACATTTTTCCTTTAACTTTCTTCTAGAAAGAAGAATGGGAGAATACTACCATCACATATGCATTTTCCCTTCCTTACGTCTCTGTTCCTGAATTTTTGCCCTTTAGACAATAAAATCAGAGGATTTATTGTTAGCACTATTCCTTCTAGTAAATTAGCAATTTTCAGTCCCAAGCTCACCTCCTTGGCCCCTTCAATAATCTCATGCTGTGCTACACATCACAGTGAAGACTGGAAACAGAAGCTCATCCTCTTAGCCCGAGGAAATCACACTTACTTAGTTAACTCCACTGGGGATGGGCACTTCACAGCATAAATAGAATGTGGGATGATTATCTTAGTCCTCTTCTGTGAGGCCTATTGAGAGGTGCCTATCTATTTTACCTTATTAGCGCCTTGAGTTTAGTCTTTCTTGGACATAGTTTGAAAGCAATATATAATAAATTTACACACTTTGTGGCGTTGAAGATGAATTTGGCCTCGGCAGTCCAACTTGTACCATTGTGAAAAGGAGCACGTGCCTTATCCCACATGGTATCTGAGAGGAAAAGAAAATGATACTTTTTAGCTCCTTTTCCCATATGTGTCCTGCTCTCCTACCCTAAAAGCTGTTGGGGATGTTCCCCAATCCCACGGAGGGTTGTTCCACAGTGAAGCCCTGGGCAGGGCTGGGAGGCAGGAGCTGGGACCTGCATGGAGGAGACGCAGAAGAGTTTCGGTGGAGCCAAGACTTTGTTTTAAGGGAAGGTGTTGTACACTCTAATGTGAAGCCCTAAAAGGGAAAGAAGTCGGTGTCAATGACAACCGGTGGTTAGAGGCGTGAAGAACCAAGCAGTGCTGTTCCCATCCACCGTGAACTATAGGTCTGTTACCTCCCATGGCTGGGCCTTAGTTTCCTACTCAGTAAAATAAAGCAATCCATCTAAATGGTCTCTGGTATCCCTTCACTTTTAATGTTGACAGAAACTCTTGAGTCCCTGGGCCAGGCCCTGCATGCACATTGAACTCTGCCAGGGAGTGCTCTGGGAGGACAGTGCTGAAGCTCTCTCCTGGGAGTCAAGTGTTTTTTGGATTATCTTCTGTTTGAAGAAGAATCTGCCTTTTCCATACATGCAGAGCTCTGTGGAATAGCCAAAGTTTAAAATGAGCCAGGAGTGACCAGACACGTGATTATAAATACACATTGACATTGGCAAGGTGGAGTCTACAGAAACTCATCTCTCTTAGGTCCTTCTCCTTGTAGAGAGTTTTGCTTTCTTGATTCTTGAAACTTATCAAACATTCTGTACTGTATGTGCCTTTGGCTGGATACTCCTGAGTTGTTTCTATTTCTCCTAGTTTCTCTCTCCTATTAAGCATTTCTATTTCAGGGTTCTGTGCAATTCACCAAAGCTTTTATCATAATTTCCAAGGTGAAGTAAGATTCTTCAGTAATAGATGTAATTTTCATCAAACGATTGCTTTCTTTTTCTTATTGTTGGGACTCAATTGCTTAATGTGAAAGGGAAGCTGTCCATAGCTAAAACCCTCTGGTTTGGAAGGATGAGTAAAAAATGATGGAGGTAATTGATCAGAAGCCTATTTTCTTTGCCCGGCCCTCACAGTTCATGTCCCCCAACCCCACAGAGAGGAAACTACCCCAGGAAACTGCCATAAGCATAAACATTTCATATAGGCCCAGTTGACATACTATCAAGAATATTCAAAACTGTTGATATTTAGCCTATGAATGGATCTTGAGAAAGCAAAACAATATATATAATCATGTTGGTTCTTTTTAGTTTCTATCTAATATTTGAGTAAATCATTCCCCTTCCTCTCATTTCTCTACCTCCCTGATGCTAGTTGCCAAAGTATGCTAACTTGAATTCATTCATTTATTCAACAAATACTCACTGAGCAATCATCACGCACAAGGCACTAGTCTAAGCACTAAGGATTCACATGTGAACAAGACAGATAAAAAATTTTGCTCATACAAAGTTTACATCGTAGTTAGAGGAGGGCAATAAGCCAATAGAAGAGTAAAATACATGCCAAATGGTGCCCAGGAGGAAAACAATGGAGGGAAAAGGAATAGAAAATGCTAGGAGTAGGGAGAGAGTTTAGTTTTAACAAGCATGGTCAGGAAAAGCGTCATCAAAATGATGACGGTTGATCAAAGATGTAAAGAGACAAGGGAATAAGGCAAACAGATAACCAGTGGACTGGGATTTTTGGCCTAAATGACTGGAAGATCGGGGTTGTCGTTTATTGAGAAGAGAAAGGCTAAAGGAGGAACAAGACATCCAGTGTCTGATGTTAGCGGGCAACTGGGAATCTGGAGTTCAGGATGGAAAATATAAAAAGAAATTGCCCTCCCCAAAGGAATTAAGCCACATCCTGCATGCCCCAGTCTTTCATTACTAGTTAATTAAGCTGAGCAGATCAAGAGAAGGAAATGGGCATTACCCTTACTTATCCCTAGTAGAATATGTAAATGTGCCCTAATGTGGTGGTTTCAAAACACGTCCACAAGTACTTTGCCATTCTTCCCATCGGAAGATGGAGTCTATGTCCCCTCCCCTTGACCCGGGGCAGAGCTTTGTGGCTGCTTTAACCAAGTGGGTATCACAGAAGTGATGTTATGGAACTTCTGAGGCTAGGCCATAAAAGGCAATAAAGGTTTTTGCCTCTCTCTTTGGGGTGGTCAACCTTGGAACCCAGCCACTATGCTATGAGGAAGTCCAGGCCACACGACGAGGTACGTGTCCCATGGGGAGGGAAACTGAACCCCCCAACCAAATTCCCATGCTGACAACCCACACCAACCTGCCAGCCAAATGGTGCACCATCTTGGAAACAGATCCTCCATCCTTCACTTGAGATGCCTCTGTTGATGCTGCTTGGAGCAGACATGAGCATTCCCCACTGAGCCGTACCCAAATTGCAAATTGGTGGCAAAGCAACATTTTCCTTGTATAAACCACTGTTTGAGGTGGTAATGATCATCTGGAGACTTAACTTGTAAGGTCTTGAGTGTAGGCCTGTCTTTTTTTTTTTTAAACCATTGTATTCCCAGTCCCTGGCATTGTCTGAGTGCATACTGTAGGCATTCAATAGCTGCTTAAAATGAATAAACCAAGATGAAGCAGCTGTGACCATCTTAAAAATTGAAGAAGAGAAGTTTGGGAGCACTAAGAAAGGTTCCCAGTTTAGGGGAATATTTCTTCAGCTTAGGGAGAGCTTGGTTCAGGATAGTTAAAAGTTGTATGTTCTGAACATGTTAAAACAGGTTGTCCAAGAAAATGTGGTTATCCAAGAAATATTAGGGGCAATGAAAGTCATTTAACTTAGAGATTATTCTAAAACCTTTCAAAATAGAGCAATGTTAGAAGTAAGAAACTGTCTCTGCTCGTTACCCTCAGAGCTGGTTCGTTGCTGGAGGATAGCTTTTGTTGGTTTAATAGCCACAGCGGTGCTTCATATTCTGATTTGATCTGTGAATGTATTCAGCAAAGTAAATATATAATGAAAGCAAGAAGATTATATAAATGATTTGCACACCATTTTTTTCCTATATGAAGAAAATCTTACCACTGTAGGCCCTGAAGATGTTTGTGGGTAGGGGAGAGGGAATAAAAGAGAATAGACTCAGGGACATTTCAAGAATCCTCTAGAAGAGAATCATCCCTGCATGATCAGCCTAATAGGAAAATGGTGTGTATAGTGAGGCCCAAATTTTTCTCTTTTTTTTTCATTTCAACTTGGGATACACGACATTATCTAAGTCCCTCTTAGTCCTGGTGGTACTTTGAGGGGGCGGTCACGTTCACTACTGATGGGAGTGGAACTTCCTTTTTTGGAAATCGAGTTGGTGTTATGAATAAAGGATAAAAATTAAAAATAACTCTCCACTTCTTGGACACACTTTTGAGTAGCTAACGCATAAACACCATTTATTACCTATCAGGTACTGTTCTAAACCTATATATATTAATAAATTTAATTCTCATGACCATCTTATAAAGTACTATTATCTCATTTTACAAATGAGGAAACTGAGACCCAACCTAGGCAGAGCCTGGCTCAAAATTCTGCATTGTTGAAGCAATGCTAAGCTGCCTTTCATTAACATCAAAAACAAATCAAAATAATGATTGGTAGTGAAAGACATTGGTTTAAATGTTATTTATAATAATGAAAAATATCCCAAAGAAGATAAATATTCTTCTGCAATAATTATAAATGGTTATTTTTAAAAAATGGTTATTGGCCGGGTGTGGTGGCTCATGACTATAATCCTAGCACTCTGGGAGGCTAAGGCAGGAGGATCGTTTGAGCTCAGGAGTTTGAGACCAGCTCTGAGCAAGAGCAAAACCCCATCTCTACTGAAAATAGAAAAATTAGCTGGGTGTTGTGGCACGTGCCTGTAGTCCCATCTACTCAGGAGGCTGAGGCAATAGCATCCCTTGAGCCCAGGAGTAGGAGGTTGCAATGAGCTATGATGATGCCACTGCACTCTACCCAGGGCAACAGAACAAGATTCTGTCTCAAAAAAAAAAAAAAAAAAAAAAAAAAAGATTACATTGAAAATGGTGAAAGCAAGTGGAAAAGCAGGACATGGATACAAGATAAGAAAACAAATGGCAAATGAGGTAACTGCATGATTTAAAAATACTGAACAGTATATGCTATGATCTGGATGCTTCTGTCCCCCTCAAATTCATATGATGAAATCCTAACCCCCAAGGTGATGGTATTAGGAGGCCCACTTCCATTTGGGAAGGTCATGGGGGTGGAGCCCTCATGAACGAGATTAGTGCCCTTATAAAAGAGAACCGAGAGAGACCTCTCAGCCTGCTATCATGTGAAAACACTCTAGAAATTGCCATCTATGAACCAAAAAATGGGCTCTCGCCAGACACCAAAGCTGTTGGCATCTTGATCTTTGATTTCCCAGCTTCCAGAACTGTGAGAAATAAATTTCTGTTGCTTTTAAGCCACCTAGCTTATGGTATTTTGTTATAGTACTCCGAACAAACTAAGATGGTATATATGCAAAAGTATTAACAATACTTATCTCTGGGTGGTAGGATTATGAATAAATCCTTTTCCTTCTTTCACTGCGTATTTTCTACAATTAACATATATTGCATTTATAATCACAAAGCATGTTGTTAAAACAAAAACAGGAATCAAGGTCTCATAATTCAGGGAAAAGGTCTAGGCTTAAGCTATTGCTTTGCATATATAAGTTACCACAAATACTTTCCATGTGGCTGAGATTATTTAGACAGTGTGTAGAAGAGTGAGAGCAGAAACTCAGGGTCCACCAGCATCCAAAGCAATGATTCTTACAACCCTTCGTGAATTAATCAATCACGGGCACGTGCGCGCACGCGCATTTATACAAACTGCAGAGTCCTAGATCTCTAGCGATTATCTTTGTGGGCCCAGTATGGGATCTGGGAAATTTTGTATTTTTTTTTTGGCCAGGTTCACAGGTGATTCTGATGCAGGTGAATGAGAGAGCCCTTTGAGACACAGATCTGAAGAATAGTGCCCTGTAATATAACAGGACTCAGGTAGGAGAAAAACAACATAGTCGCGGCCAGGAAGCCAAGGATCCTTTGAGAAAATATATATAAAACATATTAAAAGCACATTGTGGTGTAACAAGAAGTTCTTCACCCTGGCTGCATGTTCGAATCACCTAGGGGGCTTTTAAGACATACTAGTGTGCAGATAATCCTCATCATGGTGGTAAATCTCCAACTTCAGCATTACTAAGAGATAGAGGAACTGCAATTGTCCAATTAACTATACATAGAGGGAAAACAAAAATTCCAACAGTGCGCTCACCACAGGCCTGCAGCAGCTGCCACAAACCAGTGGGTGCAGAAATCAGGGCAGAAGAGTCCCAAAAGCTTGGGGAAAAGGGTGGAGGGGAACAGAGGACTTACAAAAAAAAGTCAAGGCCACTCCCCAAAGAGAAAGTGAAACATTATTTACAACCGGAATGAACACTGATGGGGACTAAGCAGTCCGCAGCCCTGGCCCCAGGTGGGGGCCTGCAGGCGTGCAGACCAGTGGGCGGACGTGGAGAAGCAGAGCTCCTGGGGGAGCGTCAGGTACATGGAAAGGAGGAGGAGGTACTCCTGGATGACAGGCAGCGCATGAAAAGAGGAAATAAAAGAACAAAATTAAGGATCCTGCAGAAAACAGGAGCTAGACATAAGG
This sequence comes from Propithecus coquereli, assembly GCF_000956105.1. Classification (NCBI taxonomy): domain Eukaryota; kingdom Metazoa; phylum Chordata; class Mammalia; order Primates; family Indriidae; genus Propithecus; species Propithecus coquereli. Next base: position 2,464,479 of record NW_012139302.1, on the reverse strand, counting down.
ACTCCTTCTCTCTTTTCCCTGCCCCACCAACATCATGCATCAAAGAAACTGTGCAGAAAAGAGCTGAACTGACAGAAGAATCTGCTCTCGATGTGGTACCTAACCGTGGAATGGACAGGAACAGGAACAAGGCCACTTCCAAAGGGAACGAGTGCTAAAAGTCAGAAGTTAACCTTCAGTTTCTCTGCTGTGGTCTTCTCCCATCCAAGCACTAACCAGGCCCGCCCCTGCTTAGCTTCTGAGATCAGAAGAGATCGGGCACGCTCCGCGTGGTAGAGCCATAGATAGCTGTGGTCTTCCCTATAGAACAACCATGACATTGACAAAAACTCTAACACAACGCTCAATATTAATTCAATATTCTCTGACATGTATCTGGGGATATGGAAAATTTGCTGAATCAGAAATACAAAAACTAGGTAGAGAAACCAACAAAAAGTAGGAGGCAATGAAACCAGAGCTGAGGAAACTAAGGAAAACAGAAGAAGAGCCTATCAGTAATAAAGAACAGATTATAAGGCACCCAAAAGAGAATGGGTTCAAATAAAAACTTAATGAAGGATACTGAGTAAAAGAAGGAAAACAATCAAGAGAAAGAAAAATGAGACAAAGACAACAAAAAAGGATCAGAGAGAAGGAGGCTGAAATGGAAGTAGCAAAAGAGGCCAAATTCTGCAATTATTGGTGTAACTGAGAAGAAAAAAAATAATGGAACAGAATATTTAAAACTCTAATCCAAGAAAAAGTTCCAGAGATAAAAGAAGAACTGAATCTACACATCCAAATGGCCCAGGGGGGTACCTGGGAAAATTGACCACAAATTATCAACTCTGAAACACGGCTTGTAAAATCATTAAAGACTTAAAAAAAAACAACAAATCCTCAGAGCCTCCAGGCAAAAAATAATAATAATTTACAAAGAAGAGAGAATTAGATCGGCCTCAAAAATAACATGCAAAGCGAGGAAACAGTGGAACACTATTTTAAAGAAAGCTAAGGAAAAACAAGCTGCCCTTCCAGTTTCAAGGTCATAGAAAATCAGTTTTGAATGTGCCAGAATTCCAGGAATATTGGACACAGGTGCGCTTGCTGAGGAATTTATGGGAGGGTGAGTTTTACCTAGCCAAAAGATTTCTGGGACCAAAAGGACTGACAGAAAGCACTTCACATATTTAATTGTAGAGCTAAGACTAAAATAAGCGTTCGATCCTGGGTTGATAAAAGATGTAAACATTATATATTGACAAAGTAGATCAAATGCAACTGAAAAGATGGGAGAAGGGACAAAAGGAGGGAAGTAGAGTGAGACTGTTGTACGGGCAATACGTGGGACTCAGGATCAGTTAGAAAAGACAGATAGGAAGAGGTTGAGAAAGAAAAAATGGGACTAAGACTACTATGAAAAGTATTAGCATAAAAGGAACCACTAGAATAAAAATACAAAGCTTCCAAAAGCCATGAGGACCTCCCCCATAGAAAGACACAGAAAATATAATACATTGAGCAATTACAATGTAAGATACGACAGAATTGAGAGCAAACTTAGCAGTTACATCAATAAAGCTGAATGGGCCTAACTTGCCTATTAAAAGATTTTCAAATTGGCTCATAGAGCAAAAACCCAACTGTGTGCTGTACGCAAGGGACACACTTAATGCAGCCATTTTTGAAAAAGCTAAAAATAAAAGGGGTGAACGAAGATTCACCAGGCAAATGGAAACAGTAAGACAGCAGGCGTTGCAATCCTGATGCCAAAGTAGACTTCAAGCCCAAACCAAAAAACATAAAAAGAAAATTTAGAGCTGTAACATGGTCCTGGAGCATACGAAAGAGCATCCAACATTACTCTTAATAAGATAAATGCAAATGGCGGCGATGCCGTTCCTTACCCATCAGATTAACCACACTCGAGTCCCCCCAAATCTCATTGATGTTTGGCCTGGGACACTACTACTATAATTCTATGTGGCAGCACTTCAGTTTTGTGTGAATTATCTATTGAGTAATCCTCAGATCATCTGGAGAATCCTGTTAACGTACTTGAATTTAAAAGCCAAGATTATACAGCATAATCTTTTCATAGTTCTAAGATATGCATATATATCTAATATGTATCTATGTTTATTTACGTATATATATATTTAGCTTTGAAGCTTTTTTCATTAGCTGAAGCTTGTGATTACTACGATTGAAGGTTGTCCTGGAAGTGAAGTCTCATACAGTGCCATGCATGAGAAAGCTAGGTTTCACTGCATTGTCATTAGAAATGTACTGTTGCTGGGCACGGTGGCTCACACCTGTAATCCTAGCACTCTGGGAGGCCAAGATGGGAGGATTGCTTGTGTTCAGGAGTTCAAGACCAGCCTGAGCAAGAGCAAGAGCTCAAGACCATTTCTACTAAATACAGAAAAATTAGCTGGGCTTGATGGTGTGCACCTGTAGCCACAGCTACTCCAGAGGCTGAGGCAGGAGGATCATCTGAGCCCAGGAGTTTGAGGTTGCAGTGAGCTATCATGATGCCACTGCACTCTACCCATGGTGGCAGTAAGACTCTGTCTCCAAGAGAAAAACCTACCGTTATATTAGGGTTAACCACCGCCCCCCCCCCCAAACTAGCTAGCTACTTGTCTTTGGGTCAGGCAAAATGGAACTGTAGCTTATATATTTAAACTGTCACGTAGCAGTTATGTCTAATCGTCCCTAACAGGGCGAGGGATATGAACGTTTTAGTCTCACGAAAACAGGATACCCTTAGATGAGTTTTAAATGAGTTTGTTCATTCATGCTGCAGAGTGACATGATGAAATGATTTTGATTAATTTTCTGGCTTAGTGTTTTAGTTTCAAAGGTTGCAATCTTAAACAAAAATGCACTGGGCTGAATCTTGTGTTCACCTGAGACCAAGGACAACACAGCAAAAACAGGGTCAATGTGTTCTCAGACCTTTGGAAGAGCAGATATTGCTGTGAATTGAAGGTTTGTGTCCCCCCTCAAATTCCTATGTTGAAACCCTAATCCCCAGTGATAGTATGTGAACGTGGGAACTTTGGGCGGTAATCAGGGTTAGATTAGGCCTTGAGGGTACATGAGGGGAATGGAGCTTTTTCTCTCCATCCTGTGAGGACACAGCGAGGAGGCGGCCATCTGTGAACCAGGAAGAGGACCTGATCCTGTACTTCCAGCCTCCGGAACTGTGAGAAATTAATGTTTGTTGTTTAAGCCACCCAGTCTATGGTATTCTGTTACAGCATCCTGAACTATTAACAAAATAGATAGGCTTTCCTAATGAAAAATTATGTACCTATGACATTTTAAACTATAGAACAGTGGTTTTCAAATGGGGGTGACTTCCCCCCGCCCCAAGGGACATTTGGCAATGTCTGGAGACACTTTTGATTCCTGGTGGGTAGATGCTGCTAAGTAAATAGCCGACAATGCTCAGGACGGCTCCCCACAACAAGGAATTATTCCCTACAAAATGTTAATAGTGCCTAGCTTAAGAAACCCCGCTTTAAAGATAATTGTTTATCATCTGGTCTTAATTTTCATTTCCCTGGAACTTTTTTCTTTTGTCAAGTTTGGGACAAACTTGAGGACCAAGATATGGCAGCACAATATTTAGTCCAGGTGGAAACTGTTAATTAGGTCAATGAAACATTTTACCAGCAATGGGAGATGCTAGTAAATAAGATCCCCAATTTCCTGCTCAGACTTGCAACTAAGAATTAATTCAAGTTAATCCACAATAGGTGTGGATACTCGACACAGGATTTCTTACTAGTCTTTAGTTCACTAAATACCCAACACTGCGACCATGGAATCATTCACATCAGCACAATGGCGCTCCTCCAAGCATGAATTTATTTACATGAACACACCATTTTATACAAATTGAAGACAAATCTTAGAGAAGTGTTTGTCCAGACATGCCTTCCCCATTCCCTTATTTGTCCCTTCCATTTTCATCTTCTTTTGATATCATAAATAAAATTGGAGACTAGTTAAAGGAAATTGAATCTGTCTCTTTATCCCCACACCCAAAATTACTTAAGACTACTTAATGTCCAGTTATCCTTCAAAGAAAAGTCTTGCCCAGGGTTATTTTATTTAATTTATTTATGTAATACAGTGTAGAAAGCTATCATGTCATAAGCAATGATTCTGTACAATCATTCTGCAGAAAATTTTTTGGGAGAATTTCTTGGTAATTTAAGACCAGCAGAGCGTTCCCCCCTCCCACCCGTAAAAGTGCTTACAATGAACAGGGATTCTTTATCAAAGACCCAAAGATATGTGGACAAAAAAAAGTTCAAATTCTCAATGCCTAATGTGTGCACATAAAACAGGCACAAAGAAACAAACGTGTATCCTCTTAATTCCTATATCACAAATATAGCAGAAGCAGCAATCTGTACAGTAAAATGCAACCATGGGGAAAAAAAAATCCTCTAAAGCAATTGGAATACTTAAAAACGTTTGACTTTAAAATGCATAGTGATCAGGAAAAGAATACTTAGGCAAGAGAAGCAGCTAAACTCCCACGTTCACATGAAGCATCCCCCATCGATTCTTAAAGCATATTTCAAGTAGGACTTAATTGGGTCACAAACCACAAGAATAATATACAACTGGCTAAGGGGCTATGTGATAAATAATCAGGAGAGAATCTATTCATGCACTAGTTTGATACAGCTAAATTCTTTACAGTACACAAAACCCATTAATAATGTAGTGTAGAGACCAAAATGTAAAGCGAGAGAGAATACATTACTGATTTGTGTATTAATTCAAGTTCAGGCATCTACTTGTGTTACAGCACAGCTGTCAAAAGGCGGTAATGAGTAAATAATAAAACAGGGGTTTGTTTCTTTCCACGTTATTCTATAAATGAACACCGATGGGTAGTGAAGCAATAGTTTTGCTGTCCAACTTCGGAGGCTGCTGTGGCGGGGGTCTAGTTCTGCATCTGCTCAAAGAACTTGTAGGTTGGATTTTCATAGCCGTTCTGCTGCATCTTGGATAGGTGGCGCTCCTCTGGGGTCACAGCGGCGTCCACCTGAAAAGCAAGGACGAGGAGAACTGAGTAAAAAAAGTCCTTTAAGAGTGCACATGTAGAAGCGGTAAAAAGGTAAGGTGCACAATACTCTTCTTTGCCACAATTGTGGAACACAGAGGATTTTTTCCTCTTTTTTTTCTCACTTTGACATCTGGCAGCAGAACGCCTTTGCCCACCAGTTGCGCAGATGCTCCATCGGGCCACCAGGTGGCGCTGAAAACCGTGCCGCGCCGGCTCAGGCTTGCCAAGAGCTCATTGGTGGCTTTTATTCCCCAACCCAACAGAAACTGGATTAAATCGAGCGCGATAAGTAGCTTTTTCTTCCCTGTTGGCTTAATAAAGGACAAACAGCCTCGATGGAAGCCTGTTTACTGCGATGGAAGCCTGTTTTACTTGAAAATGGTGGTAAGAGTATCGTGGAGAGATTCTGCAAAGCAGACTGTATCTTGGGTGACTCAATCTATGCTGAAAAAATATGCAACCTCCTGGACTGCTGAACTTCTTCCCATGCTCATTTTAATCTGTCCCTGTTTGCATTAGATTTTACTGTGTGTTAACATGTTAAAGAGGTCTGAGAATCATTTAGTTAAAATAATGCTATATGTATACCAAAGTGGCTATTATTTGGCACAGGAAAAAAGAAGAATCTAGATTATAGATTCTTATATACATTATATACATATTTTTTTTTTTTTTTTTGAGACAGAGTCTCACTCTGTTGCCCGGGCTAAAGTGAGTGCCGTGGCGTCAGCCTAGCTCACAGCAACCTCAAGCTCCTGGGCTCAGGGGATCCTACTGCCTCAGCCTCCCGAGTAGCTGGGACTACAGGCATGCGCCACCATGCCCGGCTAACTTTTTCCATATATAATATTTTTAGTTGTCCAGATCATTTCTTTCTATTTTTTAGTAGAGACGGGGTCTCACTCTTGGTCAGGCTGGTCTTGAACTCCTGACCTGGAGTGATCCACCCGCCTCGGCCTCCCAGAGTGCTAGGATTACAGGTGTGAGCCACTGTGCCTGGCCAGATTATATATATTTTAAACTGAGCATTAATATACTATAGAAGTATGTTCAGCTAAAGGTTCAAAAGATCCTCTCTGTTAGTATGATGGTTTACCTCTAATGTCAGGCCAGTAATTATAAACTTCTCCCTCCGCATGTCGTGGTTACACAGAGCTATGTGGGCATTTATTCTCTGAGGATCTGGCAGGGTACTTACCCCTGTAATGTGGGCAGTGGCTGTTCTTGTTTCTAATATATTTGTTATACCTTTCCCAGTGCACAAAAGAGAGGAGGTACTTTACCAAACGAATACAAGTTTAGTTTTTGTCTTTTAAAATTTCTCTTCTGCAAAACCATGGGAAGATGAAGAGAATAAACACAAATGTCATCAGAAGTATGTTTTGCATAGAAAAGTTAAGCTGTACCATACAGAAGATTTTCCTTCAAAGGGATAGTTCCTATTCTGCGTACAATCAAATTGGGCTGTCCACATCATTCCTAGGAGAACACTGCAGGCCTGTTCTCCATCGCTGAGTGTTGCCAAGTGACATTTGGCCCCTTACGCAGCTTTTCCCCCTGACACAGCCAATCTGGAATGGTTCTGACCCCACACAGCGTCGACCCTGAAGCCAGTGAAGGAAAAACACCAGAGAGCACGTGGTGTCCACACTGACACCAGGTCTAGGGATGGAGCTGGATATGCCATGAATAGACCACACTGGCTAATGAATAACCCGACTAAAAGACCTGTCAATGTATTAAATAATCAGGTTCCCCCACGGTCACTTTGTACGACCCCACTTCACGGATGGATTCACTCTTTTTACCCTGGGCAGGAGGTAAAATTATGACCTTGGCTGATTTCAAGGCAGCTGGAATAGGGAGACATGCAGCCCCCTCATCCCTTGGGACAGAGTGTTGCCTCCATTACGTGCCCTTCAGTTCCCATTCGTGGACAAGACGGCATGCCGCTGTGGAGCCTTTCCGTCTGCCACCTTGTCAGGTCTGCCTGAGTTCCGCAGCCGCCTCCTCAGGTTATTCCTAAGACAGGCCTGGGCATTTCCTCTTAGAACAATGCCACCAACAAGCTCTAACCACGGCTAGTACTCAGAGGACACTGCGCAAACGGAGGCTCAGCATCACTGTCCTTATGGGAGTAATTCACAGATGTTTTCCCCATCCCTTCCTCTTTCCTTTGATCTGCACCGTTGTCAACAGATGAGGTCACCTGGCTTTAATCGGCAGTTGTGTAATTAGCCACAGGCTTGGGAGTTAAAACACCATCATTAAAGATTAGCAGCAATAATGAGAGATTTCATTCACTCTCCACATCCGCTTGCCAGGAAACATCCTGTCTGCAGCAGTGTGCCATGTGGACTTGGGCATCTTTGTTGCTCTGTACCACTTTGTAAGCGAGATTTCAAAGAATGCTGGGTTTAAAAAAAAAAGAAAAATTATCTCACTTAGGAGATCAAGCACAAACGGAGTGTTTCTGAGTGCAGAAAAAAACCATAATGCTGCCTGATAGTTGGAATATTGTACTTTCATCTCCTCCAGGAGGCACATCAACCTTCCTACGGGCTGTCAACAATCATTTGTATTCATTAAGGGCAAGGGAGCACCTGGCAATTTGATAGTTTTTTTCTCCTCTTCAAACTCCAAAGCCAAGCACTTAAGAGAGCCCTGCCAGAGATGCGAGGCTCAGAGGCTGGTGTGTGCTCCGGGCTTCTAACTCTCCTGTCTTTTCTTAGCCTCTGTTCTACTTGCTGATCCTCAGTACCCTTCGCCATTGAGGGGGCAGCTACATTGTGTCATTCCTGCCATGCGGCAGCGTGGCCCTCAGACCCCAGGGGTCGGGAGCCCTAGGACAAGGGATTATCTTTACAAAATGGCACCTAAAGAGTTTGGATTGGGTCTTTTAATCTCCAACCCCCTGAAAGCTAGAAATGAAAAACTGAGTACTCCTGTCCATGGATAAACCTATCATTAACGAAAGAGTACCAGGTAAGGGCAACCTTCCTCTCCAGCAGGCTCATCAACGTCCTCCTCATGGCTAGGCTACCGCAGTGACATGTTCACCACCATGCGAACAAAGACCAGCCCCATGTGACCCTGTGCAGACCTGGCCTCTGCATGAGCACCGAGATACCATTTCCTGTAAGGCAGAGCTGGGGGAGGCTGCAGCCAGCGCTGCTTGTTTTGGAAGGAAATGATAAAATGACAAAGTCAGGGACAGAATCTCCATCGTTCCTCCAGGCCGGAACGTCTGTCATTTGCTGGGATGGAAACACACACGCATACTACCTCTAAATAGTCTCTCCCTGACTGCCTGGATCAGACGGCAGCAGTAACTGACCTAGGTCTTTGTTTAGCTCTCGGTGCAGGGCACCGTGTCTTCCCAAGAGACCCAAGGTCCCCTGCGCAGCTTCCACTGGCGCCTGCAGACGACACCCTGCAAAGAGCTGAGCCCAAACAGCCAGATCCGCCCTGTCCTGAAGTACCTGTGAGTAGAACTTCTGAATCCTCTTAGCCTCATGCATCCCATCCCTCCCTGCCTACTCCTTTCTTCCTGCACTTGATTCTTGGGCACCATTTAGTCCTTCACTATGTCCAGAGGAATTTATAGCTCAACTATCAGATCGCGGAGATAAAATCCTGTTTGGCTGCTCTTAGTTTCTAGGTCTCCCCCATCATACCACCTCTGGCGTATTTACTTGGAGGAGGAGCAGAGAACACCACATTTAAATGTTCATGTCTAGTAACCAGCAGGATGGGTACTGACAGATGTCCCTTTTTATGGGCACTGATTTAGGCCAAACCACAGAATGCTGGACCCTAAGATGCTCCATGGTCATGGAGGTGGACCAGATAAGCGAAGGCAGCTCAGATAACTAAAGCACACATTATCACAACAGAGCCTCACAATATTAAAGGAGCCAGGAATGTGGGAAGGAAAAGAAAAGCAAAGAAAACAGCAAGGAAATTTTCAAACTAGTGATTTATCCCGCCCAGTAACCTCTCAGTATTGGTTTTCTGCTTAACTGTGTATATGTTCATTTTCTTAATTATGATGCCATCTCTTTATATTTGTGTATAACTGTAGAGTAGTTAATTATGTTTATTGCCAACATCAAGCAATTCTTTAGGCAGGCTCAGGAACTCCTTTTCTATCCCTTCGTAATCATTCCTAATGCTTTCCTTGGATCTTCCCATTTCTCCTCCTGCTGTTCACTGCAAGCCGCCTGCGGATTCTGGGTCCCTCCCCACCCCCCACTTTTCTTACCTTTGCTTCCCACTCAACCCAACCAGTCTCCCCAACTGCCCCACAACACCCACGTCAGTGGCTGCCAGGGGTCTCTATTCTGGTGGGTCAACTTCTTGCAAGGAAGAAAGGACCTCTAAGGACATATTTTTATCAAGTCACCGGAATGACAGCACATTCCTCAGGAAAAGTCATATGCCACAACTCCGTAAAAGCTAATAAGCAACTCTCTTCTTATTGAGGTCACTAATGAGATGACCAGGGGTGGAGGTGGGGAGACTTCTGGTGTTTCAGTTATCAGATCTGTGAAAGGAAAACTTGTTCTCATCCTACAATACAGAGAATTTGTGCTCCCATCTTCTTATTAAAGGTGATGTCTCCACCTGGGAGGAGTAGTGGAAAGAGGTACTGTATATATTTTCAAATATCCAGTGTCCATGTACGTCAGTGTAGAAAAGTGCCATTTTCTACTAAACAGAACCTGGGGTCCGTGGGCTTTGTAGAATCACATTGAATCAGGAGCAATGGTGGATAATTGAGCTGGCACTAAGATTTTCAGGCACCACAGGGATACTATGACGTGGGGGGCACATTTAGGAAGCAGCATGAGAAAGGGCTACTGCTTCACTGCTTGAGGCGCAAACAGAGCACTCTCATCTCCTTGAGAAAGCGTGGCTAATGGCTTACAGAATGAATCTCTGTTCTTCTGGCTAAGCAAATCATTAAATCAATATTTATTGCTTATTTTTTAAAAGCAAAAACGAGCAATTGCTCATTTCCAAATGGCTAACAACTCTACCAATAAAAATACAGTCACGCGCTGCGTAATGACGTTTCGGTCATCCAAGTGAAGGACAGCATCTGCAACGGTGGTCCCACAGATTATAGGCGAGCTAAAAAATTCCTGTTATCTAGAGATGTCTTGGTGATCCTGACCCTAAGCAGGACTAGGCTAATGTGTGTGTTTGTGTCTTACTTTTGAACAGAAATGTTGAAGTTTTGTAAAAGGAAAAACTTCTTTTTAGAAATAGAAAAAAGCTTATAGAATAACATATAAGGGAAGGAAATATTTTTGTACAGCTGTACAGTATGATTGTGTTTTAAGCTAAGTGTTATTACAAAAGTCAAAAAGTTAAAAAATAAGTTTATGAAGCGAAAATGCTACACGAAGCCCAGGTTAATTTGTTATTGAAGAAAGAAAAATATTTTAAAAATAAATTTAATGTAGCCCAAGTGTACAGTGTTATAAGGTCTACAGGAGTGTGCAGCCATGTCCTAGGCTTCCATACTCACTCTCCACTCGCTGACCCATAGCAATGTCCAGTCCTACAAGCTCCATTTATGGTAAGTGCGCTACACAGGTGTACCATTTTTTTTTATCTTGTATATCCTATTTTTACTGTACCTTTTCTATGTTTAGATTCACAAATACTTATCGTTGTGTTACCCTGCGTACAGTATTCGGTACAGTAACATGCTGTACAGATTCGTAGCCTAGGAGCACTAGGTGGTACCATATAGCCTAGGTCTACGCCTCTGAGGTGTGTAGTAGGCTATACAATCTAGGTTTGTGTGAGTACACTCTATGATGTTCAAACATTAGGTGATAAAATCGCCTAATGATGCATTTCTCAGAATGCATCCTGTCCATAAGTGATGCGTGACTATACTAGGCTCATTTTCATTTCTACATTTTTTCTCCCTAGGGTTCCTATCTCCGTGATCTTCTGCAGGAATCTTTCATTCTAAAAATGAGAGATTTCCTGGAGACTAATGTTTCCGGCATGACATCTTCACATACTGATGGGATTCTGTCCTGAGCGACCGAGGCCAGTCCAACTGGAAATGTTTATTTACTCATTTTTGTTCTTAGTAAAGTGGGGTTACTCATTCATGAAGAAGGTTAACCAGAGCTGGAGACAAAGGTATCTGCATACACTTGAGTGTGAGAGGGCCTTTTAAGGTAGGCAGAGGATGTTCGCAGAAGGATCCCTTCCATTCAGTGCAGATGCTGAAACGGTTTGAGAAACGGTGCTCTCAAACCCCACAGTGCTCTCTCCCGCCACAGAACATGCTGGGGGTGGGACACAGCTCTTGGTGTCCAACTTCTACCACCCCAGCTTGATTGCACCTTTTTGAGGACAGGAAAGGGGACTGTCACCTTACCTGGAATTCTATTCGAACACTGCTGTGTAGGCTTGACATGGAGCTGAACAAAGGGTGGCTTACGGAATGGACAGACACAAAGGCCTTGAAAGGAAAAGGGGACGGTTTCCAGGCTCTTGACAACATCCTTCTTTAAGGAAGAAGGAGATGAGAGGAAATAAACAAAATGAAACACAAAACGAGGTGGGTGCTCAATCTAGAAAGGTCTCTAGCTGCTCAAGTGGACAGCAAAATGAGTGTCTATAAAAAGAGCTGAACCACTGTCCTTTCCCAAATTTTGCTCCTACAAGGACAACTCCTGGCTTAAAAATTATTATTATTATTATTTTTTTCAGAATCTGGGTCAAAGCATCACTTTCTTCTCCTCTGACATTCCAAGTCCAAGGAGACATTTCTTGGTAACTGACCAAAAAGAAACATTTAACTCAGGCAACTGGAAGAACACTTAAAGCCAACTAGTTATCTGGGAGACAAGAGATACCATTTTCTACTCCCTGAGGTTTGCTCAGAGAACTAAAAGAAGGAGGGTTAATACTACACGTCCGTCATTCTCAAACTGGAGTGCACGTCTCATTTAGTTGCAGAAATTTCCTATTTGGGGCTTCTGTTTTCCTAGGTCTGGGGTAGAACCTGGGATGTGTCCTTTTAGAAAAGTACCTGGTAAGTCTCACACACAGCCAGGGGATCCCCCGGTAGAGGCTGAATCGTGTCCCCCTCAAATTCCATTGTTGAAGCCCTAACCTGCCAGTACCCCAGAATGTGACTGTGTTTGCAGATAGGGCCAAAGAGGTAATTAAGAGGTAATCCGATATGAGTGGTGTCCCTATAAGGAGGAACCAGGACACAGTAAAACCCAGAGGGAAGGCCATGTGCACACAGCACTCTGCAAGCCACGGGGAGTGGCCTCAGAAGAAACCAATCCTGCTGACACCCTGATCTCCGACTTCTAGCCTCCAGAACTGTGAGGGAATAAATTCCTGTTGCTTAATCCATGCGGTCTGTAGTTGTCTGCTATGGCAGCCCTAGATGGGCTCCTTGGCCTTGGGCATCAAGCACAGGGACTTTGACTGATAGACGTTCTGCAGACACGCAGCTGCTTGGTGGGCAGATTCATCAGTTCAAGGCCATTAAAAGATACAATTATATTAAAGAAATTAAAAGGGGCTTTTGAATAACTCAAGTATGAAAACCTTTTTATTTGTCCAAACATGGAATTAAACTGACACTAACGAAAACACATCTTACACTGTTTCAAGGGACACAAGCTTAGATACTACCACAAAAAGAGCGATGCCCCAAACTTGATGATGTACCCACTCTCTAGTTTGTGAATCTCTCAGCTCAGTTCTTTTCCATCCTGCTACCTGTTGTTTCCTGGGTATCATTTATCACACTGCTCTTCAGCATATATATACCAGTAGGGAAATAAGACTCAACACCGATTTCCATCAGCAGCTCCTGTAATCAAATAGTCTGTGGACATTTAAGTGCTAAATAAAATGAGATTCCTGGCTTTGCCACAAATTTAATTTATTTAAATTATTTCTGCCCTGGAAATATCTGGACTTTTCTCTGATGGAAAAAGCAATGGGTAGTATGCGGAGAAATGCGGAGAACTCTGACCTTAATTTGACATTGGGCAAACACTTCTGTTTTGGCCTCAGTCTCTCTATGTACAAAATGATAAGATCAATTTGATCAATCATTGAGATCTCTTTCAGTTCTAATAGTTCTATAACTCTCAAAAATGTATCAATTCACACTCTCAGTTAAAGACAGTTTTCTAATAAGTTGTATGTACTGTGAGATTTTTTATTTTCTCCCCACAAAACAGCATTTTAAAGGCATAAAAAGAATTTACCTGTAAATTTCCTTCCTTCCAACACGTTGAAACTAAGATATTTCAGGTGTAAGTGCAGGGTAAGAGGTTGAAGAACATATTAAACAACAATCATGCATGTTTTGCTGAGCTGTTTGGTACAGTGTGATTTCTTATGAAACTTGAGTCCGTACTGAAAATCAGTATCATTTACTACTACCTGGTTTTACTCAGAGGCCAGATTATTTAAGACAAAAGAAATCCAGGAAGAAATGTGTTTAGGTTTTTTTGGGAAAAAATAACCTCCCATTTCCATTTTTATTTCTAACTTCTGATACTGTTTTTATTGTTTTTGAAAAAAGTATTTACAATGGTCATCATAATTTTTTATACCATGCATCATCATTTATATTCTTTTCATAATTTCAGTACAAATTATAAGTTAGGATAACAACACACAATCTCAATGCCTTGATCATAATATTTGCAATAAGTTAGAATGAATGAAAACCAAAGCAAGAAAAGAACAGCTGTAACTTGAACATCACGGAGGAATCATTTTTTTTCCCCAAAGGGGAAACACTTAGATAATTCTTAGCTCTATGCTAAGCATAATTTCCCTCACAGTTAGTCTTCCTTTAATTCCCACTTGCAAACATGTAGCCAAGTTTACCTACCTCCACCACCCCATGATGGATGGATGTGTACTGTTTCTTCTTCAGCATCACCAAGGTGATGACAATCACTGTTGCTATGACAACGCCGCCCACCATGAGTCCAATGATTGCACCTTTGTTTGAGCCCACATCTTCTGCAAAGAACACCTTGAAAACAAATCAAGAAAAAGGACTGTCATTGTAGGAGACATCTGGACGAGGTATGTGAAAAGTGTCAGTATATTCTCTGCCCTAACTCAATCTTCCGCTGTAAATTTGAGTTGGCTGGTCACGTATTTGGTGCTTACTTGAAAAAAAAATCACATTTTCTACTTCTTAAGAATGACAATCACCGTCTATAGAATGATGTCCAACATGTGGCTTCCCCAGTTAGAAGAAGTCTACTTTCCCCTCACATGTCAAAACAGAAGTCTGCAGAAACCTGAAACCCTTTGACAGGTGGAACATTTGGTGAGCAGTGTGAAGGTAGCTCTTGGATCTATCAAAAGCTAGAAAGGCATGGATCATGATGATGAAAGGAGGTCAGCGTTTTCCCAGCCACGGCAGGTTTAAACTGGGCGACCTGATACATGACTCTAAGTGACTGTTCTTAGATGCTTTTCAAACCTGCAGATGTCCTAATTTCCATGGAGGGACACTTTTAACACATAGGAATAAGCATTCTGAAGCAAAGGAGTTAAACAAAAGAAAAAAGACATCTTGTTATCTACTTCTAGCTACAGTAATTCAGTAGGACTCTAATTAACCTTGAGCGGCATAATGCTTTTTAAAGCATAATGTCATTTCAAAGGGAAGTACAGGCAACTAGAATTTTAAGTCATTCTTAACTCATGCTTCCTTACTACTGTGTCCAGAAACCAAAATTTACAATGTTGCTTTATTCTAGCTGTTTGTTCGACTTAAACATAAAAAGAATTTGGAGAACATGGTGAAGAAGAAATGTATTCAGTATGCTATATTTATAGCACTACATTCCTTCGTAACTGTTTATAAAACAGTATGTGCTCACTTCAAGTCTATATCACATTTTGGTAATTCTGACAGTATTTCAACCTTTATTATTATATCTGTTATGGTGATCTGTGATCCGTGATCTTTGATCTTATCATTTTAATTGTTTTGTGGTGCCACGAAACACACCCATATAAAACAGTGAACTTAATCGATACATGTTGTGAGTTCTGACTGCTCCACCAACCAGCTGTTCCTCTGTCTCTCTCCCTCTCCTTCCGATTCACTGAGACACAGAAATATTAAAATTAGGCCAATTAATAACCCTACAATGGCTTCTAGTGTTTGAGTGAAAGGAAGAGCTACATGCCTCTCATTTTATATCAAAAGCTGCAGATGTGGTGGAAATAGCAAGAGAACTAAAATTAGATGGGACTGAATTGTTGCAATCTCATGGTAAAATTTGAATGGATGGGGAGTTGCTTCTCCAGATGAGCAAAGAAAGTGGTTTCTTTAGATGGAATCTACTTCTGGTGAAGATACTGTGAATATTGTTGAGATGATCACAAAGGATTTAGAATGTATCGTAAACTTAGTTGCTAAAGCAGTGGCACAGTCTGAGAGGATTGACTTGAGTATTGAAAGAAGTTCTACTGTGGGTAAAATGCCATCAAACAGCCTCATATGCTATAGAGAAATCTTTCGTGAAAAGAGGAGTCGATCAATGCAGCGAACTTCATTGTTGTCTTATTTTCAGAAATTGTCACAGTCGCCCCAACCTTCTGCAACCACCATCCCAGTCAGTCAGCAGCCACCAACACCAAGGCAAGACCCTCCCCCAGCCAAGAGATCACGACTCACTAAAGTCTCAGGCGATTGTTAGAATTTTTTAGCAATAAAGTATTTTTAAATTAAGGTATGTACATTGCTATTTTGGACATAATGCTACTGCACACTTAATAGACTGTAGTATAAATATAACTTTTATATACACTGGGAAATAAAAAAATTGTGTAACTTGCTTTATTGTAACATTCACTTTATTGTGGTGTCCTGTAATCTCTGAGGTATGCCTGTAGATTGCTAAATAATTCTTTCACTATAGCCTCGAGATAGTAAAATGACCAATTCTCGTAGCTAAAACTAACATCCTAGCAATCCTAAAAAGCAATATAAGATATAGCAAACAAGGCAAATTTCTACATGTGTATTATTCATGGTAAATCTGCAAGAAAATTAGAAGCCGTTCATAATTATTCCCCTTACTAAACAAATATGCTAGCTCTACATTTTTATAAAAAGCAAATCATTATTTAGTTAATGATACTAGGGTGAGGTAATCAGGAATAAATGCAAGTCTGGACATATTCCTGTGTCTTTAAGAAAATACTGTAATTTTGTAATATTCATTGCACTAATTATAGTACATTATCTTATCAACTAGTTCAGTAGAGGGAGCTAATTCTCCTAATTGCTGCTGCTGCCATTAATCACTGTCGTATTACAGGAGTTAGTGCAATTGTGGAGATGGGTTTATATGACACAGGCACTAGAAAATGCAAATCTGCACATTGATCTCCAGCTTCCTGCCCCACCAACTCTCAACTCTTCAGCACTAACCCAATCAAGAGTGCTCCTGATTTTACAATAATTGATACTGGATTATCTTGCCAATGAAAAACCATGTTTCAGAAAGCTAAAGGTCGTTTTACAAAAAAACCACAGGAGTTAAAAATGCAAATCCAAATCCCAAGTCAGTTTTTAATTTGCTTCAATTATGTAGAGTGAAGTGAGGCATAAATAATACTTTTAAGGCATTTCTGTTGGATATTAATACAGGATTCATTGACTTTATTTATGAATATTGGAAAGATATTTGCTGCTTGAAATACACACACACACCAACAAAAAACAAAAGAAGTGAGAGTATTTCTCAAATATTATTGCTATGAGAATTTTATTACCATTTTTTGCTCACTACTGAATGTGTGATAAAACTGTCTTCTTTATTAATTTAACCCCCTGACTGCGCTTATTGATAAGATGGAAGGAACCCTATCATAATCCGGGATTTGATTTATTTGAATTTCTAAGCTTTTGGGAAAGGATTTTATATAACAACTGGAGCTGCCTGCAAAGGAGATGGTTGCTTTTTGACTTACTCCAGTTCTGACACTGGGCAGAAAAAAAGTGATTTCATCTGAAAAGTAAGCTGTTGTCTTCCTTGCCCAAACTTTTTGATGAAAAATACTACTGGGAATATCACGGGGTCCTGCTCACTCCATGATCTTACCCTTGCAAGGGAACTTAAATCACAGGATGTGGGGAAGGGAAGGGTGAAAGGGAGAGATGAACACACAAAGGGAGACAGTTACAGATGGGAACTTGAGCGAACGGCTATAAAAAGTGTTCCGTAAAACCAAGTCACGTTTGCATGTGTTTACTGGAGACTCTGCTCCTTCAAATGAACCTATTATAAACCTATTTCCCTAGAAAATAGAGTGGAAGTTAAAGTGGCTGCTGTATGGAAATGAATTCCACTTTAAATCCTGCCTGGCTTAGCTGACTTGCAGTCAGAAAGAACTAGCTATGGAGCCTCTTTTCATTTTCTTTATGTTTTTATGGTAATCCTATAGGCAAGCATTTTATTTTTGTTTTCATCTTTTCCGTAGTTTGATTTCTGGCACAGGCTGAAACAAGAGTTAATAGGTCATTTGGCAAAGTAAACGGGGTGGTGGGAAGAGGTAAATTACTTTTACGTACCAATTTTTGATGATGAACTTCATATCCCGAATCATGCCGGAACTCTGCATCCATCTTCACTTCAGAGATCTCCTCCGTCTTGATGTTTGTCAGCCCAGAACCTGCATTATATCATAATCAAAATATGTAGGACAACCAATCAGTTTTACCTATGAACAGTAGTATCGTGAGACCAAGGCTACCAAAAAATTCTTTCTAGGCCTGAAGTGTGAGGAAAATTGATGCATGACTTTCTTTAAGAAAACTGGCACCCTGTATTTAAGTCCTAAACCACTACCTATTTTCAAACAAAAAGAAATTAAAGATTGAAGAAATCTAAACTTAAGGCTTCTAACTGCCTTTAAATACAAGGTATAATTTTTGAAAAGGGGAAAAGCAGAAGTTAAATGTTGGTTGGGAGGTTGGCAAAGATTTGTTCCTAGAATATGGGGCTATTGTTTAGCCTATTATGTGTCTTTTTCCATGTGCACTCATTACTTCAGAAAAAAATATGAAAAGGCTTTAAAAATGAGCATTAATTACCTGGTAGAACAAAACTGCTACTTTGGGGCTTGGCTCCAATTACAAATAAATTATGTTCATGTAGCTATGCAGTGAAGCATTGTAAAAATTATATAATTTATTTAGTTAAGTGTTCTAGTTATAGATACAGATTATAATTGGTTCATCTGCTGAATAAAGAGCTGAAGTACACAATATTTAAAATGCTTCTTTGGGACTAACAGAATTTATAACCTACTAACTCTTCCTTCTCTATGAATTGCTACATGATTCTTCACATTAATTGTTATCATGAATTTCATTAACCAAATAATAATCTGAAGCTTAAAAACAAAATGCAAAGTCATTTTGAACGCAAAAATGAAAGTAAAAAGGACAAATATCAGTTTCCATGCTGTAGCATTTAATGATCAAAAATCAAAATTTTAGGATGAGAATGGCTTTTACAACGATCTCCTGTTCAGTGTTCCCACCCAGGGGCAGATTCTCAGCTCCCACTGGAACACCGAGGAATATATCAGATTGCCTCCATTTTCACGTAGATTTGCCTAGTAGAACGGCCTTTTTTCTATTAAGCCAACATCAGTGTTCCTGTAACTTCCACCGTTTGATCCTGGTTCAACTCAGAGCAAGCCTCACCTTCCCTTTCACATTATAACCTTGAACAGGTATCAGACTCCAAAGGAGAGGAAACATGTTCCTACGGATTCTTGTCTTACTTGGGCTACACATTCCCAGTTCCTTCAGCTCCCATGGGAACTAATTTCCTGCTCTTGGCCTAATCATTCTTTCAATCTTGTCTGCAAGATGCTGTGAAACCTGTCACACAACTTGCTGACCCCGAAATGCACAATGTCCACAGCACATGATGTGCCAGTCTAACAGCAGAGTCTGCACAAAAAGGTGGTGAGGAAAATTTGACAAAACTTAGGGAATCCACACTGGTTATGACATAGCTCAGTTTCCTTGTCCAACTGTTGAAAAAGCTTCCATTTAAGTATCTACCCAAAAACAGACCCATGATCAATGCCAACGTACACCTGGCTTGAACATTGTGAAGTTATCGTCTCTCCCTTCTGCTTTTCAGAACTATGTTTTCCTATCCTTACCTTCCTAGCTCTTTTCCTCTTCTCCAGCGTTCCACGAAAACTATGGACAGAGGCTCTGCTTCACCTTCCAGTTCTCTTAGCTTGAGATTTGTCTGAGTCATAGGGACTTGGACTTGGGCAGAGATGTGGTGGTTTTAAAACATATCCACAAACTTCTTGATGCTATTCCCTTCAAGAGGGAGAACTTAACTCCCTTCCCTTGGGTATGGCCTGGAAGTAGTGACTTGCTTCTAATGAACAGAAGATGGCAGAAGTGATGGTGTATGACATCTGAGACTAAGTTATAAAAGGCACTGAGGCTTCCTTCTTGTTCTCTCTCTTGGACCACCTGGTGTGGGGGAAGCCAGCTGCCATGTTGTGGGGCTACACAAGCAGACTTACAGAGAGCTGGACGGTAAGGTACTGAGGTCTCCTGAGAATAGGCATCTGAGTGAGTCATCTTGGAAACAGACTCACCTGCCCCAATCGAGCCTTCAGATGACTGTAGCTTGGGCAATCTCTTAATTACAACCTCACGTGAGACCCTGCACCAGAGCCACCCAGCTAAACCACACCCCAAATTCTGACCTATAAACACTGTAAGAAACTAATACTTGCTGTTTTAAGCTGCTAATTTCTGAGGTTATTTGTTATACAGCAATAGATAACTAACATAAAGGGCAGTACTTTCTTTTTTCATCTTGATCTATCTTGGGCTTTAATTTTCTTTTATCACAAGTTCAAATATAGATAAAAAAGACACTATCAAAGTGGGACAGTTTTCCTTTCTTTCTGATCTCTTTAACTCTGGTCCTCTCACTGACCTAATGCTCATCTCCTGCCCCCCTTCCCACTGTGAGACCTGCAAAGCTCTCTGTTCTTATTTATTTTCTTACTTAAAAATTATTAACATTTTTCAAAAGTTTCAACTCATTCTGTCCTCTAACCTTCCTGACCCTTATTTTTATAGGGCAGTGATGCTAACATTCTTTTAATTCTCAGTGGTTGTATAATTTTATCTTTCTATAAGCTCTTTAAAATCCGAGATCCTTACATAAACACATTTCTTTACAGCTCACCCTTTTTCTGTCATCAGCATCTAGCATTGCGACAGTTGAAACTGTATTTTTGAGATTTTTAAGAAAACTCTCTTGAATAGTTTTCCCTTTTAGATTGGCGGGGGGCAAATAATTACACTAAAAAATAAATAAAGAATGAGCTCTCTACTCAAAATTTTATAAGCCCACACTGTTTCTAAAAGGATACTGACAATACTTTTGGTAGTCAAAAAACCTCCCAAAAACAAATAAAAAAAATCAGGCTGGGCGTGGTGGCTCATTCCTGTAATCCTAGCACTTTGGGAGGCCAAGGTGGAGAATTGCTTGAGGCCAGGAGTTCGAGACCAGTCGGAGCAAGAGTGAGACCGCGTCTCTACAAAAAGTGGAAAAATTAGCCGGGCATGGTGGTGTGTGCCTGTACTTGCAGCTCCTTGGGAGGCTGAGGCCGGAGGATTGCTTGAGCCCAGAAGACTGAGGACACAGTGAGCTATCATGATGTGACTGTACTCTAGGTTGGATAACAGAGTGAGAGCTTGTCTAAAAAAAAGCCAAATTCATGTAACAAGTCTGCACGACAACAAATAATGAATGCTTATAGCTCAGTAGTTTGAGAGGCTCTCAGCAGAAAGAGCTCTTGCTAGTTCATTTCTATTTAGCATGGATAGTCATTTAGTAAAGACTTTTTATACATTAATCAAATGTCACTAAAAGAGAAAAAAATTAATAAGCCCATACATACATAGGATAGGGAATATCACCAATAATAAGCTGATACAGCATGTAATGAAATGTGGTGGGTATGGGTAGTTTTAAATAAATGGCAAGGGGGTTAGTTTATAGGCTTACAATAGGCCTTTCCTGACTTCATCTTGAGCCCTGCTGGCTCCAGCTCCCTCTTTGTCTTAGTCATGAGGAGTGGGGAGACCCTGTCATGCATCTGGGGGCTAACAGAGGTATCTTCTTCCTGACACCTCTCACTTGGCTTGGGGTCAAGGACCTGGTTTTCCTTTACCTGAACTGGAGGACAGTCATACATTATAACGGGAAGGGTAGCTTTCCACTCCATGTGAAGAGCCTACTAATGTATTTTTCTTTTTTATTTTGGTCAGATTGTCTAATTATTCCTTCAGAGTCTATTTTTCTTTGGAAATAAGCCAGGAGGAATAGCTGTAATGGCTGTTATTCCCAGAAATCACCACTGTTACTACTGTGGTCCCTACTTAACATTACATTCTAGAAGTTAAAATCTTCTGGTTTTTCAGATATGGAAAGTCAAGAAGTCATTTTCCTCAGTCACGATTATATAGCACTGGGTGGAGGAAAAACAAAAACCAAAACCTTACTTGTTTCTGAGTGACAACAGTGATTACTCAAAAACAATGCCTCTACCTTAATGACGTATGACAACCCCAGGAGGGTTTTCTAAGTTTGCAAAGTCAAAAGATATAATTCGGCATGTTACACTCCAGTGTGTGGTCTTGAAAATGTGATGATAAAGAACCAAAACTGTGCTGCAAAACATGGGAGGGACATTAGTCCAAATGCTTTATAGACTCACTACAAGCACAAAAATATAGAGCACATGCATGTCTTAACACATATCCATCAAGTATCGCTATTCACAACCGTTCATACATTAACTAGAATCTTCCTCACTTCCTGAGTATTCTTTCTCATCTGTGGCTATCATATTGTGCAACCCAAGCCTTTCGTAGTGTAAGAAAGGAAGCTTGGCCTAGGCTGCCCTCTCAGCTATATAGAATTGTTCCCTTGTTTTCTGTCAAGCCAGGTGCCTGAACTCTTTCACGGCCTCTCTGGAAGCCCATCTCCAGAAGTTCCCTGGTTGTGCTCCATTTGCTCACATCACAGAACATTCCTGTCGTCACTCATATTGCTCTGTATTTCCTTGCCTTCCAAATTCCATCTCATCTTTCCAAATAGGCAAGGTGTTCCTTCTACTATACTTCAAGCTCCTGAGGGCAGGGAGCTTCCCATTTAATTTCTTTTGACCCTACACAGAATTTAGTGCATTGATTTTTGTGAAATATCAAAATGAGATAATATTGTTATTGTTACAAGAAAGATTTTGGATGACTTTCTCCCTCCCACCTGTATAAAACCACTAACTATTCTCTAGTTCTTCCTTTAAAATAGATTATTTTTGTTTGACAATGTATAGAAATGTGCTTTTCACATTAGATTAGGAAAAAGAAAAAAAGGAGAAAGAAAATCAACTGGTGGTGTTACCCCTTCCTGGCTATTTCAGAAGGAACACATAGGCCCAGCTTGCCAATGTAGGAACTTAATAAAATTGGTTGAGTGCTTCTAAATCACATTTTATACTTGGAGATGAAAAGCATGTCTTCTTTTAAAAATAAAGTGGGAAGCATCTTGAAAAAAAAGTCCCAAGGCAAATGACCAACCTGAGCTGGTTTTGGTTGCAATTAGAACTGAACTGACCTAAGGCCGCACCAGTTGGCCGAACAGAATAGGAATGTCAACCGCTAGCTCCTTGAAATTCGCTTACGTGACACGGACAATAAGGAGGACATTAGGAGAATGGAAACTGTCTCTGACTCACTGTAATTTAAGTTCTCCAGAAAAGCCCTACAGACAGAGATGCATAAAATCAACAGAATCAGCTGTCAAGACGTGTCACTCTCCTGTCTCTGCTGCCACTGTTCATCACAGCATGAGGGCACGAAGATGCCACAAGGTGGACTCTGAGTCCTTATCAGTGACCGTGGCTGGAGGCAGACATGGCTGGAGCCTGCGTTGGCAGCGAGAGGGACGAGGTCTCCTTCCGGCCCCGCTGCCGACTGTATCTGAATCAGTGAGCAAAGGCTGGCCTCTGTGTGTTATTAATATCTTCAAAGAAGGTTAATTTCCTGTTCCTTGACTATTGCATGGGGACATGACGAGAATAAAGAAGAAAATAAATATGGGAAGGAATGTGCGTGCTATTTAGGAGTAAAATCTTCCCAGAATATGATTTGTCAATTCGATAACTTCTGTCTTCTTCCTGACTCACTGAAAACATTGGCTACTATCAGCTGGGTGCGGTTGCACAGGGAGTAGCGACCAGGTGTGGACGTGCTTCTGTAGTGCTGCAGCGTTACTCACAAGTCTAAGTTGAATAGGCTAAATACAGAACAAAGGGTGAAAATGTGTTTCTTCTTAAGGCTTTGGAAACTGCAAAAAGGAAATGTCTATTTCAGTGTTAATGGGATTTGTAAGTAATATAAAAAATAAAGGGCTTATGTGCAAAATTATGCATACACATCTGTTGTGTTACTTTAGCCACTCATTGAGAATAAGTATGTACAACCCGCAAAAGAGAAAAAGTAAGTATTTCTGGCTCTGGAGATACACCAAATCTGGTATTTTCAGGAAATCATATCTACTTCAGTGACTGATTGAAGTTTGAGTCCAGCTTAGTTAGAAAAGGCCCCATCTGGACACCAAACAAGAAAGGGAAGAAGAGATGTTCCCAGCAGTAACCAAATCACCGCCAGATAGTCTGCATCTGTCTGGGCTTCTGTTTTTGAGGACAGACTCTATATAATCTTCTCCACTTAAAAAAAAAACACAAGAAAAAACCCACTAAAGTTGGAAGGACTCTCTTTTAGGTTTCATAGGAAAGCTCAGAAACAAAAAATAGGTCACTTCATTAGCAACTTGGGAGATGAAATGTAAGGAAAGGCAAAGAAGAATGCTAAAAAGTTTGGTTTCTAGGGTCACTTCGAATTCTGTTCTGCCGTTGGTACAACTGAGAGGGGCTCATAATGAAGAAAGGAGACGATGTCTGCTCAAGCTCAAGCGCAAGGTGCTGAGGTGAGGCGGGTCCGGTACCTGGTCGAGTGGTCAGTCCTCGGTCGGCAGCAGGGCGCGCGTCAACAGGCTCGACTGGGCACAGGAAGCGAGAGACACAGAAAGGCAAACGAGACAAATCGAGATGGTAAGTTGTGGCCCCTGAACACAGAGCAGGGAAAAGCATGTGCAATAAACAAGTTACAAAAAAGGAGCAGCTGGAAGAGAACCGCTGAGTTAATCCCAAGCATCGCGGAACGGGAGGGGCACCACTTCAAAAGGCTTATCGTTATTGACGTGCCAATCCAGCGCCTTGGTTTTCTAATAAAAGCACTCACCAGGATACGCAGCGACATCAAAGAAGAGTGGACGCAGAGGGTGGATTTTCCTCTGAACTAGTTTAGAGATAGTTTCTTGGCTTTTGATTAGAAGTGAAATATATAATACCCTGCCCAGCAGAAAACCTGAAAGATACCTCCTTTTACGACTGTTCAATCTTATCTTATTTTACAGTTAATTAACTACAAAAGGACTCTGGTTAAATTTCCGGGTGAAATGCAAATACGAATTTACCGGGAGAGCAAAGTTTCACCACCTAATCTGCCATTTAGCGAATCAAATTTGTCCTTAGTTTGAGGGTAGAAGAGATAAACCACAGTCTTTCTCGTTCTCTTTTTGGTCAAAAAGCTGGTTTCCGTTTGATAGCTGACATACAGCTGAAATGTGTGAAATGAGGATATGTCGTTTTCTATTTGTCAGCATTCACGATTTTCCCTTTGCATGTGTTCTGGGTCCGACCCAAAGCAAGTGGCGTGGGTGGCACGGTGTCCTTCACCTCTGCTCACCATCCCCCGCATTTCCCAAGTGCTTCTGATGCTCAGAAAGTATTTCCTTGCACTTATACTGGTCTTTGAAGAAACCGGCAGAGAGAAAGAAGCAAGACTTTGAAGATTAATAAATGGTGAAGGAGCAAATGAAGCTGAGGGAGGAGGAAAAGCCCCTTCGGAAAGGCCCGGCGCATGTAAAAGTAAGGGGACAAAAAGCAAGCATAGGTGTTGATGGAGGTGAGGTGCGCTCGATGGAGTGGCTTTTGGGAACTTCAGTGGAACCACCCAGTGTACTAATGCACACAGGCCGGGCATTCGAAGGTGAGATTTAGGTCCAAACAGATTTTGGATGCCACATATTGACAGGGACGGGGGTGGGGGTGGGGAAGTGGCAATAAGCCAATATTCAAAATATAAAAAAATATTTCTGGCAGGACA
Organism: Propithecus coquereli; assembly: GCF_000956105.1. Taxonomy (NCBI): domain Eukaryota; kingdom Metazoa; phylum Chordata; class Mammalia; order Primates; family Indriidae; genus Propithecus; species Propithecus coquereli. The sequence continues at coordinate 2,439,061 of NW_012139302.1, read as the reverse complement.
CTTGGGTGACATAAAAGAGAAAAGTGGTTCGGTCCTTTCTAACGTAGACTGGTGGCGTGGTGGGCTAGAAGGGAGAGCAGAGGCATCTAAACCCAGCCCAACAGTCAGGGTGTTCATGACCTTGGGCAAGTGGCCAGTTCTGAGGCTGTTTCTCCATATGGAAAACAGAAATAAAAACATCTTTATCTTCTCATTGTAGTGAGGAACAGATAACTTTTAAAGCCTGTTTCAGAAACTCCCAAATACTATAAAACTGCACTTAGTAAGTCTCCCACTATTAGATATTCTGCAATGACTAGTGCCGCGAGGATGACTACCCTCTACGACACTTCTTTAGTGCACTGGAAGAAGGCATCCCTGCTTCTGCAACTCACAAATACATTTCAACAATGAAGTTCAGTTTCTCTATATTTCATCTTTTTTCCCATCTGCAACAACCTGTAGTAAATAACTTTATTACTCCACATAAAACGGAGTGAGTCAAAGTATTATTGTACTTTTTCAGAAGTTCCCAGTGACGAGGGCCCCAAGTGGTGCTTCAGTTGCAGGTAAGAACACACCAAACCACATGCATGAGGGCCAACAGGCACCTTGAAGTGGTACTGAGCACATGTATCAACAGTTAAATCATTAGAAAATGATTCTTTGACTAGGGGGGAAGCAGTTGTACCTGTGGTTTAAATGCAGGCTGAAGAGCTGGTAGTTCTAGGGTCCACTGCTAATGCTACTGCTTATCTTCTCTGTGATTTGGGGCAAATGACGCTGTTTCTGAACCTCAGTTTTATCACTCGTAAACAGGGTTTTTCCAGGGTTCACAGATACATACTTATGTGAGAGAAATTTACCAGTAATAAAGCGCTATACCACAATTACTGAGGGGAATATTGAAAAGCATCAAATGTGCATAGAAGAAAGTCTAAAAGTCATTACCACAAAATAGTATCATTAGTTATCTCTGAGTGAGGAGATTATTCCTATAAATTTCTCTCTCTTTTTTTTTTACTGGGTAGGTATTACTTGAGAACAGTAATAAGACCTTTTCTATTTTTTAGGAAGATTAAACAATAATAGTTTCAGTGACTTAAACAGTCGTTTGCTTTAACAGTATGAAGCTGATTTAGCATGCATTAATGCTCAAAAAATGCTCTATCAAAAAAAGGTTTTTTCCTGTTAAAGGCAATTATGACATCATTGCAAAAAAAGAACACACATCCGCAAGACCTAGTAGTGCATTATTTCCCAATCCATTGCAAATACTTTCTAATTTTTCAAATGGACTTTTACTTACTGAACCAGAAAGTGACTTCATCAATATAGAGAATTCAAAACATTTTACACTGGCTTTTTAGTAAATTAAAAATAAGAAATAGATGATCTTAAAGAGTTAAAGTAAAATTTAAGCACAAACTGTTATTCCCTTGCTCTCAGCAGATTTGAATCAAATCCTTCCTTGCAAGAGGAGAAATAGAATGATCGGGACTCTGGGATTTTTGAGTTTGTTAGTTCTGATGTTCCTTGTAATAGACCCAAGCTAGCACTGCCTTGTACAATGTTTTTACCAGGCCTTAGGTAATAAGAAGCCAGCAGGAAACCAGTTTTATATATAAAGAGAGGCCTAAAAAGGATTGGTTGTAGGTTTAATGAAAGACATTATTTAACCTTGATTTCACCATTTAAATTGGCTTCCTCATTGCCTCTTTATGGCTAATGAAAAATATACCAGAGGGCAGCTTCACTCTGCAAAATATACATACTGTCTCACTTTGTGATCCGTGAGAACAGTTCTATAACAACAGTTTCATTTGAGTTTTCCCATTCCTTTAGATTTTATGGATCTGAAAACCAAAGACCAAACATTCCTTTAGGCAAATCGTAGCTACTCAACAGCCTATAATATTGGCAAACTGTCTGTGATATGCTTATTTTTTTCAATGTAACTTAAAAGAATGCCTGGGCATCAGACCTTCCTCTGGACTTGATTGATTGTTATGGAGAAGATCAACAAATTTTTTGGTAAGCATTTGAAGCTATGATGATAAGGACTGCATGAACAATGAAAGGAAATCCTTTGAGAATTTTAGATATTTTTAATAGCTCTGTGTGTGTGTAAATGTCTATAAAAAGGACTAAGAAGGAACAAGTTTATGGAGAGGAGAGAAGAGGGATGACTGTAGGATTGTATCTCATTGTACGGCTTGTTATATCCATTATTTTAAGGATATATTGTTTAGGACATATGGTGATTCATCTTGAGACAGGCTGATAAAATCTAAGATGATCCTGGTTCCATCAAAAAAACAAACAAAAAAAAGCTACCACTGACCATTTACCGTGTTCCAGGCACTTTGCTAAGAGCTTTTTCATGCCTTCTTATTTAATGCTCATACCATATCTTTGAGTTAGGAATTATTATCAACCTTACTTTATAGATCATCAGATAGCCAGAGAGGCTGAGTAATTTGCTCATGAGCACAAAGCAGAGCTCAGTAGAGCTCCCAAACTCAGATCTGCATCATTTAGGAGTGTGGGGAAGTACTGAATACCCTACAAGATGGTGGGGAATGTGGAAGTGGTTTTGGTTGTCACTAAGACTGGGGTGGGAGGGAGGACCCTAAAGGCTTTTAGTGGAGGGGTAGAGAGATGTTAGATGCTGTGCACAGGGCAACCCCAACAAATAAAAATTGCCCTGCACCCTACATGGTTTTTTAACTTCCCACGGGATATACAGGTGTTTATGACAATGTGAACCCAGAACCTAACGAAATTTTATACATAAACAAAGCATTTTTGTAGTTTTTAATTTGGAAAATGATATCACGTATGCTTATGCTGCTTATAAAACCTGAACCAAAACAGCCCCCTGTATCAGCCTACCTCTGACTTTGCCACATCCATGTGGGGCCAGACACCTGGCTATGGCACTGTTTTCACTAGTCGTTGGGCCCAAGCACTTACATGTTGGACCATATTTCATCAATTATGTCCATTATATTGATTTCCTCCCAAATGTTGCCAATTTTATTTACAAATTGGTCATTGAGGAGGCTTTTTAAAATAGTTACAAAAAGAATGTTGGGTCTTATAATAAAGAGAAACACTACTCAAGACTCTTGAGATCTTAAGCACTATTGCCTTCCAATATGGTTATATAAGATTTTGCTTATTTTAAACAAAATCCTTTTTAACAAGAATATCAGCTCTTTTGATGAGGGCTAGGTGATGTAATCGCTGCATCTTCACCAAGGATCCAGTGGTACGAAATCAAGGCCTTTGGCCAACTGGGCATCTTGGCCATAGCCAAGGGCTTCAGAGAGTGTGTGTGTGTGTGTGTGTGTGTGTGTGTGTGTGTGTGTGTATGCACAGACTGTTTCTCAGGGCTAATGCTATAGTGTGTGCTGTTAGGAAAAGAGCAAATCTGGTGTGCATTCAATTTACAAAATAAGATTGGACATTTCCCCCAAAAAATTCTCATTAGAGGCTAAATGAAGATTTTAAATGGCCAAAATATATCTAACTATAGAAAAGTGACACAACCAGCACTCTAGTAATAATACAGTTTAATAAGGATGTTACTTCGGTCTTTGATAACTAAATGCCCTTAACATTTTTTCCTCTATGTGAATAATAATTATTTTCATAAATGGTAAAGTTTTAATTATTATTATAGCATCAATAAGACTGCTGTTTGTATCTGCTGGTATTACTATAACGTGCTCTTTTTCAAATTAGGGAAACAATTTGGGGTGATTACTTCCATTGTGAAAAGAGTCTATATAATGATTTTCTGCAATGGTTCTCTTAAAAAGGGACTTGTCCAGTGCACATAAGGTCTAATATTGGGTTTAGATTTAGTCTGAGAAGTGCACTGACTTCATTTTATGAGGTATATGATGAAGATAAACAACCATCAAAATTTGCTACTTTAAGAAAGAAAATCGCAGGTAAAATCCTGCTGTATTCTTGAAAAACATGTTATTAGTATCTAGAAATCAAGGTGTTTGTGCATTTGTAATTTTATACTTCTGAACCTGTAAAAATGGTAAAGCATACTAAAAGATGTTCTCTGCTAAACAGATATTTCTGCTAAGAAATCCCTGGGAAAAAGTACATCATCTATTGAACAAATTTGTTTATACAGAAAAATCTTACTTCTCTGAACTATCACAGGAAAAAACATGTACAGCAATGTGCTCCTTAATTTTGACAGCTGCCTTAAATTTAACTTTCTAAACATATAACTGTTTAAATCTCAGGCAAAATTACATTTATTTATACATGGTACTCTATTTTTGCCTTTCACATTTAATGAATCTGAAATTTCATGTACACATAAGTAGCCAATGAAGACTATTTTGGTGCCTGTCAAATGCTCATTTATGCAGGTCCTATCGAAACTTCTCTTTCTGCCGGTGAGCTGTAATTTCCTTGATTTCATTACCGATATCTGTTTTCTCTGAAGCTGGCATTCTAGGCCACTATCTTATAAACGTAAGTTGAAGTTAGTGCTTCCATTCCAGAAGCAACAATACACCTCTCAGTGAGAAAGCATCTGAAAAAAAATTCCTACCAAAAATCACTACTAAAGAACTTAATCTCCTGGTGCCTCCATTTTCTCATTTGAAAAACAGTCATAAAAATAATATATGGCATACAGCATGTGCTCTTTCTGTATCTGCTTTTATTAGTATATCGTTTTATATTAAGGAAAGAATGGGAAAATAAAAATTAGGAAAATGTTATTGCCACACATTTTCCATGTGTAGAACTGCCTCTTGAATAATATATTGTGGGTCGCCCCCTCTGTATGGGACTGGTAACTCCAAGGGTGACACTTCCCCGAATGCGAACTTGGATCTCTGGGAAAGGAGAGGTCTTTTACTTGAGAGTGTTCTGGGTAATCATTACCACTGTGATTTTACCACCTATACAATGCAGCTGTTATCTTTTCCAAAAAATTTCAGTTTACTTGCTTTGTAGCATGCAAAAAGGTAAAGAATCATTCACACAGCTATAATAGTATTTTAATGGCTAATAGTAACTTCCCATATTTCCTTCTTGAAGTAAAACTGAAATGAAACATTTTATTACTACAATCAAAGAAAAAAAATCACCACGTGAGAACAAAAAAAAAAGATCTCTCTTTCTCTCTTTCTGACACACATATATGTAGAGCTACCAGAATAGTCTTGCTCCCTCAGGGGACTCTTACCTTCGTTTTCTGTGTTGGCTGGCACGGAGTCGGCCCCAAAAGAATGCCACGGCTGCAGCTCGTCCAGGCTGAACTCGCCGTTCACGGGAAGGAGCTCCACGGTGGTTTTTGTTTCAGTCAAAGACGGCATGAGGGCGTCATTCCCGTAGCTGATTCTTGGTTCACTGATCATGTTGGCCAAGACATCATCCGAGTAGTTTTGCTCTTTCTGAAGCAGCTCATCTAAACAAAACCAAACCATCTCCTTAGCAAGTAACAACGATCGCAGCAGCAGCTACCATTTACTGACTGTCAGGCATGACTTCAACTGCTTTTACACGCACGATCTTGCATCATTGACTTACCTGAAGTGCTGGCAGTCTAGTGAAAATCCTCAAATTACAAATTTGATTACCGAAATGCATTTTTGGTTTTTTTTTGAGACACAGTCTGACTCTGTTGCCGAGGCTAGAGTGCCATGGCATCAGCCTAGCTCACAAGCAACCTCAAACTCCTGGGCTCAAGCAATCCTCCTGCCTCAGCCTCCCAAGTAGCTGGGACTACAGGCATGCTCCACCATGCCCAGCTAATTTTTTTCTATATATTTTTAGTTGTCCAGCTAATTTCTTTCTATTTTTTTAGTAGAGACGGGGTCTTGCTCTTGCTCAGTCTGATCTCAAACTCCTGAGCTCAAACGATTCTCCTGCCTCAGCCTCCCAGAGTGCTAGGATTACAGGCGTGAGCCACCGCGCCTGGTCCCGAAATGCATTTTTACTGGAAAAAAAGAGCTTATTAGAACATAACCTTGTATCAAGTGCAATTACTGTTTTAAAAAATGACCCAAGGTATCAAGATTTGTGAATCTCCTATAATGTTACCAAAAATTTACCAGGTTTTTCTCTGTGTTATATATTGTTTTAAATTAGAGATCCATAGAGAGCATTTGTGCTGTTAATGACAATATTGGATTAACCAGAATATCTCATTTTCCAAGCATACTCGTGTTAAGAGTTTATTATACTGTATAACATTTCAGACATGTCACTGGTTAGTATTATTGCTGGAGAAAATGAAGAAAATAAAATCAAGATTTAAATTTGATTTATAATATTTTAATATCATCCTTCAAATTCTCTCTTAAATTGGCAAAAAAAATTATGTGAAAAATTTACACTCTGTTCAAATATACTTATTAAAACAATCTGATGAAATAGCATTAATACATGCGATTAATAACGTTCCATGAAGTCAGTTTTATCGCGAGAGATTTTAAATGATGGAATCCCAAGCAAATCAGGCCTTTTGAAGTCTAATTTGAGTTATAATATATCCCTATTAGCTGTGGCACCATTCTAAAATTCAATATTTGATGCTTGCAATGACCTTTCCCTTACAGATAAAAAGCCCCCATTAGATTTCTTCTAACTTTTTCATGTCTTACAGAGTCCTAGGTAGAGGCTAATAATGCAGCCAACGTCTGATTTTAATAAATTAAATGGACATTTCTTTTGTATAAATCTTGGGCTTATGACTTTTAATCACTTACTATACTAAAGAGAGGATATTCTGGAATAATGATTGGTGCTTACACATTCATCTTAAGAGAGAAGAACCTTCCTCAATGTGAGAGCTCTTGGCCTCACCTGGGGCCATGTTGTTCTTGATGTCTTTGTGGTGTTTACTATCATTTATCTTCCTTCTACATCTGGAAATGTTTCCTCTATTTTGCATACACAGTACTGAGCTTCTTCCCCACGACATCTCTGAATAATCTTCTTGCTCCTTTTCCCTCACTCTCTTTGTCTCTTATTTTCTTCTTATATCTCTTTCCATCTCTTTCTACAATTCTCCCCTTTGGGAATCCTACCCACTCTTGAAACTCTAAAGATCTCCTACCTTTCGATGAATCTGAAACGTATTTCCCCAGCTTTGACTTCTCCTTCCCACTCAAATTTATATCTTTCCAACAGTTTGGTAGAGATATGAACTTAGAACCCCCTCCTGATCCTGTGAACTTAGTAGGTACAAACTATACTGAAGGCCCCTTGGTGTTCCCTTCTGTTTTCCTGTTTTCTAATCTTGGCAGAACCATTTTCCCAGTCACAGGCTTGACGCCTCCAGAACCATGCATGACTCCTGTATTTCTTACACTACTGACAAATCCATTTAAGTTCCATCTATGAATTTTCTCATCCATTTCCCATTTGCTTTTGCATTCCCCCTTGGAATGTGATTACTCTCTGCCTGGATAATTTGGATGGTCTCTTCATTGCTTGCTGTGGTCTGAATAGGGTCCCCCAAGTTTCATATGTTGAAACTTCATCTTCATTGTGGTGGGGCCTTTTGAGGAGTAAGTCATGAGAGTTCCATCCCCATGAATGGATTAGTGCCTTAGAAAAGGGCTAGAGCGAACTAGCTCAGGTCCTTTTTTGCTCTTCTGCCATGCGAAGACATAAGGTTTGCTCTCTCTGGGGAATGTAGCAACAAGGTGCCATTTTGGAAGCAGAGAGACCAGGCAGGCCCTCAACACACTGAATCTGCTGGTGCCTTGATCCTAGACTTCCCAACCTCCAGAACCGTGAGATTGCTATTGTTTATACATTACCCAGTCTTGGGTATTGTGATAGCAGCACAAACTGACTAAGACGTTGGTCTCCTTACTGATTTTTATTCCTCTGTTTCCTAGATCTTTTCCTGATAGTGAGGAATGGCTCCCCTCGGCCCCCCGCCTTTCAGTGGGTCCTCATCTTACACTGAATTAATCCCAACTCCTTTGCCAGATGCTGAAGGCTATGAAGCTCACAGATCCTTGCTGTCTACACCACACCTCTCTCAAGCTAAACAACTTGCGTTATCCCCACAATGGATCATGTATTCCTACCATGACACCTTTGTCCTCTGTTCCTATTACCTGGAAAGCCCATCTCTGCTTATCTAAATTACATGAACTCTTTAAAAAGCCCAGATCAAATGCCCCCTCCCCTATGACTCTCCTCTCAAGGCAGGCATTATTATCCTGATGGGATGGGAAACTGAGGCTGGAAGAGATGAAGTAATCTTTTTAAGATCCTGTCTACGGCCATACCACCCTGAACACGCCCTATCTCGTCTGATCTCGGAAGCTAAGCAGGGTCGGGCCTGGTTAATACTTGGATGGGAGATCCAATGGCCAGTAAGCACCAGTGCAGAAATCCAAGTCTTAGGTTGCATAACACTAACCTCCCTGCATTTGTCCTCATTTATTTCGGCCTCTCATAGTATCAGAAAAGGGCCTCGCTCCCAGTCTCATTAGTGGACTTCTCATTTACAGAGTAAATGTAGAAATCAGAGATTGTAAGCGTGACACTGTTGCAATGTCTTCAGTAATATCTTCCACTCTTACGGGGTTGTAAGCTGACTTAATCGCCACTCGCACTATGGCATAGTTATTGCTTTTGTCCCCCAGAGAGGCATTTCCCAGGCATGGGCAGCTGGAGTGGGTCTTGTATGCATCTTAGCCCTTAGCAGTAAAAAGGTAGAGTAGGAAATTATCACAGTGGAAAATATTACATTCGTACTTCATAGAATATCCAGGGCATTTCTGGTTGAGGTAGATTGGGGCACCCCTTTTCCTGTTTTTTCTCTTTTACTGTCAGCAGGAAATTTCCTCCAAATGGCCACCAGAATGTTAAGCCCCACAGTGGCTAATTTTCCTCATTTATTATATTCATTTTCAGAAAATATGAGTGAAGGAATGAAAGATTCAAGAAAAATTGTGTTTTTGGCAGCATGATAAGCGCTTAGCTTTTTTGTTGTTCAAAATAGAAGAAATCCATGTTACTATCTTAATTTCACATAGGACATTTAGAAATAGCCTCCCCTAGCTGTGTTATTTGGAACAATGAAGTCAGCATGGTTTTAAGGGAAAAAAAAGAGGTAGACGTGATGAATTACCATTGCCAAAAAGAGGATTCAATTTCATGATCATAAAACATCTAAGGCAGCCAGCTAGCTTGAGATGTTATTAAGGGCTTGGGGCTTTGCCAATGCCTTAACACAGTGACACTGGGCAACTGAGCCCAGGACAAAATATCCGGAGTCAAATATTATTTCATTGCTCATTCCGGAGTGGGACTTTATCTTTGACTTATGTGGTGAGACTTCTCATGTGGAAACCACACTTCTACTACATTGAGGGCCCTGATGGATAATCCTTTTACTTGAATTAATTTAATATTTTATTACAATGCTTTGATGGACTATATTGGGGATTTTCAAAGCTTTTAAGCATCTACATTTGCTAACTGCTGTATTAAACTAAGAGACTATGCTTATTTTCTCCCTAAGACTTTTTTCCCCCTCAAACCTATTTGCTATTGCCCCAAATTGCAGCAGTTACCTTTGGAGTCAAATATCTTCTTTTATAATACCAGGGCACTTGAGCCTTGCAGTTAAAAGTGGAAATATTTAACTGAATTCAATGATGATAATATTTAACCTATGGCTTAAGTGATAAGAGGTATTTAATTTCAAACAGTAAACACACAATGAACCCCACCACCTGGGGTTTTTAAAAAGTGCTTGGAGGATGTACATTAAACCTACTAAGAGTAAACAGTTAAAAATAAAACAGAAACAAACCGGAAAAAAAAAACAAACAACCTCTACCACTTAGCTATCATTGAAAATATTTTAAAGAAAGCAACATTAAGAGACAATAGCAATTTTATCTTTGAATGGCTAAAATATTTAGTTTTTGTAGAAGCAATAGACCACAATTGTTCATTTTGAGAGAAATGGCCTCAAAAATAAAAGGACCATTGAACGGAAAACAGATGAATTCATTTAATATTCTTTTAATTATTAATCCACTAGCCAAACTCCTCCTAAAAATTTAATGGCCATATCTTAGGTTTCAAGAAAATAAAGTTTATAGATGTTAAACCAATCAATTCTCTTTTACAAGCCGCAGTTATAATTACCGAATGCCCTTTTCTATACACTGCACACACGCGGCGTAGAGAGGCACATTTTCTTCACATAAAGGAGGTACCATCTCAGCTCTTCACCTGTAAAATGTGGCTGTTCAAGGTCTGACTTGGACACCGGTGAGAACATGAGGTCCCTCAGTTTGCAATTTTTTCTTTTGTCTAGGATCAAACCACCATTGCTATAATTATTTTTCCTATTTTCTGATTCTTCTGGTTCCTGGTAGAAAAATATTTATCTGCAGCCTCTCCCCAAAAAGGAAACTTCTTTTCAATCTTATCTAACGTATATCCAACTTTTATCTTTTAAATAAATATTTACTTATGCATCTGTCTGCCTGAAGGGCCTGAGGATCACACCCTTACACGCTACACAATGACCCCCTTTCTCCTCGCCCTGACACAGCTGCATTGGAAGTATCTGTAAAAGGGGAAGTACTAATTTTTCCCTATCAGGAAGCTCCACTATAAATCAGCTGTCATCCATTTTAGGCATTTTGCCCACACCAGGACTATGAGATCGGATTTAATTTTCTAATCACAGTTTTGTGCATGTCTGATTCTTGGCTCAGCACATAACTGTGATGCTGTTTATTATACTTAGTCTCTCCAGGGCCTCTCAAACTCCTTAAGGCTTGTGTTTTTCATCCATAAAATCACGAGAGGTTGCCTGGATGGTCTTTGCAGTTCCTTTACTTTGAATCCTTTTATTTGTACTCTCGTTACATGGGTGTCCTCTGGGAACTCGTCACAAATGCAGAATCTCAGGTCCCACCCAGAGCTAGGGAATAAGCATCTGCACATTAACTCTCATGCATGTTACAGTTTGAGAGGACCCACTCTGCACCGTGCTGACCACAGCCATGAGCTGCACAAAGGCACCATTACACAACTTCCTCAGTTATCCCTTCATTAAAAAAAAAGCCTCAAAACAAAGCACAAAAACAGAACAAGGTATGAAAGATGAGTATGGCCAAGAAACCAAATTGCCAGAGGAAACTTTACTCCAAAACTTAAAGTCATGTTCTTAGAACCCAACACATTCTGTTGCCTTGACGTGATCACTCATGTTCACATTTCTGAACCGGCCACAGGAAAGGAAAGATTGGTCATGGATTTCCTTCTTCACCAGCCCATTTTTTAGGTAGGAAGTCACACACCAGCAAGAACAGGGAAGTGTTCAGGAAACAGGTCAGTGTTATGCAGACTTTGAAGAAAAGAACGTACTTCAAAGCATAGAGAGCGCCAAGGGACACACTCCATTGCTGGGCTTCCTAGAGAAGAACAGCTCTTTTCCACTGAAGATGCTTTTAGCAAGATCAGCGCTAGCTGGTGTGTCAGCCTCCTTCTAAGCATGGACTTCCCTGTAGTTCACTGGAGCAGCTGTTTGCAATACTGACTTGGGGGAGAACCTATGTGGTCTTCCAGTGATTACCGCACATGACTGGGATATTCTGATTAGTATGTCTACTCCAGACACCTGTGATTCCACCGTGATGGGACTGTGCCAGGCTATGATACTTTAATAGCATGAGATCAACTGCACTCACGACACCTTCCATCTCTGTGGCCTTTTCATATCCAGCAGCTCATTTGATACTCACAACGATCTTTACAGTGGGATCCTACCCCCATTGATGGCTGAACAAACGGACACCCATCCTGATAAGTATATTTAAACCTAGCAAGTGGCAGAACTGGGATCCGAACCTAAGTATCCCGATTCCTAGTGCAACCTTCTTACTATTCCATAACAAATTCCATTTTATAGAGGACATGGCTATTTAACTTTGATTAGAAACTAATATTAAAGAAGCGTAAACCCATCTATCATCACAAGCACCCTGTTTTCCATACGTTTGATATTTTCGATAGATGGGGAAAGGAAGGAATTCAATGCTATCTTTTTTTTTCTTATGTAAGAGGTCCAAGATCATAGAGCTTCTAGATGGTGGAGCAGAGCAGAAACGCTCCCATCTCAAACCAAGTGAGGCCTTACCTCTCACTTCCATTTTGAGGGCCCATCCTCAAGAGCACTTTCCCCTCTGCACACACTCCACCCCCTTCCCTAGAGTTCCCTTCCTCAGGATGAACAGGATAGTTACATGAGCAGTCAGAGGCCTTCACCAACTCTGAGTCAAATTTACAATAATTTAGACTCCTTTTGGTTTTGAGCTGTTCCAAGTGTTGAACAGTGGATTGATTCTGTAGACTCAGTCAACCCAAATATCTTTTTGCCTCCACGATGTAGCGCAGTGACTAGGACCCACAATGGCTGACAGTGACATAGCCCTGTATGCCATGGCCACGTTTTCCAACCTGGGGAAAAATTTATAGACATATTACCACAAAGTAAATGTGGTCCCACAAATCTAGTTTTTATCTTGACCTCCAGAAAATGAGGTCAGCCCTCTAATTTTTAGCTACACTATCAATCTTGAAAATCTCCCAGAGTAAAAATTCAGACTCCATACTCAACGTCTAAATCTGGGTTTATTTTTGTTTAGTAGTTTCCTGGCCACAGACTTTTAAATGAGGCATGCTTTGTCCGCTTATGGTAACAAACTGTCCCCGGAGGAGACACAAACAAGGCTACACATCACTTGTGAAAATATTCCTTATTGCAAGTGACATTTTCCTGAAATATTACTTGTCTGGCTTAGACTGAAGGTATAGAAGTCCCTTTTCATTTAAGACACATTTCCTTTTCCTTTCAAATATCATAGATCAAACAAGTTAGACCTACCAGTGGCACCAGTTAGAAATCAAGATAAAAGCCAGTCAGACTCCTAGGCATCTAAAAGCAGATTAAAGGGCTCCTTTTTCACATTGACTTGTGGAACTGGTGCCAATGTCCTGATCTTATTTCCAACAACATTAGGGGGTCTTGGTCCTGCCTGGGTTGTTAGAAACCTAAAGTATCGACTAAAAAACAAGTTTATACACTGTAGAAATAATCTCTAAAAGTATGCTATGTTGCGGCAATAATTCATATACATAAAAATACATGTCCTTGTTTCAAGTAAACACACAACGAAGAATTTAGGTGTAAAGGGCCATTATGTCTGCAACTTACTTTCAAAAAATGAAATTTTATGTAATATATTCTTGGGACTTTTCTACAAGTGTGAAATTATATCGAAATAAAAAGTGTAGTACTGAAGGCACTGTGAGCATTAATCTACACATATCCAGATGTTTTCCTCTGGTCCATTTATAGCGAAATTACATCATATGACTAGATACAAAGCAGATACAAACTACACATTCTCTGCAAACAAAAATAAAAACGAATGTGATTTTGATGCCTCATATCTTCTAAACATGAGTCAATTTTTGCATCTGGTCTTCACCTCAAGAAACAGCTGTCTGTTCACACTGCTAGAGGAAAAACTGGCTGTTTTAGGCTAACAGAGAGATGTGTTTTTACGGCTGAGCTAAAGGATTTTCAAGGTAATCATGTGGAATTCTCTTTTGAAACCTGTCTCTAAGAGCCTAACCTCTGCAGCATAAGCTATGACTTCACTGTGATTCTTCCTTTATAGAAAAAAATGTAATCAGTTGGTATTAATTACACGAGTAATGCAAATTCAGTGCCAAAAATGTAGACAAAAGGAATAATTCATTTGCAATCCCACCACCAGCGATAACCAAGAGTAATGTTTTATTTTTAACAGTTTTATTCTTTACAGCACTGATTACTTCATTGCTTCTACATCATTTTATTATATAATTTTTATGACTATGGCCAATGAGAATAAATTATTCGAGGTTACTGAGGCACATGGACAGTGCTTAAAATTAGGATTATTAAGTTTGAGGACACAGAAGAATCATGAGGAAGAATTCTTCTCTAGTTTCATTCTCCAGTACTTATTTTTCACTTTTCTGGGAGGTTGTTCTATATAATTGGTATAGTCTTTTTCTGTTTGTTTGTTTTTACTTCTGAGTAAGTTCTTAGATACAGAGTAAATTGGGAAAATGAAACATGAGGTTTGCTATATTCAGGACCAGTATCTACCACATTTCATTTTTTAAAACTGCTAATGCTTTCAGTGAGGACAAGAAAGTAGAGTGAGGACAAAAATGTCCTCAAAGGATAGTTTTTATGCTCTTGCATACATTTTCATAAAGGCAAAGTCATTCTGGTGACTATATATAATCTGAGTTCATAGTCTCCTGGAGCCTTCATTGCTGGTGTTGGGGTTTTCTGGGTATCAGTCCACGGTGTCCCCTTTTCTCTACCTGAGCTCTGAACCAATACGAGAGAGCAGGTAGAGATTAAAACATCACCTTTACTTCTGATGAAGGCCACACGCTTTCTTTGGGGAGTGAGTCGCATACAGGGCTCATGTCTTGCCTAGCTGCATGTGGACCACATTTCAGCTCCAACTTGCACCTTCAGCTGCACAAGGCAAGGGAGGGAGCCCAGGTCTAAGCTAGACACGCTCACAGTACCGCCGTTGACAGCTTGCAGGCTGTGGGCACAACTCTCTTTGGCAGTCTTGGTGAGGAGTGCTCTCACAGCATCCTGACCGTCCTGACTGTCCTGTCTGACCAGCACCCTTTCCCGAACTCGGGAGAGAAGTCTGATCTGTGTTAGAGAGATCCTGGGGTGAACCAAAGCAAATGAATGAAATGAGAACCAGCACCCCTCCCAGCAGCTAGCAAAAACTCTGCAATGCTGCGAAGAAAGCGCATTCTAATTGACTCATGTTGATGAGTGCTGAAATGATGGAATTTTATACTTAGAAGGATGTAAAGAATTGGATAGCAAGTCTGGTGAGCTCATGGTAGGAAGGAAAATTTTCAACATCCATACATAGTTAATTTCATTCAAAGAGCCTAAAAGAGTTATGCAGATAATTATAAGGGGAACAGGCAAGTGTGTAAGATTAGCATAAATGTATACATATCATCACAGCGGAGGATGGGCGCCTGTTTCTGAAGACAGCACATCATCCTTGTATACATAATAGCTCATTTGAAGTGTTTATTTATGCAGATTTTTAAAAAGCACACAAACCCTCTACATACTTCTGCAGAGTAGCCTATTTATGTTTTCTTTAACCCAAAACTTGCCTTCCAATGTCACGTGCTCCTTTAACAATGTACAGGGAAACCAAGCCTAGGGATGGAAGGTGCTTGGCACTTGGGGCTGGGGAGTGCATACAAAGTGTCATCTTCAGGAGAGCACTCACAATGCACAGCACTGAGAGAAGCTGAAAGGACTCACTGAAAGAAAATAATCTGGAACCAAGAAACATCAAACCACTTTATCATTAACTAGTCAGTTCACTCGTTCATGCACACATGCATTTGTTCTTTCATCTCTTCCACAATCCTACCATCTTCCTGGCCAGTGCCAGAAATAAACGATGTCAATTTCTTTTCACTCAAAGGGTTCATGGTTCATAGAAAAAGATGGGCATGAAGATAATTCCCATACAAGTGCTATTGTAGGGACAGAGTGAGAAAGAAACGAGCTTGGGTTTGGGGGCTTGGGATAGTGATGCTAGGGCAGGGCCTTAGGGAAGAGACCACCGTCCTAGCAGATTCAGGAGCATGTGCCAAGGCACAGAGGACCAGCTGCCCAGGAGCTGTGACCCTTCTGGCTGCTGGGGTACAAGTGAAGTGAAAAGGGAAGCAGCTCAGACACACCTGGGGGCTTTCAGTCTGTGGGAGAAATATACTGGCCTGTACCATGAGTATACAGTTAGGAAAATCCCAGACTACGGGAATTCTACAGTCAAGTGACCTTTGCTTCATTAACAGCTAAACTGTAAAGAAAAGAAAGGGATGAAGGGGAAGCCTGGAGATGATAATAGACTTAACAGATGTGTCAACATTAAAAAATGGGCAAGAATACACAAAGAGTGCAATGCGCACCACCCGAAAGATGGACATATTTGAAACTCGGACTTGGGGGGGAGGGGGGACAAGGGCAACATATGTAACCTAAACATCTGTACCCCCATAATATGCTGAAATTAAAAAAAAAAATGGGCAAGAGCATAGCAGGTGAGGATGCACGTGAGAGTGATGAAATCAGAAAGGTACTTCAGGAAGTGGCATGAGCACAAAGAAGGGTACTTTGGTGGGGGTAGTCGGGGGAAGGCTGTGTCTGGGATAGGGCAGAGATGCCATCAGGGAGGTGGGCAAAAATCTAATTCTTGGCCATTGGAAACACAGGTCCAGAGAGCTCCTGTCTACTTAAACAGCCCACAGGGCAGCATGAGAATGAAAATGGGAGCTTTCCTGATATTAGCAGGTGTTTTGGAAAAAAATTCCACATTAGATTCCTCAAAAGGGATTTATCTTATATTGAATCCTGCTAGACAGTGAATAGTTCCACCCACAATGAAATGCCATATCCTTGTTGAAAATTCTTTGTCGTGTCTACCTGAAGTGCTTAACACAATAAAATCTGGTTGGCGGTTATTATTAAGAACTATAGAGAGCAAAGTATTTCTTATCCAAATAAAAAGTGACTTTTTTAATCAAATCATTTTAATATTAGCGTCCATAAGATGATAATAAAAAGCAACTTCAAAACTTCATTTTTTTTCTGCAAAGAACAAAGGAGAGAATTGTGTAGGAGATGAAAAGTAAAGTAGATCCAACCTTTTTGCTAATTTGATTTTAGATATACCCTCCATGCAGACAATAATGAAGTGAAGGTGGGATCAGTGAGGCCAGCTCTGCTTTAATAACCCAGAGAACTGGAAATCCTGGTGCTGGAAGGTATCTTCCAGTCAACGGGATGGAAAATTACCCAGCTGGCCAATCCTTCACCAAGAATGGATACACGTTCTACCACCTGGAGCAGCTGCTTTCCAGGGATGCACAGCTATGGCCCCCACATGGGAGATCTCACTCCATTCCCTCCAAACTGCTTCTAATCTCCACACTTCCCAGTCCCAGCACAAGACTTCATCCATGCTCCTGACGCTTTGGTGAAAATTTACATAAAATCCTAGTAATTTTTCTTTAAAAAAGTTACTTTTAAAATGTTATTTTCATCTCAGCACAGTTAGCTTTTCCTCACCTTCACCCTGCTCTGAAAAAAGTGTCAACTTGAAACTTAAAAAAAAAAACCAAAAAAAGGATTTCATCTAAATTATGATATACTAAATAGTTACTGATGTTGGTCTCAGAGATTTCTACTCTTTCCTTCTTACAGTCAGATTTAAAAATGTAACTACCTTTCTCTAAATATACAATATTAAAGCACGATCATCTTCATAACATGTAATTAAAGCACCTCAAAATTTAGAGCCCTTACCATAGTTCTCCAACATCCTTTTTTAAAATTTAATGTTTTTATTGATACATAATACATGTACATATTTTCAGGTTATAGGTGGTAATTTAATACATTCATGTAACTTGCAAAGATCAAATCAGTGTAACTGGGATATCCATCGCTTAAATATTTGTCTTTTCTTTATGTTAGAAACATTTGAATTACTCTCTTCTAGCTATGTTGAAATATACAATAGATTATTGTAAACTGTAGTTAACCCCACTGATCTATCAAACACTAGGTCTTATTTCTTCTATCAAACTGTGTATTTGTACCCATTAATTAACCTCTTTTTAAAGTGTGATGTAAGCAATCCTTATTTGAATACACTATAAGTTTCAACAACAAATTAAAAAATAATTCACATTATAGTGCATTTATACATGTCTTTTCATCTTCCAAGTGTGGTAAACATTAATTAACCCTGGCTAATTAAAACAGCCATGGTTTACACATTTACTCATTAATCAGCTTCAAGCAAATGCAAAGCATTTAAAGCCTTCTACAATTTGGTACCAATTAAATATGTTAATTAATTTTTTTAATGACGAGGTCATAAATTTAAGTCATGTAGTTCTTAGATTTAAACTTGATAGTGTTTGAAAAAGAATCTTGGACAATATTTCAGATTTTAGAAGTCAAGGGTAAGAAAAAAAATACAACTGCCTGTTATGGGTTGAACTGTCCCCCCCACAAGATGAAGTCCTAACCCTAGAGACCTGAGAATGTGACCTAATTTGGAATAAGGTCTTTGCCAATGTCATCAAGTTAAGATGAGGTCATATTGGAGTAGGATGGACCCTTAATCCAACAGGAGCGTAGGATGGTCCTTAATCACAACAGAGAAGACACACACAGAAACAGGGACATGCGAAAGTAATGCCACGTGAAGCCAAAGGTGGAGGATGGAATGGTGCATCTATAAACCCAGGATTGCCAAGGATTTCAAGCAGCACCAGAAGCGAGTGGAAGGCATGGAACAGAATCTCCCCATCAGCATTCAGAGGGAGTGTGGCCCTGCCAATGCCTTGCTTTTAGACTTCTAGCCTCCAGAATAATGAGAGAATATATTTGTGTTGGTTTAGGCCACATGGTTTGTGATAATCGGTTCCAGCAGCCCTAGGAAACTAACATACTGCCCATGTAAATGAATATTATAATGACCGTGTGTTGATAAGACAAGAATTTCTGGCTATAATAAAATCACTGGAGTGAAATGTGGTTTTGTAGTGAGTGCTTTATTCAAGACTGGTTTGAGGCAGATTAAGGAGAAGAATCAGGAGCTCTATGATCTAACACTCTAACCCTGTTAGTGCAGAGATGTTTTCCCTCCAAACACCTGAGAACGTTTTAGCTCCATTCCTCTCTTCCAGCGCCCTTCCATGGGGAGCATATCCACTTCCCTTGTTGACCATTAATGGCTGCCCATCTTATCCTGATAAAACCACAGGAATAATTTGGATGCCAGGTTAATCCTCAAACTCAGCAAGGAAGTGGAAGGGCTTCAGTTTCAAACACCTTGTAAACACAGAGGTTATGTCATTTCCTCTCTTGAGAAGCCAGAAGCTGAGCTGTCCCTGGCAACAAAATGCATGGCAAATGCCTGGCGGGTTTCAGGTTTTGCAAACCCCAGGGTGATGAAAACCATCTCCAATGCCAGAACGAAGTCTGCTGTCCTACCTATGAGTGGCAACTAAATATAGTGAAGTCGGGACAGCTGGAGTCATCTATAAAATTTAGCACATCTATTTTAACTCAGGGCCCATATTTGACAAATTGGGTCTTAAACACAAAAAATTCTCCAGTAGTCTAAAAGTTTTTCTTTTATTCTTGTATGAAATCTGAATGACATAATGACATAAAAATGGAATATTTTATGGAATGAGTGCTTAGTAACAATATCTAGGTTATTTGTGACCCTTTGGCTTCAAAATGAGAAAACATGGCTAACAACACTTGGTTATGGGTTTGTCATGCTATACTTTGTTATACAATTTAGCATGTCCTCCTGCTTTAACACTGTGAATGCCTGGCTTTAGTCACTAAGAGATAAGAGTCAAATGTCTGTATGCCAAATACATGTTCTTTATGTATCAAGGAGGTCTTGGATTTGAAGTTCATAAAGGCAGAGCGAAAGTGGCCAAAGCAAAGCCTGGTTTCAATGCCTTAGGGTGCAGCACCAAGAAAAACATCTTTTATGTCTCCCATGACTTGTTTTAGGATAAAGAAGCCATGTACACTACACAGTGGTTGAGGAATGATAAAGAGGGGGTACCTTGGACCTATCCAAATGCATGATTTAGTTATTAACTGTTTTGGACTGAATTGTCTCCCCCCAAAATTCATATGTAGAAGCCCTAAGCCTCAATGTATTTGGAGATAGGATCCTTAAAGAAGTATAAGGTTAAATGAGGTCATAAGGGTGGGGCCCTAATCCAACAGGACAGGTGTCCCAGTAAGAAGAGGAAGAGACAAGTGAGATCTGTCTTCCCTGAGAAAGGCCATGTGAAGACACAGTGAGTAGGTGCCCATTTGTAAACCAAGGAGAGAGGTCTCCCCAGAAGACACCTTGACCTGCTGGCACCTTGATCTTGGACTTCCAGCCTCCAGAACTGGGGAAAATAAATTTCTGTTGTTTAAGCCATTCAGTCTGTAGTACTTTTGGTATTTTGTTATGGCAGCCCTAGCAGACTAATGCACCCAGCTAGTCATACCCAGACAAAAGAAAGAGCAAAGGTCAGAACAGCTTTTTCTAGGGCATTATATTTTATTTCTTCTTCTTCTTTTTTTTTTTTTTGAAAAGGTGATAGCTAAAGATGAGAAGAACTATGTATATTACCAATGGTTCACCAGGGATGTGCAAGGAATTTCTTGCACTTCCTGTTTCACAGAAATGACAAGGAAGTGATGTATTTCAGATGTGACTTAGTTCAGGCCTTGCGAGCATATTTGACCTTTGGGACTTTTCTTTTTCTTTACTTTTTATGACCATTTGGCAAGAAAGTTGCCCAGTGCTTTCCTTGCTATCTTGTGTCACAACAGACCGAGGGAAAAATCCAAACATTAACTCCCCATGTGCTGGGATATTTCCAATTATGTGAAGTATGTGGTCTATTCATTTTGGGAGCAACAAAAGAGGAGAAGGCATATGATTTCTACCACAAGTCACTAAAGGAGATACTTTAAGAAGTAAAAAAGTTTAA
>NW_012139302.1:2400644-2417722 GCF_000956105.1 Propithecus coquereli | reverse complement strand
CACCGCGCCCAGCTGTTTCACAATTTCTAACAGAGCAAGTCAAACAGCAAATGGGGAGAAGTTACGAAAGGTGGCATTTTGTGACTGCAGCTTTCCCTATGCTTCCCTTTAGATACAGTTAATCGAAGTTAATAAGCAGTTTATGCCAATCCCTTTTCATAGTAAGAAGCCTTAACTTGCATAAGTAAAACAGCCATGAATGCTGTCTCACCTAAACAAACTCTTCATGCATTTGAACTTCTTGAGGTTAATACTGCTTCATGGTAACATTTTATACACTGACCACTTTGGAAATGAACACTGCTAGAAATTCACATGCCAATTTACCAGGATACATTAACTTTCAATGACAATACCTGCCATTCTTTTATGTTCAAAACAAATATAAAAATAATCTAAGTGTCTAACAATCCTTACATTTTTGTTGTTGTGTATAAGCGTAAGTTTTAGTACTTCTGAATGTTTAAGAATCATTGTTCAATGTTTAAGAATCAATGTTTAAGAGATAAGAAAAATGCAGATCTCTGTAGTCTGAGGTGGGGTCCATATGCCTCACTTGGTCTCAGGGACACTTAAGAAACACTAACATCCAGGATAACAATTTGAGTCTTTCACATCCAAGAATTTACAGCGACCAAAGCAACGACACCAACAAATACCAGATACTCTTCTCTACTAGTTGATGGCACAAGAGTACAGAACTCATGCAGGGCAGTAAAGAAAGCTCAAACTCGACACTAGCCTTCCCCACGAGAGGGTTCTGAGGCCCTCAAGCCCAGATTAACAAAGCCTTACATTACTGTGAACACCCGACTCAAGGCTTCCACCGAGGGCTCCAATTCTGCTCAATTGTGTCTATTTTTGTTTAAAGAAAAAGCATTTTTTTCCACACCCCAGGAATTTAAAGACCTGCTTCGATTTCTGAAGGGCTTTTTGGCAAGACATGAGGAACTCGTTGGGCCTTGACAATTTTTAGCACATTCAGTTTCTGATTTTGGTCAAGCCACTTCATCACCTGGGATCCTGAAATCTGAAAACTGAGAGGGTATAATTCCATTTTCATGTTCCCCTGGTAAGCTATTGGCAGCAGAATGGAGGCATGTCCATACTGAGCGTGGGCAGGAAGCCAGCTCTTCATCTCTTATCAAAGAGATCTAGAAAGCAAGACCTCTGTTACGTTTGCATACAATATTTGACTTACACATGGATGCCAGGCTAATCAAAAGACAGGCTAAGTAGGACTTTTCCCCTTTATGACTGTGATTTAGCAATCCACAAATAGTCTCCCTTTATTTTTCATCCTATACCTACAGGCGCTACCTCATACTTCAAGTATAAGAAGGCTTCTCCCTTAAGATGGAAAAGAAGGCACTCAAGTGTCAAAATACCGGTTTTCTGCCAAAAGGAAGGTAAGAAAAATGAAGCAGACACTTAGCCCATCAACTCCAAATACATTCTGGCAGGGCCCATCTACTGGATTACAAAGATCCTTCCCCCAGCCACCACCCCTTCCTCCTTTTCTTGAAACACTTTATTTTCTTCAGTTTTCCTCATGATAACTAACATTGGTCACAGCAGTTTGGAAACTGGTTTGATTCTTAGCAGAAAATTGAGGGGCTATTCTTGTTATTGTTAACATCCTCAAAACACTTAAATTTGCTTACTTTGCTCCAAGTGTTCTCAGTATTTAAAAAAAAAATTGCTGAAAAAATTTAAAAACTTGTTTCGACTGACATTAATTACCCTAATAAATAGGAGGAGAGGACAGCGATAGCATATTAGGAAGTATCTCCTTTCTTCTTATGAGACTTATTTGTAAATTGACAGCTCTAAAGCTGTAATAGAGTATAAAATTTTGGAAGAAGAAAACACAGACTAATACTTTCATTGATCATTTATGTTAATGACTTCAACCATTTCCACCCAAGTTCCTTGAAATTTAGCATTTCCAGCCAACATTATATTTTGCAATTTCTCTATAATCTTAAGGATGTCAACCCCCCAAGTGAGGGCGGGGGGAGAGAGAGAGAGAAACTAAAGGGGAGACTGAGTCTGTTGCATACCATTTGTCCTCTCTTTATAGTTATTTTAAAGGTAATAATGTTTCTTAAAAAAATATTAAAAATATAGGCTGGGCACAGTGGCTCATGCTTATAATCCTAGCATTTTGGGAGGCTGAGGTGGGAGGATCGTTTGAGGCCAGTAGTTCGAGAACAAGCCTGGGCAAGAAGAGTGAAACCTCATCTCTACAAAAAAGAAAAAAGAAAAATTAGCTGGGCGTGGCAGTGTGCACCTGTAGTCTCAGGTACACTGGAGGCCCAGGCAGGAGGACCACTTGAGCACAGGAATTTGAGTTTGCAGTGAGCAACTGAGTGATGTCAGTCAAATGAGTTTTAGAAATTCTTCAGCAAAAAAAATTTTTTTTAAAATACTGAGATTGCTTGGAGCCAGCTACCGAAATTTAAATGTTTTCAGGATATTAATAATAATACCACTGCACTCTAGCCTGGACAACAGAGTGAGACTTTGTCTCAAAGAAAAAATAAATAAAAACAAAAAAACCCCCAGGGACATCAAGGGACAAGCAGAAGTGCCGCTGTCCACAGGTGTGCTGGTGTGTATCTGTAGTAATATGGTGCTAACCTAGAAAAGACTACACATTTGAATTTATTAGGTAGAGCCAAATAGTCTAAAATGTTTCATTCATATACTGAACAATAGTTTGTGAAAGTTCCTTTTCACCTATCCTTGTCATGACACGGTATGACATATTTTAAAAAATTACCAATTTGATAATTTTTAAAAAGATTATGTTTTGATATATATTATTTAATCATGAGAAGTTGTGCATCTTTTTATCTATGACTACTCGCCATATGTGTATGTATACTTCATTCTTGTGAATTGGAGCTGTTGCATTTTATGAAGTAATCAAATATATCAATTCATTTGAGTTTTCAGCTTAAATGTTTTTGTGGCATATAGCTGGTATCATGTCAATTTAGAAGATAATAGCATAGATAAATCTAACTGCCTTACTGGGGTGCTGGAGTGAATCCCCACCTATTTATTAACCCTTTCGTAAGTTGATTATTTTCTAAATCAGTAATTCTCGAAGTTTAGCATGTGTCGGAGTCACCTGGTCAGCTGGTTAAGACAGATTGCTGAGCCCCACCCCTAGCTCTGCTGATTCAGGATGGGACCGGAGGATGTGCATTTCTACGTCTAATGAGTTCCCAGGAGGTGCTGAGGCTGCTGGTCAAGGATCACACTTTGAGAACCATTGCTCTGAAATATTCCTGGGGCATAGGAATTTGCAAATACTTACTCTATAAACTAAAAATTTGTTTCAAGACACAAATGCACATGAGATTTGATACATACTCTCAAAAAACTTACTTATAATTAGTAGGTGACATGTACACATCAAAGCAATACTAGACACATGTAATACACGAACTATAGGAACAGAGGACTGATAGTTTGTGTTCATCAAAGATTTAAAGGGGAAGTAACATAAGAATTGGGGTTTTGAAAGATGAACAGGATCTCAATAGGCCAAGATTGGGAACAGGCATTGTAGGCAGATGGAAACATAAAAAAATGCATCCAGGGTTGTGGACATCAGATTAAATTGCCTGGGAAGTCAGATTCATGAAAGAGAATACAGGGAATAACTATCTGCTTTGTCTGTCCTTGGGTATTTTGAGGACCAAGTGAAATTTATGGGGAAAAAAGGCAAAGTCTGCGATCAAGAAGAAAACAGAGTAACAATATAAACTCAGAAAAAATATACACAAAATCTTCTGGTCTGGGAGACGACCTCGTGATGAGTATGACTTAGCAGCTGGCAGCGACACGTCACTAACATGCCATCTGCTAACGGGAGCTCCAGTCATTAACATTCACAGAGCTAAACCCTGTATTGCCTGATCCCTTGCAAAGATCCCTTCAGACCCGCCTGCAGAGCATAACCTTATGATCTCAGAGAACTTCTGCTTGTCCTGCACAGAAAAATCTAACTGCAAAAATCACATGAAAGACGGTATATTTGCTGGCATGTTTCACATACTGGCATATGACTTCTAAGCAAATAGAGAATACCAATATAACATAACAATCCTGAAAAATGCACAATGTAGCTGGTATTTATGTCCTCTTAAATACCTTAACACTGACTGACTTACATATTCAAGGATGTTGAGTCTTTGGGCTCGGAAAACACCTTATTACTGAGTCATAAATGCTAAAATAGGGACTTTTTTTCTACCTATGACACTTACAGTGAAAAGATGCTGAAGCTGGATAAATAGCTCCACAAACCCAATTTTGTTTAACTTGGCAGCAACAGTAAGTAAATACCACTGGATACGGAAACACTGTAATAGATTCAGTCTTTAGTCTTATTCACCAGATGCCTGACCTTGGGCATATAACATAGTTCCTTTGAGCCTATGAAATGATGTGACTGAACCAGTTCAAACTTAAGGTTCCTTCCTTCACCGATAACCTTCAGTGAGTGCCGGCAGGAGTAAGAATGGCTGTGAAACAAGACTACCTAATGCTACGAGATGCGGCCATCACCAACAGCCCTGGT
The DNA here is from genome assembly GCF_000956105.1 of Propithecus coquereli. Taxonomy (NCBI): domain Eukaryota; kingdom Metazoa; phylum Chordata; class Mammalia; order Primates; family Indriidae; genus Propithecus; species Propithecus coquereli. Next base: position 2,413,125 of record NW_012139302.1, on the reverse strand, counting down.
GAGAGCAGCCTCCTTCTCAACTCTGTTTATCCAATCTCCCCTGGAAAATTCTAAACCATTCTAAGTTATTTGAGTAAGAAAGACTGTGACCTATCCCTGTGGCGTATCTGGCGCCAAGCACAGAATCTGGGATATGGAAGGCATTTAATAAATATTTATTGAAGATCCTATGCCCTTGTTTAATTCTTAAATCTCCTTGCTATTCAAAATGGCAAATAATATAAATATACATACGCATGTATTTTTTGTGGTGGTAAAATAGATATAACACAAACCTTACTATTTGAACCATTTTAAGTGTAAAGTTCAGTGGCATTAAGTACATTCATACTGCTGTGCAATCATCACCACCATCCATCCCCCCAACTGAACTTTGTTATCTTCCCAAACTCAAACGCTGTACCCATCAGGCACGAACTCCACGTTCCCTCTTGCCCCCAGCCCCCGGCACCCAGCATCCTACTTTCAGTGTCTATGAATTTACTATTCTAGTTACTTCCTGTAAGTGGAATCAAAGGTATAGAACGCTTCATGAATTTGCATGTCATCCTTGCACGGGGACATGCTAATCTTCTCTTTATCATTCCAATTTTAATGTATATGCTGAAGCAAGTACCATATACACATATTTGAAACTCTCTAGGACTCCCTTATAAATTAGAGTGATGACTGAGAAAAAAAAAATTGTATACCTAGTGATATCTCAGTGGCAATGATAAAGTTAGTTTTCTTTTTATTCGACAAAAGCTACTTGATATTAGAAAATTATGACTAATCAAAAATTATCCATATTAGCAATTAAAGTTTCATATATAAAAATTTTAGATAACTGTTTATTGGCATCATTGCAAACTTATAAATAGCAAGAAACACATGTTATTTAGTTATCATCATTAGAAAAGAAAAAAGATTTACTGTAATGAAGAAAGATCACATTATGAGTGATTAATACTTTCAAGTACAGCTAGACACATGACACTTCTTTTATAGTGTATGCCACATCAAAAAGGATATGGTAGCAACTTCCTGTTCTATCAGATATATTGACTATCATTTGAGAGTAAACCTATTTTAATTCTTTCAGGGCTCAGCAATCATTAATGAAATAAAGGTAGGTTTTTGAAAAAGAGCAATTAATTTAAAATTTCAAATAATAATCTGTCTCTCAAAAAAATCCCCACATTCTTTAGAATGTGAAACGTGGTTTGCTTCCAGAGTTTCCTAAATAAAGAACATGCAATGAAAATAAAAATCACCATATTAATATGACATACTCCCTTTTCCACTTCTCAGCTCTCCACTGTTTATGCCCCAGGAAGTTCCTTCATAACTTGGCAAAACTTCAAAAGGAACTCGCTATAGCCTCAGCATGTCATTTCACTATTGCAACCTCTGAAAGAGAAGAAATGAGCAGTTTGCCAAGGCCAGGCTGTCCTGAGAGGCTTGAAACCTGTAGCTGCACCTCTTTCCTTCTCTAAGATGAGTGTGTCTCTGGTCTCCACTGGCTTAACAAGCAGCTACATCAAGTTCATTGTCACAGAGGATGCTGAAGACGTAGAACCACACCTGGATATGGTTAGACTCAGCGACCCAAACCAAAAGCAAAGATACAGAGACATGTACAAGACAAAACATGTAGTTTCCAGGTGCTGTTTCAAAGAAATAAGATTTAACTCATGCTTTAATGAATACATATAAATGAATAATAATTATAAAAAGATAAACACATTAGACAGGTAATTTTAAATCCACTGTCTGAGGTTGATGAATCTGTCGACAGGAGTTAAAATTAAGTAATACCCTGGCCTTGGCCCTCTGACCACCTGTTTCATGCCCCAAGTCTAAAATACTCCTGATGAGTAGTGTTTTGATGCATGCCAAGTCAACATTCCTCTGGAAACATGTCTCATAATTTGGGAGAGGTTAGTAGACTGATCCACTCTTTTTGATGAGATATTATATTTCACCTTTTATGATTTACTTTCTAAAGCAGCCCGTAGTATGTATATACGACAGGGGAACTGTTAACAAAGAATAATGGAACAGAGAATACACTGCAAAATGTGTTTCTGATTTGAACGGCAAGAGGCAAATTAACATTCCTTCCAAGCTCAGTCTCACATGCAAACAAATTCATCTCATTCCCAGTTAGTGTTTATGGAAACATATTTCAAAATTAATCTCAATTTGGATTCATCTCCATATTCAGGGTGGCAAACATCATTGATTTTTTTCTCCTTTTTTTAAAAAAATGAACCTTGAAGGCAGCTGCTTGTGAAAAACAGAATAACCAGCCCTTGTTCCAGCCTGAAACCAATGGTTGTTCCCAAGACTCTACAAAAAACGAGGACACATCTGCTCTAGTGTTCCATGCCAGGAAGTAGTCCTGCAGCCACCACTGTGGTCTGACTTCACTCCCCAATCATTTTAGTTGAGATTTCTTTTTAGATTTTGTTTCAAATAACGGGGCCATACATATGAGCTGGGGAGTTGAGAAAATAACTTTACGACTGCATTGGATCGTCATGGGGATCAGCAGAGCTTGGTGTGGGTGACCCTGCCTCGGGCTTCATCCACTTGGTTGAGGTGCCCGTACACACATATACATAACAGGATGGCATAAAAACAGACAAAAACTATTGGCATGTCACAGTCATCACAGGTTTAAGGAAAAGCTCACAAGTAAATTCTGTGGAATCTCACCAAAATTTAGAGCGAAAGATGACAGTGTGCTGAATCAATTCTCTTGCTACTTCTAAATATTAACTTTCCTTAATGGGGCTCCAGGTGCAACCGTCTCATAGTGGGTATCTGTGCCAGTAGTTACAGTGTTGTTTAAGCCTCATTTCAAAAATTACAATAGCAATACTCCCAAAATTGATCTACAGATCCAATGCAATCCCTACTTTTTTTTTTTTCTTTTTGCAGAAATGGGAGAACAGAGATCTTAAAATTCATATGGTAATGCAAGGCACCTGTAATAGTCAAAGCAATCTTGAAAAAGAACAAAGGTGGAGAACTCAACACTTGCTGATTTCAAAACTTACTACATATCTACAGTATCAAAATAGTGTGGTACTGCAGTAAGAGGTATGTAAGTCAAAGGAATAGAGTTGAGAGTCAAGAAATCAACCCATATTATCTATAGACAACTGGTTTTGGACAAGGATACGCAGACCATTCAATGGGGGGGAGAATAGTCTTTTTCAACAAATGGTGCTGGGATACTGGATATTCACATGAAAAAGAATGAAGTTGAACCCTTACCTCACATCATATATAAAAATTAACTCAAAATGAATCAATCATCTGTAAGAGCTAAAACTATAAAACTCAAAATGAATCAAACAAACTGTAAGAGCTAAAACTATAAAACTCTTAGAAGGAAACATAGGTTTAAATCATTATTGTGACCTTGGATTGGGCAATGGTTTCTTAGATATAATACCAAAGCAACTGCAACAAAACAAAAAAATTGATAAATTGGACTTCAAAATTAAAAAATTTTGCGTATCAAAAGGATACTCTCAAGAAAGTGAAAAGACAACCCACAGAATGGGTAAAATATCTGCCAATCATATATATTTCATAAAAATCTAGTATCTCAAATATATAAAGAACTCTTACAACTCAACAATAAAAAGGCAAACAACTCAATTAAAAAATGAGCAAAAAATTTTAACAGATATCACTAATTTGTTTATTTGGACTGAACAAACTGCCCATAGTGAACTACTGCAATGGCATGAAAAGGACCCTGTGGTTTATGTTTAATTCATCTAATGACTGCCAGCCAGCGTCCATTGGAGCACAATAAACAAGATCAATACACTGCACTGAATTATATATATTAATGTCAATAATTTGTCTTTCAGAATGGTAGAGGTAGTGCCTTTTTTTTTTTAGAGAAAAACTTTTTGACATTCATTCTTCCTAGAAAGTATATTCTTTTTAATGTAGCTCAAAGGATTGGCTTTTCCTCTAAAATTGTGGAGTAAAAACACAAAAGAAGATATAGGAATGGCGAAAAGGTAAACTAGCAAATTATTCAGGAAAACTGATGTATTACTTTAAAGGTCCTTATCAACCGCTTCTGCAGATCAACCAAGTGATACATATGCTACCTTTTAGATTCCATAATTAAACTCTAAAGCAAGGAAAAGAGAATTTACATAGTATCACATGCAAAAAAGATAGAGAGAGCTAAATGAATACAAAGCACTCCCCTAGCCACCATGGGGGAGTTCAACACTTAAGGCTGGTAACCTCCTAAGAGACCAGTTGGGGACCTGAGGTACAAACTACACTGGTAGTCACACATCTATACCTTGCTGTTTGGATCCCTTTCAACATGGCAGCCCAACCGTCAGAAAACTGGGATGCTATCGTAATAGTATACTGTATTTTCCCATCTTGAAGTTTAAAACATGCTTTATATGTAGGTGCATTCATTTGACAATGCATTTTCATTTATAAATTATTGCTTTTATTTTGGAAGAGTAATTGCCTTGCTAGGGTGGGGGTGGGGGGTTAGAGATATACATTAAGAGATAGGCAGCTAAATATATGTTATGCCTGTTACTCAGTTAACGAAACTAGGGAAAATATGACCAAGAGGCTCTGAGACTATTATAAAATCAATGGGGGAATATGCCTTTGGTTGTTTATGATATGAATAAATGTTCTTACTTCCAAATACTTAAGTCAGCTGTAAAACATAAAATCTACACGTTTAAAAGTCATTTCTTATGAAAAACAAATAACAAGAACAGACTAAGTTGATAGCTCTATCTTACTTTATTGAATTTGTTGATTTTCTTCTCCTTTATGCTCTTCTTTGACTAACAATTACACATAAGGACACTTAAAATTCTCAATAGTACCAAATGTTCTATTTTGTTGGACTGGGAAGTGCTGTAAATATTCTATTTTAAACCTAGTCTACTCTGGACTCATTAAACGTCCCAGTCAATAGGTTTATTAGAAACAAAGAATGGAAACATTGTCTTTCAAATAAGCATGCTGCGTTTTTCCTGAAGAGTATTTTATCAACAGGCCACAGTAAAATTATAATAAAAAATAAAATTATAATAAAAAATAAGCACTTTCATTATTGCAAGAATCTGGATTCCCCGCCATATCTTTCCATCCTATCCCAATTCACTATGGATTTATTCAGCCAGAGATCTTTCCCACATCTGGTTTATAATAATTCATGTTTTTATTAATTTTGAATGCTAGAAGAAAAAAAAAGCAGGGTATGAAACAATTATGTCTTCCTTCCCCTCTTCCTTCCTATTGCCTTTCTCATAAATTGGTCATTATAGCATTCCATAGAACAGCCCTCTCTGAATTGAGAGCTACCACATCTTTAACGTTGAGGTAGCTGCAAAATGAAGCACTTTGATAAATAACCTCAGTGCCAAGAGAAAGAGTAGAAAAGAATCCTTTTAGCACAGATTTAAGGAAGATTACAAAGGGCAAAAAAACCAATCATTTTAAAATAATGATTTGACAAAGCAAAGGTCGAAGGGATGAAGGAATTCGGCCTTTTTTAACATTTTGCTTAAACAATGATTAAAGCAGAATGTGGACATTAACGAGGAGCCATATTTTCATTAAAATAATGATTCTATCATTTGTTGAATGAAAAAAATAATGTCCTACATAGCTATTTAAAATAGATTCAGGGATTTTTTTTTTTTACCTCTACAAACAATGCCTTAAATCATTCTTTGCAAGAAAGCTTCATAATTTGCATGGAAATAACTTTTTTTTTTTTGGAAAGAAAAATACTAAGTAATGAGCGACTGTGCCCGGGAACTTGCACAGAATAATTCAAACTGAACTGAAAAAAATTAGTGTAAAATAATACGAGGTAAACCTTTTCTAAAACAACTCATCAGGCATTTTTGAAAATTCATACTTATTGGTGAAATAAATAGCCTCAGACTATGGTTGACAGACAGTCAAACAGGACAACATAATTAAATCAAATGTCAAGGTATGTGAATTGGGCAGATTACCAAAGAGAGGGTCATGGTCCAATATATTAATAAGACCATGTTGTAAAATTTTATTAAGAACTGTCCTTTGATAACTTTGTCAACTGCATTCATTTGGTTGGCTTGATCAACTACAGCTTTACAGAATGCTGTGGCCTAGGAAAGAAATTTGTTTTGTGCAACACTTGTGTTAAGGTACCAAGGAAGGAGCTTAGGGCGGTGGGTCTTTAGGGTTATGGAGGAGCCTACCTGATCAGTCTAAGTCAAGAAGCATCCACCTTGTATCCCAGGGATTTGCTTCAACTGTACGTCTATCCCTACAAAGTACCAGGCTCCCTGCTGGATCCTGAGGAGGAAAAGATGACCAAGACACTGTCTGGAAGAGCTCCCAGAATGAAGGGCTGGTGGAGATATAGCCAAATAATTTAATATGAATTGGAGTGTGGTATTAGAGGTGGATACTCAGTGCTTTAGACACTGAGGTTAAGGAGAGGAACATTCTACCTGAGAGAGGAGGACAGGTAGCAGAGAGAACACGGATGTTGGACTTTGGTGGACCTTGCTTCAATCTCCCACTTTTATTACCTTGCTGTCTGGGCTGGGAGAGTTAGTGACCTCTCTAAGGTTCAGTTTCTTCACTTGTATATCGGGAATACTATCACTGAATTCTCTAGTGTCATAACTAGCTCATATGTTTCATCTGTGTGACATACAAGAAAGCCTCACTTCCAGTGGACACACCCAATGCCAGAGGGCTTGGCTCCACGAGTGGGATGTAGAATAAATGTTAGTCCCCACTCTTACCCTAAACCATCTGCCGGTGGTCCTGTGCCTCAAGGGTAAACTTTGATAAAGAACTTGGGCCCTTGACATTATCACTGAGTGACAGCCATATTAGCTGGATATGTGGCTGTCACTCAAATGCTAGCTCTTCTCTCTCACTCCCTATGCAAATTAGTAAGGGTGTATAAGAGCATGGACATTTCAGTTGCATGTTGAAGGATGCAACTTTTCAAGCAAGGAAGAACCACAGGCAGCTGTTGTTTGTATTTTAGCAGGGAACCCAAGCAGTCCTGAAGAGGAGGGATTTGGGTGGGAGGGGACCACTGTGAGACATGAGGTAGGGTGAGTAGCTGGGAGTCTGGTGAAACATGATGAGAGGACAGGATCTGAGCTAACGTCGTAGATGTGCAGAACAGGGATTCCACAGGGACGTAGGAGGAAGAATACATAGAACTTGAGATTGATAAGAAATCATGGGTGAGGGAGAGGAAGGTGTCACGGATCAGTTTAGGCCAACCAAGAGAACCTGTAATTAAGAGTATAAAACAAGTAAACTTCCAGAGGGACACAATGAGTTCTCTGTCATACACAGTGATTGGAGGTTCCAATAGTCTGGAATGTGGCATGGGGATTCAGTGGATGGGGTGCTGCCAGAACTAGGGATTTGGGGTTCACTGGAGTTAGTAGGAAAGTAACATAAACAGACAGGATGTCTCGGAGAAGCACAAAAGAAAAAAACAGGGCCACAGCCAAAACTCACTGGCATTATGAACTCCAGTCTCTAGGCACAATTCGTTGTTTTTAACATATCTGATGCCAATTTGCACCTTCACCCATGGCATTCCTTCTTTCTAGCTGGGCTGCTTCTTCCTCATTTTCACCCGTAATAGCAAATTCTAATTGGAGCATAATTCATGGAAGCGAACTTACCTGTCACTAAAGATACTTTCCAGAAAGCACTTGCTATCATTATTAATTAAACTATTGTATCTCTCTCCAGATATCTGACTGCATTAAACATATCCTAATTGCCTGTATTTATAAGCATACACTTTTATACAAAATGCATGCATTTGTAGGTACTTTCAAATCTTGTCATTTTGCCAGCAGCTCAGAATTTTTGTATCCTTATTGGCACAGAACTGACTCCAAATGTAAAGTCTGATTATGCACAGAAATGGCAGATAAATGTGAATCAGACAAATGACAAAGCAGTTAATCAGAGACTAATAGAGTGCAAGAAAGACATAAACTGGAAGAAATCTATGAAGATCCTATTTAGACAGTAAGCCCAAAACAATTTTTATTATGGAAAATCCCAAACACATACAAAAATAAAGAGAATACTATAAGGAACCTGCCATATCACGCAGCTTAAGCAATTGGCACCCATGGCCAATCTTGTTCCATCTATATTCCTACTGGAAAGTGAGTTATTCTAAAGTGTTCCCTTAAATGGAAAATGACTATAGAAGACAACTAAGCTCAACCCAGAAAATCTGACATTTTCCCCAGCAAGCCCTTTCTGTTGCTTTGGTATTAGGAGTGCAAATGGTGCACAAGTCTAATTAATTGAAGTTTATTACTGCGAGTTTCTCTTTCTATAGGAAACAGCCATTTAAAAATGGAAACACCTAGGATTCCAAATGAAAGATTTTTAAAAAGATTATCTTTCAGAATTTGGTATGTAGTATGTTTAGAATGACAAAAATACGTATTTTTAAAATAACATGTTCTTAATCCAAACTAATGGCTGAGATTTTTTAGTTTCCTTTTTTTTTAAAGAAAAAAAAAAATCCATGATTCTAATTATCTAAATATCCTCCTCGTCACTGAGATTTGAAGTTTATAAATTTGAAGTGTTACCCTATTCTTGGGCATTCTGCAACACTCACGATATCTGAATCACCATCTGTTCTGTGGAAGTGTGACTCATTAGTGGTTGTTTTCAGTAGCATATTGCTGAATAAAAAGTTCTAATAATTTAATTAGAAAGAGTCAACCATAATTACTGGGTGAGAGTGGAATATTGGTCATAAACTTTCTAGACCTTTGTAATGGCTTATTTCCCTAGAGTGTGGCATTACCTACACCAGCTCCACTAAAGTCACATATGAAACTAGGCTTAAGACAGCTATGAGGTAAAACTGTATTACCTAGAAGATTTTAGCTTCAGTTCATTATTAATGTCATAAATTATCTGGTTTTGTCTCTTTTACAACTATTTGGAGAACTTTCTTATACTTATTTAATAAACAGTATTTCAGAAGTTTCTTACTGATTTCTATCCTCCAAATGCATCTAAAAAGTTTATTCATTTCCTAAAGAAACTTTAAATAGAGTGAAAAATTAACTGGAAGTGTATGTTTTCAGTCCCTGGAGTAGACCAAAACTCCACCATCTTCATAAGCTCTTGCTCAACATTGAGTCCACTCTTCTGAACAAAAGCTTGGACAACACATTATGAAGTTTCTTTTGCAAGTAGCTGGAAGTACAGTTGATTTTATCCATTAATATGCAGTACTAAATAGACCATCATCACCTGACACATGCCAAATACTTGATAGTAATACAAACATTTACAAGGCAGTATTAAGTCAGAAAAGAAAGAGCAGAATAGCACTAGCATGAAATGGAAAAAGCGAGTCAGCTGCTCTCTTGAGCGGTGTTTCAGGCACTTCCAAGTGGGAACTGCTGTAATGAGGGCATCCACCTACAACATCCTGGGTGCTCTGATTTCAGATGATAACCTGTATCTGGTTCCAATGCAATTAACAAATGGCAGGATTCTTCATGGAGAAGGATATGCCAGATACATACAGCTTATTTGCTGATATGCGCTGAATCTCCAGTGCACCTACATTTGCTTTATGTTGAAATATGCACCATCGTAATCGTCATCTATGTACCATTGCAAGGTAAAGTTAGACAAACGTGGGCATTTTGTAGATTTACGTAGAATCATGTAATACTTTACTCCCTTTTGTAAGAAAAACAGAAATGGGAGAAATTAACTCATATGAAATATTAAATATGTTGCTAGGAAACCTAGGGACATAAAAGACAGTGGACACAAAGTGTCAATTTCCTGGTCTTGATAATGTACTACAGATATGTGAGATGTCTCCCCTTGTGGGAACTGGGTGACGGATGCATGGGACCCCTCTGTATTATTTTTCCAAGTTCTTGTGAGAGTGTAAGTATTTCAATGATTAATAGCCCACTACCTTTCAAGTTTAAACAACAATGTGGTTCAGAGAACCATTTTGCATCAAAGAGAGTGGTGTCTTAATATAACAATAACCTCAAAGTCAGAAGTCACGGCTATGTGTTTTGGTTGTGCTACCTAGGATGCACGTGACATGGGCAAGTGAGTCACTTGAATTCTAAGTTTGAGCTTTTTCATTTGTAAAATGGTGCTGTCGTGCGACTTAGGAGATGAAAAAAGAGTTTCTTTCCTCTTAATTAAGTACGAAAGCATCAAAAAGCAATACACTGAAGACTGGATAAATTAGGAAAAAATTGCTACCAAGTGTAATTCAGGAACAAGTGGCTCATTATTACACAAATAAACCACAAGTCAGGTTACACTCCTCTAGTCCTGTAAGTATGAAGAGGTAAGAACCTGATGCAATTGCTAAGGGGAGAGAGCTAGTGCTATTCTCCAAGAGTTTCACAGCAAAAGGTAATCTGCTCTTTTAACTTCCACATCCCTGATACAGATAACTCACTTCCCCGATTTTCCTCAGGGGCGGGATGGGGGATATATTGAAATGCACGACATCAAAAGAACAGCTTGCTTACCAACTTCATCCTGAATCTCCTCGGCCACTGCAGGCACGTTGTAGAGCAGGGAGAGAGACTGATTCATGCGCTCATAAATCACACGGAGATGTGTCATAACCTGCACCAAAGGATGACAACTCCAGGTAAACAATGCCCGGGTTGGAGCAGTTATTTTTCTTACTACGCGCCATTTCCAATGTAAGTGACAAACACTGCTGGGACGTTTATCTCATAGGGCAACCTTATTTTTCTTGTTCTCCTATTTTTTTGTTCTTTAACTTCTGAGCTCAGCTTTAAGACTTATCTTTAAACTGACCACTCTAGTGTGTACGCTTACAGCAGCCAATTAGAAAGACCACCTCTGCCAACTTTCCTAATACCAAGGCTCCCTGAATAGTGCTGATGTACTACATATACTTCTTTGCAAATTTTCCAACAGAAAAGGACATATTTCAATTTGACTGGATATTTCATGCTAAATATATTATTTTTTAAAATTCTGCCATTCAAGGAAATACAAAACTTTCAATTTCCTGTAGTAGGTCCCGGTTTTGGACCTTTGGGAACAGGGGAGTATAACACATACTATTACAGCGCTTCATTTAGGCTCACATTAAATCCAAACATTGTGGTAGCAATGAAGTTTATGATTGCCTGCCATAATTTAGTTGAATCAATTTTAAAGGTTTTAGTTCACATAACTTTCCTTTTCTGCATTTTTGTTGTCAAGAGTTTTAAATGGTTCCTTACGAATCAATAGCCGTAGACATTCAGGAAATGCCAAAGCACATACTGTTTTCAGAGCGACCTTTAGAATTTATCAGGGAATTAGGAGCTCTTGCCACTGAGGACACAACACTCGTAGGTGCTCTTGAAATGCCTGGAATCCTGTCACCAACCCAAGGAGCAAGAACACTGGCTTGTGAAAGTTGCAGATGGGTATGACATTCAGCGCTTACCTGGGACCGGATCTGGGCCGCTTTCTTGGGATCCACCATGCGCACATGCTCAAAATGCTTCAGGGTGTGCTGTCTGTCTTTCTGTTCTGCACGGACATACTTCTTCAGCATGTTGAACACATGACGAGGCTGTGGGGGGAGAAAATGAAAAAAAAAATGTTTTCAGATTTGTGCAAAATATTGCTTATTCTATTGGTGTTGCGTCCAGAAGTCCCACTCATTCATCCTGTGACGTGAAAGCATCACGGGTCATCTTTTGCCATTCTCCCTTCTAAACATTTCTCCCACTTCTTTCTTCATGAGTAATTATTTAGATGGGATACTTCATTTCTACAAGAGCACTGTGCATTTTCAACATATATGATGAATGTTCACCTTAACTAACACTTTCTTTTTAAACAGGAGCATCTGCTACAGAAGGAAAACAGATTTTGGATCTGTCAGATTTAAGTTAGGTCCTTCTCTTCTCCCACCCAAATGTACAGGGGCATATATGAGACTACATTTCTATACACACAGTCTGAAAACCAGAAGTAATACTGTACAAATAATCCCACCATCGGTAATATATAATAGTACAATAATTGAAATGAGAAAAATAATAGGCAATTTAACCACTATTAATTTGTAGGCCAAGAAATAAGTGATAAGCTCTAAGAGGCATTTTATTTTTCTAGGAGAAAGGCCATTGCTAAACTGTATTTATTTTACTTTGAAATTTAATTAAGTCCTTTCTGAGCCATTGGATTCTCTTTCAGCAACAATTATGTTTCTTCTTAAGTGCTTCTATTTTTTGGTAATTGGTTTCATTTCATTTTCAGTTTTACATGAAAACATTCATCCTAATTTAAAAAAAAAAAGAACAAAGGCTCTTTTGTCTTCAGCAATTCCATTGCTGTACACATTCTACTTTACTTTGAAATTTAATTAAGTCCTTTCTGAGCCATT
>NW_012139302.1:2395290-2397326 GCF_000956105.1 Propithecus coquereli | reverse complement strand
TTTCTTAAAATTTTAATTAAAAACACAGAAACATTCTTACAGGAATGGTAGAAAAAAAATACCTGTTATCTCTATAGAAACATATTCTCTTAAAGTAAGTACCAATACTATTGTTATAATACATTTAAAGTGGGTTATTCATGTGATTATAAAAACATAAGAATGCAGTGGCTTATGATAAAGACATTAATTGGTAGAGTTTAAGAAACTTTTAACCTGCATGTACATAATTTTTAGTCACAAGATTTTAAATCTTCTGTAATTAGTAAATAATTTTTCTAGTAAATTCCTTCTATCTCAGTGTTAAGAAATACTCTACATTAATACTACAATCTGGTTATATTGGCATTGGATGGCTAATCTTATTATTAAAATTTACGGCAAAGAATAGAGAAAATAGAAGGAAAAGATCTGTCCCAGGGAGACTAATTATATCCAATCCTTTTTATTGTCATTACTGTTTTTGAGACTGTTTAGCCCATAGTTACGTAGTGTCTGTTTGTAACCGATGTGGCACTTTTCAGTTTGTACCAAATTCACCTCACAATCACATTGTCTTTTAAAAAATCATTTACGAAGAAATTCTTAAAGGATTAAGAATAGGCATTACTATTAATAAAATAGATTAGCCATCATCTACAATGAGAGGAAAGAGAAACAGAAAATGTACATTTTGAGGCATTAACCATTTTCACCTCTAGGAACAAAACAAAAACATAACATATTTCTACCTGCTGGCATGGTTCCTGGCACAATTTGGCTGCTAATAAAGGTTTGTTGATTAAATCAATGGATAACCTAGAGCTAAATATAATTTCAGAAGTAGGTCCAGAAGTATAGAATATCTTTCATGAGATCCAAGTGGCAAATAAGCATCTCTCTACCTAGAAGAGTAGCATTTCCAATTTTCATGGAAAATGCTGATATAATATTACAAACTCACTTTATCTAACCAGTGTGCTGGCATCCTTTAATAAGTTGTTTTAACTGGAAACTCTTCCCAGAAAATACTTAACGGATTCCACAACATATATTAATACAAACTAGTCTCAACCAGAAGATTCATTTAATTTCAAAAGATCTCATATATTGTCTTCTCATATTTTGATATGTTTTGTATTAACTTCCCCATTTCTGAGATGTATCGTCTTTTTCACTTGGTTCGTTTATATAATCCCTCATATTTGGCATTGCTGGGAGTTGGGATAATCACATATGTTTGACTGCCTGATGACAGCCAGGACAACTCAATGCCAATCACATCTGAATATGTAGCTTATTATCGGACAGTTCACATGGGAGGTATATTAAAACATGATTATTCGGCTCCATGGTCCCATTCTGTAGCTTTACGCTTGATCTAGAAATCTGGCATCTTATCATAACAGACACTTGTGCCTTGAACCATTTCCTGATGGAAGGGACTGAACTGTCGAGAGCTTTTAAAAGCACTGGGCGTAATCCTGCCAAGAAGAAGGAAGTAAATGACTCACTCTATGAGATGCACCCTACCCTTTCCAGGTCACAAGGGACTTATTCAGAAAACCCTCTCCTGGAGCATTAAATTGCACCCTGGTGGTTTCCAAACTGTGACTGGGGAAGTTAATCACCTAACAAGCAAAAAGCAATTCTCTCCTGCTTTAACAAATAGGTTCAGGGCCATTATTTTCACAGTTTTACACCTTAGATTTCAAGAAATCTTGAGCATATAATGTAAAATGTACAAAATCTCTGTGTGCAGGTTTAAAATCACACTTAAGGGAATTAAACTTCTGTGCTTGACATGGTCTTTGTTGAGTTTATTTTTCCACTTTTGCCCTCAAAATGTCAAACGTACTCTCACTATTGCAAGAAAAATCTGAAAATAATAACAATAATATTTCGGGAGCTGCCATGGGAACCTCTGGATCACTATCTTTTTTGTCTTTAAAGCTAGGAGTTGAGTTTTTAAAGTCCACTGCAAAATTTATCCACCTTCCTTTTTTTTTCATAAAAGCACACAAACGATTTCTGTAGTTTAAAATAAGAATAAGAGG
>NW_012139302.1:2393085-2395240 GCF_000956105.1 Propithecus coquereli | reverse complement strand
TGAAGGATATTATACATGCAGGACTGTGAGATCAGGATATGGCACACCCTTGACACTTGCTCGTTATTAAGCACCAAGGCCTAAGAAATCCCTTTAGTTCTAATTACTGTTATACCTCCAAGGCTGGAGACAGAAAAGGTTTCAACTAAGTGCAGTTATCCACGACGTTCGTGCCGGCTGCGCGCTGATGCAGCTGACTGGCTTTATGTGCTTTCCTACTTGCTCTATTTCACTTTTCTCTCTTGAAAAGTATTTATTGTTTTGAAGAAAATGGAATTTTTTTTTTCCGTTAAAGAGTTCAAATAAGAAAAAAACCACTTCAATGAAAAACTTAAGAACCAATTTTCATTATAACATTTTTCTCTTTTTTAAGTCAGTCACCTACGAGTGTTCCTTTAAGGCATTTTGTCCTGAAAGGATTGTCACCCACAAGCGAGCGCACTAGGATGCTGTGCTCTACACTGGCCTCAGCATTACTGGTTTCAGCCAAAGTTTAGAGAACGCGGAAGTCATTTCTGGTAACTAACCCCTGCATCTCCCCCTTTCCTCCCACTGCCACCACAAACAGCATAGGTTCCCGCTTGCTAATCATTAACGCTAACATCCATTTTTAAAGAAATATGAAAGCCACAAATTTCCCATCTGTGCCATTTAGATAGCAATCTCTTCCAGAGTGCTTGAGTATTAAAAATGTCCTGTGTTAGTTACCCAGCATAATGCATAGTCCATGGCAGGTACTTGATCCACGTGTATTTCTTCCATTTAGCTCTCACCTCCCCGTCCCCGACCCCTTTCTTTCCTCTAAGCGGTAAGAGTTCAACGTGTGCTGACTGTTTACATGGGGCTGTGTTTTAAATCTTTACATCTCAGTGAATGAGACAGCGTTTTAAATCTTTATGCATGGTAACTCATCACATCTTCATCTCTGACACAGGCACAGGGGCTCTCTCCGCCTTACAGATGAGGCACGAGGCATAAAGGTTGAGCTTACACAGGCTACATTGCTGGCCTGTGGTCACAGAGCTCGTCAGGGTTAAAGCAAGAACAGGCTAAGCCAGCTGCCGGGTTCCAGAGCCCCTTCTTGCAATGACTAAGTGATCCTGGCTTTCAAGGAGGATCTAAAATGGACCTAAAGACCAGTTAAAGATCAGCTAAAGACCAGTTCTACAAAGCAACTTACGGAGTTGAAAACAAAGAAATAACTGAACGGTTAGAAAAAAGAGTATGTTCCAGGAGTCCTTGCCTGAATTTCTGGTTCCTATAAGCTCAGGTAATATTCTTTTGGGGCACGTTAATATCAGCTCTTCTCATTGTGCAGAAGATTCCGATTTAACTTGTTCAGTCTCTCAATTGTTAGCTCAGGTTTCTGGCATTCTGCTATTCTTTAGCTAACTCATAGAATTATTTAGCCCATTATTAAACTAATGTGGAAGGAGGGGAAATAGCAAGATAGGAACGTCCCCTGTCCATCTGGACAGAGGATTAGGATTATTGGAAAATGATTCAAGGTATTAGTCAAAACTTAGGCTTTTGTGACATTCATGGATTCTAGTGCTAAATTCATCCTTATCTTCTATTAAAGTGGATAATGAAATGGTGAATGTGTTCACATGTTTTCAATTGCAGATCTCATTTAATACCGCCATACGGCTTCAAAATATATTCAGAAATACATTACTAACTTACCCTGAAAATCCCTAGAGCTGGATAATGACACAGTAGTTCACCAGGCTCTTAGGATTCCACAGGCTTCAGCTCCTCCAGAGATGATGAATCCTAGGAGCCCACAGTAAGCTCTGACCTCATCACTGTTTATGTGAGTCAGATACACACCGTGTGTGCGCCCACATAAACACAATCCTTGTTCCTTCCTAATGTCTATTTCACAAGCAAAGCCCGAGACATCAAGATAATTCAGAATATCCCTCAATAAATGAATTACAGGGTTCTGCTTGGCTGATTTGGCCATGTAAACACATTTCTAGGAATCATGTTCACAAATGAAAAAACAATCAGATTAGCTCCTATGTTGGAGAGTAGGAAGATAAATCATACCAGATAAAATGGGTGTTGTCTGTGCACCCCAGAAACAAACACTATTTTTAGTTAAGAAAGAAAAACAGATAACATTTCTCTGTATTTTCACATTTCCATT
>NW_012139302.1:2355508-2390690 GCF_000956105.1 Propithecus coquereli | reverse complement strand
CAGATGTCCAGTTTACTGCTTTGGCTCTCATTTTGTGCTATAACAGGACACAGCAGCATCCAGAACGTCATCCCCATCTGTCCCCTCCTTCCCATGGAAGCAGATCACTTCCTCACTGGGACCTGCCACCAAAGCCTTCATGTATCTTCCCCTAACAATCTTTCTCCTCTTGGAGGGGAAAGACATTTTCCTACTTCACAGTTTTGTCTCAGCCTTCAATTAATCCTTTTGCTTTTCAAATTATGGCTAACAAAAGCTAGACCAATGTTAATTGCAAAAAGAGTAGAAAAATTAACCTCAACTTGTAGATGAAGTTGGAAGAAGCCCTTTATTTAGTTACTTTTTCCTAGTTACAGATTATACAGATGACAAACTTGGGAATTAAAGACAGGTGTTTATACCATGTAATACAAAAGGTAGAAAATAAGAGTGGTTTTAATCCTGTTTCTCATGAATCAGTGACCTTTTGTCAAATCTCGTATTTGACAAGAAAAAAATCATAATTTGTTTCCAGGATATTTTGCTAGTTCTCAGGAATGATTTATTTTGGTTACACAGACCACAGCTATAAATCAGAACACAGCATATAGAACTGAAATTTAGCACCAGATCAACCCGGTAATTTACGCTTTCAGACAAACTTCAGCATACAATGGATATAGAGCTAAGATCTTCTGACCTGTGAGCACAAAAGGACTAGAAATTGTTTGGACTTGTACATACTCAAGTCTGGTTAAGTCAAGCAGTAAAACATGCTGAAGCTCTTAACGATGAACAGGATTATTAATGCAACCCAGAAGGCAAATCTCAGAGAATTGCAGAAGAAATTGTAAACAAAAGATGTTTTAAACGAACACAAACCCTTGAAAAGATTTGTCAAATGGTCTGATCATCCAACAAATGCCAACTGTGACATATTCTTGACTTTTTGAGATTTATAGCAATCTGCTTTAATTTTGCATATTCGTACTTAAACTTTGGCATTCTTGCTTCATACATTCTCTAACTGGTTAAAATGTTCAAAGATAAGCACATTTGTATGTCTTTTAATTTTACTCTCTTCTCCTCTCACACCCAGCTAGTGTTTTGACCTATCAGAAACTCCATGGGTTTTTGTTGATTTAAAAACATTTATATAAGAAAACTCAAGATAAAGCTTCTTAAAATCCATATTACCTAGTATCTTTAAACTAGGATCCATAATTAAGCTTCACAAAATGAATGAACCCCTTGAAATCTACGTGAAATTGTGTGTGTCGTCTGTGTGTGTGTGTATCTGTGTGTGTGTCACACATTTTTTGGGTCAGGACCCCTTGCTGCCCATCTGTTCTTGAGGGCAAATATCATTAATGCCAGGCAAGTGAATAATCATTAGATCTTTAAATAGTGCGCCATGTACTTGTCTACAAACCTAAATATTTCTCTCTGCATAATAGGTTTTCATTTTCAAGGATGAAATGAAAATAGGTATTCACATATAAATATGTATGTTTATAGGAAGAAAGGATAGCATCTTGGTGCTACAGTTTTTAACAGCATCTGATGAAAATCTATTTGCATTTCGAAGGCAGTGACTGAGTGAGGCTCTGCTGTTGAGGCAATCTGGGTGATGAATACAGTCTCAGAGGCACAGGATAGCTTTCAAGCTAATGCCTTTCCAACATACTTCTTAATTTTCTATTTAACTTAATTAAAACCAGAAAACACTAGTGTCTCTGGTTACATACTTCCCATTGGTCTGCAGCAAGATCTGTCTATTGAGCTTGGTAAACATTCAAACGGAAGGAGTTAATACTGACAGGCTTTACTGAAATAGCATGCACCCCATTCAGCATAGTTTATAGGATTTGGTTCAACAAATGCTAATTCTCTCATTTTTCTTACCACCCACTGTTTGTTACTGAGTTTGCAATGAAAAGCTCTCAAGTTAACCAGCCCCCTTGGGCTCACCGATTTATACAAATCTCAACTAAAAATAAATGAATTGTGATTGAGTAAATAAGAAATGCATAAGGCATAAGGGTAATTACTGACTTTTCTAAAAGATGATTTTTAACCTACCAGTCTTTTAATGTTTAAGCACATTCTGATTAGCTTTAAAAAGTTTTGACTATATTCAAAACTTGCTGGTAGAATGCGTTAAACATGGCTGTGTTCATCTCTCCACATATTAAGAACTTAGCAAATAATTCTTAACTCATTTATCATCCATTACATTGAGGTACAGATGTCCCATGTTTACCTTAGAGATACATGCTACAGACACGCATTTTATAAAATGCTTGATATTTGCTTTGCAATCAAAAGGAATGAGTAGAAAATGATAGGCTGTAGGGAGAAGGATAATCAGTAACATCACGTAAAAACTAACATAGCACTGCAATTTATTTTTTGCTTTAGAAAACTTATAGTTACACCATCTCTCATATTGGCCACAGACTGATTTAATTGGAATCGACATCCCATTGTGACTAAATACTGATTAGCTGGAACCTCCCCATGGCATCACCTGCTACAAAGTACCCATTAATTCCTGTCCTTTTTGTCTCCAACGATTGCTGCTTCTCATTGAACATTTATTGCCCTGTCACTAGAATTCACCAAAAAGCATCAAGCAAAATCTCCACTTAGTGACAAAACCATGTTCCTTAATGAAGAGTCTCACAACATTCATGTTTTACTACAGGATTCTATAAAGAAGATTTTAGGGATCTCAAGAAAATGTAACGTTTGGCTGAAATACTCAAAAATGAGAAAAGAAAGGATAATGGTGTTATAGAAACTGCCAAAAATTTTTTACTCAAATATTGAGAGTCTGAGTGTGAAGCAGTGAACACAAGAATGAAATAAAATTCACCATGGATAAAAATGGCTGCAATTGAGAGACACTGGAAAAATCAAAACAACACAACTGGCACAAATAGACAGATGTACATGAAAATGTTTTCACTTCCACTTAGAAAATGCTTAAAAGGAGTTGAAGTCAGGATAATAACTACGATACTGTGTACTGGAAGATTTAGACTAAGTATCTATAAAAACATCAAAAATCTCAGAATTACAAGGAAAGGTTTGGTTGTATATCTTTTAAACAGTTCTATTCTTACTAATTAGAGGCTGCTTGGTTTTCCGAGACCTAGGCTTACAGAAGAAAGTTTATTAAAAAAAAAAAAATCCCTATCCAGCCTTTGGTTTAACTGTACAGTTCCCACAGCAAGTCTAATTTCTCTTCAGATTACAGAGAACATTCAACAGTCAGAAAATAGCATCATCTTCTCCACATCTGTGAAGAAGCAGTACCCTAACAGTTGTAAGAGAGAAGGCTCAGACAGGATTTAGCTCCTATTTCATGAAGCTATGAGCAGCCTGAGTATGAGCCCCGAGAAAACATGAAGCAGGAAGCACAGGACTGCAGAGCTGGTTAATGAATGATGAGTTTGGCTTTAAGTAGTGCTTAAGTTCGGTAGCTCAGAGGCCTCCAAAGGCAATGGAAGTTAAACATGTGTGATGCAACTTTGGAGAGGAATTTAACTTTTCTGTGGGGGGGAAAAAGTGTAAGTCCTTGATTTTCTAAGGAGTTGGCCCTTAGAAGAGTCACTAGCCCTCAACAGAGTAAGAGTTTATCCCAAATGCAAAGACACAGCCTTGCTCTATCTTTTTTTTTTTTTCATTCTGGAAAAAATGAAAGTGTTTCAGGCCAGGTGCAGTGGCTCACACCTGTAATTCTAGTACTTTGGGAGGCTGAGGCAGGAGGATTGCCACTCGAGGCCAGGAGTTCAAGACTAGCTTGGGCAATATAGCGAGACCCCATCTCTACAAAAAATAGAAAAATGAGCTGAGCACGGTGGTGCATGCCTATAGTCCTAGCTACTCTGGAGGCTGAAGAATCGCTTGAGCTCAGGACTTTGAGGCAGTGAGCTATGATGATGCCACTGCACTTTAGCCTGGGCAACAGAGGGAGATCCTGTCTCAGAAAAAAAAAAGAAAGAAAAAAGAAACTTTTAATTACTGTAATATTTGAAGTGTTTATTTTAAATGTATATGATTCTAAAGATGAATAAAATAGCCCATTTTTAGGTTGGTCAGTGTATCAGTGTACAGGTACATAATTAAACAGAAAATTTGGAACATAAAGTACACATAGACATAGGAACTTACAAAATGAAATTCATAATAGAATAGCAATTCTAGCTGCACAAGAACATCACTTCATAATAGTTTCAAGTTTAGATTTAAAAACATGAATAAAAGTATCAATTAAATCTGAGCTTCAGAAAGATTGAAAATAATCCATGTTGTTTGGGAATCCCACATTTGCAAGTCTGGGAATACATGATAAAGTTTGGTAAGGGTTAAAGACATGATAATTCTAAAAGTGATAACAGCTATAGAATGTATAGGAAAACACTTTTACCGATTTATTTACTTATGTTGAAATAACATTTACTGAACACAGTATTTTGTATTTTTCAGCCACTGTGTTAAGGATGAGGGAGATCTCAGAAATATTTATGTATGGCTCCAAAGATGTGGCCTTCCTCAATCACTGGCAAGGTCTTGATTTATGTCTTTCAAGAGCAATGTATAAAAGTCCTCAAGAAGGGATTTAAAATTTTCTTGCACTTTCCAAGCTGCCATGTCCAACCATACATTAAAATTTAAATGAACACTCAAAGCTGGTCACTTAACAAAAATGGCAGGTAATGCCCCAAGATTTCAGGCCCGTGACTACCCAGCCCCACTTTTTTATTATGAAGAAGAGATTTATGCATTTCTGAGGTAAGAAAGTTAACAGGAATCCTTGGATCAATCAATAGGAACCTGATTTTTTTAAAACAGTAAAACAGTTTTTCCTAATCAAGTTTTTTTTTCAAATAAACATGCTAATTTCATATGAAGTGATCAACAGACTCAAAAGAACCATTAGGACCAATCTGAAATTATCCCCTCAAAAGAATGCTAGAGTGGCTACATAAACAAACAAAGAATAGTAAAACTGTCCCCTTTGATAAAAGCTGAACCTCTGTCCAACATTCTTCTTGCCAGCACCTTTCCTGTGATGGCTGACGAGACTAAACTGAAAGAGTTTAAATGTGCGTTTGTTAGGGATGCCACTCAGTCCTCATCTTACTTTCAGCCCTATCAGTGACCATTTAGCAAAGATCTGACTTCAGGAATTTGGACTTTTAGCTGCAACACTTCACATCGTGTGTGCTATTAAGGCTCTGGTCTCAGCACCCACCCCACTGCCCTGCTCTGGCGAATGATCCCCACAGCTCCTTCCCTGAAAGTGTGTTCCTCCAAAAAAGAGAGGAACCAAGCAACTTTTATCTGCAGAGAGACATAAATAGAATTTTACCAAGTCGTGCCTTGCTAGGACAGAGATTTTTTTGCCAACAGAAAATGCAAACGCTAATGTGAATATTCTCTTTCAAAAGCTCTTTGTTCGGAGAGGAAGTCTGGTTTAGTGAGAAAGCCCTGCAGTGGGCGGCGGTGATTCATGGCTCTACCCTGCTCCTTACCAGCGGTGTCACCCTGAACCAGCCACTCCATCTCCGGGGACTGTAGTGAGGTCATGGATAGAACAGGGTCAACACTATCTTACTACCTGGAACAACGCCAGGAGCTCTTCCAGGGCTGCTCGTGGCTTTCAGTGCAGTATAACTTTATACACAGAAAGAAAAATTAAAATGGTGAAGAAAACCAGTGCAAGTGGCTGTTTGGTTTAGTTAAACAAAATACACAAAGAATTCTACTTTCAGCCAAGATTGAGAAAAAGGAATGGGATTTACTCTCCCGTCTGAAACAACCAATAAATGGACAAAATACATGGAACGATGTTTTGGCAAGATGTCAGACACAAGGGGAAAGATGGTGATCTCTGAGAAAGAGGGCAGAAATGAGGTCCTGCAGCTGCCAAACCTACTGCCCTGCATTTCCCGGCCACGGCTCAAGAAGGGGGAACCCAGGCAGACCTTGGGGGACTCCCAGAGTCAAGGATGTGCAGTGAGAGCTGGGAGAGAACAAGGTGGCTAAAATTCCCAGTACAGAGTAAGGGTGAGGAGGGAGTAGCTCTGAAGGAAAACCCAGAGATTTATAAAAGGTGACCCTTGAGAATGGGGCCGAGTGATGACCAGGGCGCACATGTGAAAGAAACAGAGACCACGGGAAAAAAATCACCCAAGAGCAGCAGAGGTAATGGTGCCAGAAGCTCACAGAGAAATGAACCAGTACTTGTTTCTCCCAGACAGATGGGAAAATTTAACATTCACAGTAGATTACTCAGAAGGGTCCTGCCTCACTAGTGGGGAATATTTAGCTATAGGCAGGTAACTGCTCCAAATTCACCTAACAAATCTAAAAAAAGCAAAATCCAAAATGATCAAACTATTTCCAACTAACTTAACTACAATCCAGAACAAAGCTCAAGAATATTACAAAAACACCCAGCACTCAACAAAGTAAAAATCAGTGTCTGACATAGAATACAAAATTACAAGGCATGAAATGATGCGATAAACCAGTCAAAATTGGCTCAAAGTTGACTGACATGTTATAATTAGCAAAAATGGATATTTAAACAGTTTTTAAAACTATATTCCATAGGCTCAAAAATTAATATGGAAGATATTAGGGAGGGAAAAAAAAAGCCAAGAGTGAATTTCGAGATATTCTTGAAAAAGATAGTATGTGAGATGATGAGATGAAACACGGCCTGACAGAATTAAGGGCAGACTGAACTACACCGTGGCTATCATAATCAAATCGCTCCAAACTAGTGACAAAGGCAAAACTGCAAAAGCAGTCAGATTTAAAATAAGACATTATTTACAGAGACATAAGGATCAAGATGGCTGATTTCCCGTTGTATACAATGCAAATAAACAGACAATGAAGCATCATCTTTAAAGTAGTGGAAGAAAAATCCTCAGTCTAGAATTTTATACCCAGTAAAAAAACAAAAACAAAAAAAGTCTCAAAACCAAAGGTGGAATAAAGACATTTGCAGACATACCCAAGCAAAAGAATTCACCACGAACCTACACACAATCCAAGACATTTTAAAGCACATCTTTCAGGAAGAATAAAAATAATACCAGTTGGATCTGCACAAAGAATTAAGAGTACCAGAAATGGTGACTACATAGATAAACATATATGTTATTTTTTATTATTTAAAAACTCTTCAAAAGATTACTATTTAAAGAAAAATAACAACAGTGTAGTATAGAAAAAGTATGACAACAGCTCAAAGAGTAAGAGAGGAAAAATGGATGTACTTTATTGTAACGTTCTCATACTATCTGTGAAGTAGTAAAATATTATTTGAACTGGTATAATATCATTGTGATACGTTAAAAATGTTTTCTATAAACCTAAATTCAACCACTAAAATAACAAATAGAATTTATAAGCCAACAAAGGAAATAAAAGAGAACCATAAAAAAAATTCAATTAATTCCCCTGCCTCCAAAAAAGGAAAAAAGAAACAAAGAACAGATTGGACAAATAGAAAACAAATAAAAATATGATAGATGGAGCCATAACCATATTAATAACCTCACTGAATGTGCATGGTCTTTCAATTAAAAGACAAGACTCAACTATATGCTCTCTAATAAGAAATGCACTTCACATATAAAGACAGTTTAAATGAAAGTAGGAGGATGGAGAAAAGGATGGAAAAAAATACTATGCTAACATTAATCAAAAGAAAGCTGGAGTAGATTTATTAGTATTAGACAAAGTAGCTTTCAGAGCAAAACATATTACTAGGGACAAAAAGGTCATTTCATGAGAAGGGACTCAAAGAGGGCATAACAACCCTAAACATTTACAAACCTAAAAACAAAGCTTCAAAAGACACAAAGCAAAAACTGATAGCATTGCTAGGAGAAATACGTCAGTTCACAATTACAGTCAGAGCTTTCACTATCCCTTGTTCAATGATGGATAGAACAAGCAGACATAAAATACACATATGCTCAGAACATTCCTTACGTTCAAAGCAAACTCTCCCACTGAGTGCTGGTGAAGAGACCTATGTCTGCACCACTTGGTAAGCCATTTGGGCAATGATCACTGAACACCGCCAATAAGCTTTGTCACTGCTGACATCAGGATGGATGAGACTGCCTCATGCCCCGCCTTTGAGTTCTAGTTCCTACTAGTCCACTAAAAGTTTTTACAACTCAAACTCAGCCAAGGCTCAACTTTCCTTGACCTCATTTACATGACTTAACAGGATGAGGGGACTGAGCTAGGTTACTGCTAAGATCCTTTGCTGTGGACTGAATGTTTGTGTCCCCTCCCCCCAATTCATATGTTGAGACTTAACCCACCACGTGAAGGTATGAGAGGTGGAGCCTTCAGGAAGTGATTACATCAAGAGGGCAGAACTCTCACGAATGGGATTATTATCCTCATAAGGAAGCCCCAAAGAGCTACCTTGCTCTTTCCACCATAGGAGAACACGGCAAAAGACTCTGTAAAAAGGGTCTGTGAACCAGGAAACAGGCCCTCACCAGACACCAAATCTGCCAGTGCCTTGATCCTGGATTTCTCAGTGTCCGGAACATGGGAAATAAATTTCTTTTTTTTCTTTTTTTTTTATTTCAGGTTATGGGGGTACAGATGTTTAGGTTACGTATGTAAATTTCTTTTTTTTTTTTTTTTTGAGACAGAGTCTCGCTTTTTTGGCTAGAGTGAGTGCCGTGGCGTCAGCCTAGCTCACAGCAACCTCAAACTCTTGGGCTCAAGCAATCCTCCTGCCTCAGCCTCCCGAATAGCTGGGACTACAGGCATGTGCCACCATGCCTGGCTAATTTTTTATATATATATATATATATATAAAATATATATATATATATTTAGTTGTCCAGATCATTTCTTTCTATTTTTTGGTAGAGACGGGGTCTCACTCTTGCTCAGGCTGGTCTAGAACTCCTGACCTTGAGCGATCCACCCACCTCAGCCTCCCAGAGTGCTAGGATTACAGGCGTGAGCCACCGTGCTCGGCCGAAATAAATTTCTTTTGCTCACAAGTCATCCCCGCCATGGTTTTCTGTGATAGTAGCCTGAAGGGACTAAGACGTCCTCCCAGCTTTTGTGGTTTGCATTTCAATTATAGCATAGTGCTATTCCCTCAGGAATACTAAGTTAGGTCTTGCAGTATGAGTCCCCTGGAAGCCTGACTGACTGCTCTGTGGAGAAGTGCCAGCGTCTACTGTGCTGAGATGGCCCTGTGAAGGCAGATGCCGTGTGACCCCTTGACCTTCAAGATGGAATGGACAAGGGGTTGAACCTGGGAATAAGGCACTCCTGGCATTTCTCCTAATTTCTTTTGCATGGCTTCCACTCCGCAGGGCCCCAGCCCTACTGCCTGTGTTGTGACCTGAAGTGAGGCGAGACCTACCCGAGGAGGAACGGCCTGCAGGGCGGTGATGTAGTTCTCCAGGGCCAGGCGGCGGCGGTCATTGAGCATGGCTTCCACTCTGGCCATGTGTGTCTCCACCAGCTGCTGTCTCTCGTTGGCTGCTTCCTGTTCCAGAGATTCCACTTTCTCCTGGAAATGCTGCCATCAGAAACACACACGTCTATCAGGACTGCACAAGTAGGATGGAACAGCAAGTTGAAGTCTTTTGAAAGGGACTTCTTTTTCCATTTTTTTCAAGTGATAAAAACTCTTACAAAGGTTGCATAGTCATCCCAACATCTTCACTAACACTGCATGTTTTATAGTTAACTTCCCTTTCTTGCACTCTCCACTCCCTAACAAACCTAATCTCTCATTGGAAATCAGTAGTTTAGAGGTCCCTGAAGACTGAGTTGACTAATGATAATGTTAGATAAATTTATGTACTCTGGAAATGCTCACATTATACATACTTTTAAAAATTCCTCTCTTACTGAAAGTACTTTATGGAATTGACCATGATAATCTCTCTGTTTAATTAACGTAATTTTGAGATTGGTTTCAGTCAAAAATTCAAATTCTCATGTCATTTTTTTGCCAGGGGGAGAAGTAGCAGAAGTTTATGGCAATGAAAAGATAATTATTAATAAAAAGTGGACTGTAAATAGCAGTATGAGTTTTATGGCAATGAATCACAACTTGAAATAACTGGGAGCAAACAAAAGGCAGGGCTGACAAGACTCAATTACTAGGCCGTAATTAGGAACAGTCCACATTCATGGGAATATGGATAATCACGCACGAGGGGGCAGCAGACATGCAATCACTCGATGAACAGCTGCTGTCTGTCCTGCTTGGTGGGAAGCAGGTTCAGGTTTTACCTGGATAACCGCCTTCTTATCAGCTTTAGGCAAGTTCTTTGCTTGACGTTCTGCCTCTTCCCATTCTCTCATCACCTATAAAATAAAGACATATTTGAATTTCAAATCTTCAGCTTTTCCTTTAAATACAGAGTTAACTGGGTGGATTATTGTATTTTTCTTCTATTTTTATCATTTTAAACGTTACAAAATGTATCACATACGCATTCCTATCTGAATAATATTTGACTTCCTACAAGGATATAAATAATTTATCATAGCAGCACATTAAACACAAATGTTCACATTTATTGCAGGAATATCGTCTTTAGAAACAAGGCTGGTCTCCTCCCCCCACCTCCTGAGAAGTGGGTGAAAGTCATTTTATTTTATGTGAACAAATACCAACTATTCATAAAAGACATATGCTAACTGAACAAGGTCTTCCACTATTAAATTGAACACAAAGTAAATTTTAGTCTCGTATGGAAGCAAGTTAAAACATTTAAACTGTTTATTTGTACTATAGGGCAAAAGGCAAATATGACATTTTACGTGTATGTATCGTGAATACAATGCCAAAAAGAGTACATAATGGGGGAAGAGAGAGAAGGCTCCTGTTGTCACAGATCCTAAATCTAGCCCCTTAAAGAATCAATGGGAATCAGGGCCTTCTGAGTCATGAATAGCAAGAATTACTCTAAATCCCTCCAGAATTTCTGAGAAAAATACACATTATAATATTCTGAATGTAGCAAAAAGGTATTTTTGACAAGTAACGTTTAGTAACCAGGTGCTATGGTTTGAATGTGTCCCCTAAAATGCATGTGTTGGAAACTTAATCCCCCATGCAACACTGTTGAGAGGTAAGGACTTTAAGAGCTGATGGATTAATATCATTATTGAGAAAATGCATTCATTATTGTGAAGAGTGGGTTGTTATAATAATAAAAGAGATTTTGGCCCTCTCTTGCCCTTCTGATTTCCTCCATGGATGGCACAGCACCAAGGCCTTCACCAGATATTGGCGCCATGCTCTTGGACTTCCCAGACTCAAGAACTACAAGCCAAATAACTTTTTTTCTTTATAAATTACCCAGCTTGTGGTAGTCTGTTATAGCACCACAAAAAAAACTAAGACACCAGGTTTATCTGTTTTGTTGGAAAACGATGCTCCCTGCTCTCAGCCTTAATGCTCACCTGGATTTCCCTGAGAAAAGTTCACTCATTGATCTGAATGCACAAAGTAAAAGTCTGCACCTGTGTATGTTGTTGAATGAAAATGATATTAACTTCTTACCACCTAGGGATGCCTTTTCCTTTTCAAGTACACAACCTGCTGTCGAGTAGAGTTTATTTAAGTGCAACTCAAACCTGAACTAGGTAAAATGAAGAAAGAAGGATTAAGGAAGCAAAATACTGGCCTGCTGCCAGATGTGTATTCGCATACATTGTATACTTCTGAGGCATGAGAAAACTTGATTACTGCACTATAAGAGGCTATGATTTATAAGTATTTATCCCTAAGGAATTAATTTTTCTGACATCTTTCAAGATGGCACGGAAAAAAGGCTTGGAATAAATAACTATTGATAGAAAACTTCTATGAGACATCAAATCACCTATGGGCTGAGCAGAAAGGATTGCTTGATGCCAGGAGTTCAAGACCAGACTGGGTAACATAGCGAGACTCTATCTCTACAAAAAAATTTTTAAAAATTAGCTTAACATGGTGGCTTGCACCACCTGTAGTCCCAGCTACTTAGGGGGCTGAGGTGGGAGGATCGCTTGAGCCCAGGAATTCCAGGCTGCAGTGAGCTATGATTGCGCCGCTGCACTCTAGCCTGGGGAACAGAGTGAGACCCTGTCTAAGAAAATAATAATTACAAATGGAATAAAACATCACCATGTGGGTTTCTAATTAGCTATTTTATTGTCCATTAGCATTAATTCTTTGTACAAGATACAAGACTAGCTTCCCTTTGTTTTAGTGAAATTATGGAGAAAAGAGGATGAAATACATATTCCATTACACTTGAAGAACGCATCAAAAATAACCTCAAGGTTCGCAGCAAAATTGGGACAAACACCCTGCTGTGATGAACAATAACAGAACACACGAGAAAAGAAACATATTGTCCCAGTTGCTTTGGTGCCTCTATGAAGTTAATAAAGGGCACCTGTGGGCGAGGGGGATATTGAGGACTATCTTCACTTTATAGATGAGATAAGCCTTGTAATAAAAATATTTCAATTTCCTGCTTCGAGAATATTCACAGTGGCGGTACTCTACCAAGAATTCTTCAGGAAAGGCATCTCAAAATTAGTTTGAGACAGAGGCCGATGTTTTATTGGAAAGTGAAAAACTGAATTTTCCCATTACATTTACATTTTTATCATCTCACCTGGTACAATCAGAACCTGAACTTTTAGCTTTGAGCTGGAAGATTCGTGGACTAATTAAGAGAGATATTTAGCAAATGAGTTGAAAATAAGCATTACTATAGAAATGAACTCAAATTCTGATTTTTAAAGCAATTTAATAATAGCCTACGTCCCCACAATGGAACAAATCACCTATACTGCCCCCTCAAGACTACTTACTGCAAATGAATACACGCTGTAGGCTCAACATCCCCCCAGTGATAACAGATAACATTACTGCTGACCCTATGTGCTTTACAGTCTGTCTCATTTAACTGATTCCTCACAATAGGCTGTGAGATTAGGCATGGCCATCTCCACCTTACAGGTCAGGTTAAGGCTCAAGGATATGCAGGTAACAAATAAAGAAGGAAGCATATAAACCAAGATCTCTGTGGCTCTAAAGACCACATCTTTGTACCCTGTGGCCCAATTTGCTATTAGAAAATGGAAAATCCACCAGGTGAGGTAAGTTTATTTATATTTAGTGACAGGAGAAAGGGCTCCTTCTGAGATGTTGCTGCTTATCTTTAAAACAAAAAAAAAACACTTTGGTCAACTTACATTTTGAAGGATTTCCTCTCATTAAGGACATACTAAAACTGCTAAGTTCCTAAGTGATAAAAGCACTTATACTGTGTTCAGCTACTTATTTATACTTGCTAGATGGTGGTCATAACATATAGCAACAAAAATCTACAGATTTAGAGTTATAATCCCCCAAAACAAAGCAAAACACCAAAAAGTTCAAAATCTTGTGTTTGTAAGAAAACATATAACAAAAAATATAATAAAAATCAGTTAAAAACCCACAATTTTTTAAATTTAAAATTCTCAAGATCTGAACCTTGTGGTTGTTCTACATATTCTTATAAAGCAATTTTCCATTGCATGCACAAAGGTATCAATTTCATCCAGATTTATGGATCTTCAAACACTTGGCTGCTTCATGTGGAGAAAATGACTACTACTAAGTAGAGATTTATGAGGCAGGCAAGTTCAAAGTCAGAAAGTCCCTAGAATTCAGCATCATAGATTATGAAGATAAATGTCCCAGGTGTCTCACTTTCCTATGACCACTGGAATCTACTAGACAGAATTCTCTGCTCCAGAAGAACATCTCTTACTTTATCTCGGATATATCTGATGACAAAAAACGAAGAATATCTATCAAAATTTATATGAACTATGTCGTAGGTTAAATTAGATGTGCTAAAAGAAACCTGAATTATTATTCTAGGAGAGAATATCATATTTGAAGCTAATAGGGTATTTGAAATCAGTTTTCTTAACAGGATCAAAATGACCAAGATATACTAGGGAGAAAAAATGCAAGATTTAAATTTTTTTTTTTTTTTAGATAAGGACTAAATGGGTTCAAGAACAAAATGCAAGATTAGTAAGGCTTATATGAACTTCTGGGTTCATATAGTAAGGCTTACATGAACTTCTGGAGAGATAAGACAGATATATCCAAAAATCACTAAAAAAAAATGGAAGAGTAAATATTTAGAATTAAATGAAAGGCAACAGCAAAGACTACCTGTCCCCATTTTGAGTATCAAAATGAGTATGGAGCATTAAGGAATGAGTGAGATTTGTCAATGTTAAGAAGAGTGTGAGGACATTTCAGAAGTCACTGCTGCGAGCACAGGGAAGCCCGTGATGAACGAGGTGAGCAGGTGCTGGGCAGGGCGGCCTAACCAGACAGCAGTTTAACACTGCAGAGGAGACAGGGGTAGCGGCTGAGGCGGAAGAGGTGGTAGGAAGACTAGAGCCAGGGTGAGCATTCAGTGTTTACTTTTATTATTGTTCTCCTTTTTTTTAAGACTTCATATCCCCAGAATTGGATTTCTGAGGTTAGCAGGAAGCCTCTGAAAGCTTCAGAAAAAAGAAACAATATAGGATTTAAGTTTAAAGAAGGACACGTTAATGATAATAACTATGACTCATAGTCCTCCTATGCTTCCTTCACAATGATTATATATCTGTCTGTGTCTTTCCTAATGAAAAATCTTACTTTTTCAAAGAATTGGCTTCAGGCAAAACCTCACTATTCCACTGTAGCTAACTCTCTAGTTTAACTTGTTTTAGGTTTTCATAAGAACATGGGCAACAATTAGAACTGCACATATATTCCAGAGCCAAAAGTAGTGTGATTATAATAAGGTTTTTTTCCTGTTTGTGTTATTATACCAAAGTAGATCCACATATTGTGGTTAATTATCTCAAGGAGAAAAAAAAGGTAACTGTGTTATGTCTTTCTAGATACGTTTTTAGTTTTATGTTTTAAAATGTAGGTTTTCTTATTATTCGGGCATGGTGAGGACAACAGATCAGGAACAACTACCACTGAAAAGACAGTTTGTTACTCACAGTCCCAAGAGGAGGGTGCACGTCATAACATGCACCACCCGGGAGGCACCAGCATCAGTCAGGAGATACAGGGAGTGAGGGGAAAACATGGACAAGAGCTTTTCTTGTGGTCTTCATGGAAAGAAATGGGGGAGGCAGGGTAAACAGGTTTAGGATTGATTAGCTTGAATAATTTCCAGAGGCTCTGGGGAATGAGGGCGATGCCTAGTTATTTAGGACATGGCCCTGGGGTGATCAGAGCAGATGGACAGTGGCCCAGAGTGTAAGAGCCAGAGAAAGAAGGCAGTTGGGGGTTACGGCTTTGGCTTGCTTGGCTTGCATGAGAAAACATGCTCATAGGCCACTCATTTGCTATCTCCAGGAATTGGTTAACCCTGGGACAGAGAGCTTCCCCAGGGGAGGTAAAGCCCCAGATCAGAAAATACGGAAAACAAAATCGAGATTAATCATCTACTAACGATGTCTTATGATCTTAGAAAATGTACGACAGCATAATTCATGAATTGTGTTTAATGTCTATCAAGAGACCTCTTAAGTATTTGTGTTAAGTATGACAAAAATTAGTCAAATCTTCCGATATGTATCACAGAATACTAACACCAAAAAATTTGAATAGTTGACTTTCACCCAAAATCTTTATTCAGTCACTTATGTTTCCCTGGGCAACTTATATTGCTATGTGCTAAAATGGGAAGCCACCCTCTCAAACCTCTATTCCCTTACCTGTCACTTAGGAGACCAGATGAAATGATCATTATGTTCGATTTAGTTTTAAATTTCTATGGTCCTATGAATTCACTTTGCAAGAAATGGTAAATTCAAAGTTGTAATTATCTGACATTTAATATAAAAGCATTCACCTTTACTAAATAAAAGAACATTTTAATAGATTTTAATTTACAACATGGCAGTTACAGGCACTACATACACACATGGTAATAAAACCAAACAAGTATCTTTCTTCACCAGAGAGAATGTTGTTGACATAATTTAATTTGTGCTTACAAAATCCTGCTGTACCTACCATACCTGGATCTTTCAGGGAGGATGCAAAAAACCCACAATAGCTGCCCTCACAGCAAACATTTAAAACTAGAACTTTCCATCTTTAAAGGTCTGAATAAAGCCACCGGGCCCCTGTTGAGACTAAGGCAGAGAGGCAAGCTCAGATTTCCTGATATTGTAGGGCCCAAGAATGGAAGAGGCAGAGTTACCTGGGACATTCTTTCTCGGTGTTTAGCCTCGAGCCTCTCTTTCGCTTTCTGGAAATGGGCGTGTTCATTCTCATCTCCAGGTGTCTCGAGATACTTGTCAACGGCGTCAGGGGTGCTGGCTGCAGTTGTAGGAACTATAAAGCAGAAGAAAAGCAAGTTTGTGAAGAAAAACAGAATATCCAATCATTTAAAAGAAAGCCATATTTTCGGTTACTTCCCAGAACAAAGAATTTAGTAAAGAAGCACATAGAAGATGTTAATGCTGTTTCAGAGAACACCATGGGACATTTCGCAGCACAGTAAGGATGTGTTTCAACACTTTCAAGTATATGGTGAAGGAAAATCTTTAATAGTCCACTTTGTGATTATAGTAATATATTTAGAGTCCTTTACAAAATAAGCATGCACAGAGCAAAAACGGTGCTTACTACAGAAATGTTTTCCCAAATTCCCATGCTTTGCTAGATTAATTTTTTGCAATCTTGAAAGTAAATGATGGTAATATCAATATCACATGTTAAGATTCCTGCAGAAACCAAAGAAACCTGAAAATTAGCCTGTTGCAGAATAACTACACCTCAGAGTAAAGGTAAGCTCTACGATGTTTTTTAGATAGTTTAATTACAAGGACATTTGTCATGGGACAGTATTTGAAACACTACAAAAATAAATGTAGGCCGGGCGTGGTGGCTCACGCCTGTAATCCTAGCACTCTGGGAGGCCGAGGCGGGCGGTATTGCTCGAGCTCAGGAGTTCGAGACCAGCCTGAGCAAGAGGGAGACCCCGTCTCTATTAAAAATAGAAAGAAATTAATCGGACAACTAAAACTATATAGAAAAATAATTAGCCGGGCATGGTGGCGCATGCCTGTAGTCCCAGCTACTTGGGAGGCTGAGACAGAAGGATTGCTTGAGCCCAGGAGTTTGAGGTTGCTGTGAGCTAGGCTGATGCCACGGCACTTTAGCCCAGGCAAAAGAATGAGACTCTGTCTCAAAAAAAAAAAAAAATAAATGTAAGCATCAATAAATGCATTTTTTAAATAACACAAGGACCTTTCTGCCTTCACTAATTTGGCAATAGTCAATGAATTCATTACACTAGTTGTCAAAAAGAAAGTAATTTCTATTTTAAATTCAACTAATACTGCTAAGCAATGTTGAGTTGCAATATATATTGCTATATTATGTGGAAACATAAATACCCATAAAATTGAAGAGTAACTATAAAACAAAAATGTCCTAACTCATAAGCCAAGTGATTTATAACGCCTACACAAGCAGTTTTCCGGAAGATTCATAATGACTAGTGAGAATTCAGATTATTTATGAGCTTAAAAAAAAATGAAAAGAAAAAGAGATTTTGACTTAAAGGAGAAAGTATGTTCAACCTAAAAAAGGAAAAGAGGTATTTTTACTGTGTTTTCAGGTCAAATCAACTTAAGTGTTTTATTCAAAAGATTATTCAAATATCATCAAGGATGCAAGTATTCTTATCTAATTACTTGAGGATTATATTTGGGATATAATATCCCAAAGTAGACTTGAGGAGGAAGAATTTATGGCTACGTCATTTTGAAACTAAACTCTTAAGTTAAATGTGTTTTATACATACTTCAAGAAAATGTCTGGAATCTTAACAATCCAAAGGCTTCAAGATATTAACTAAAACCAAAAGGCTTTTTTTTGTTAAATAAATAATATCTTTTACTTTAAAGAGAAACATTCATTCTGATTTTTTTTCCCTCTACTTCAACCTTGATCGATCATTATTTTTCAAAAAATAGAAAATTTTGAGGTTATCTATGAAGATGTTGCTTCAAAGCAGACGGAAGGAGGAAGGGCGTATTCCCGGAACCTTTATACAACTGCCCCTACGTTCTATGTAGCAAACGAGGGAGTGATATTCCTTTTTGCAGCAGCAGCAAAGGGGAGAAGGAAGGAAAAGTGGGAGCTTTGCAAGCAGGCACATTGGAATGTGAGTCACATCAGCTGTGACCCAGAGCAAGAAACTCAGGCACTCCAGAGTCCAATTTCTTTATCAGGTGGTGATAACATGCCGGAGGACACAACAAGAGTGCTGGGAAAATGAGACTCACACCATGTGTAAGTCACCTGGTAGAGAGGGTGGCACACGGGGTACTTCATACGTGTAAGCTGCCTTCCCTCCGCCTCTGTGTATTGTATCTTAGAGCTTATGCTAACCATGGGAAAAATCAGCTGCTTTTATTTCCAATGCACTGAAAATGAATTACACACAGGACCGTGAAGTGCCACCTACAAGAAAAGTATGATGTCTTTTTCTAAAAAAATCTTAGGTATAACCCATAAAAAGAGGCTGAAAGTCTCGCAAATAAATAAATTCTTAATTTATAAGATCGAAAAAATAATTTTTGATATTACATCCTTTTGTAAAAAAAAAAAAAATCAAATCAAAGGTAAATGTTTCTCTTAGCATAACCTCAAGCAAATCAATATGCAAGTGTTTTTAACTTAATCATCCCCCCAACTTGACATGGATATGGTATTTAGCATTTTAAATTTGTTTCCTCTGGTTTTAATCATTTTCTCATCTCAAGTGCTACAGCTCAAATGAGAACAAGTTAAAGTGAAAGCAGAAAGTAACAGTAATACTCTTTTGGCACAGTATAATCGGACAGAATGACATGATTAGGCAAACCATATTATATGTTTTAAACAAATGAGAGTGTATAAATGAGTGGGGTTATATTACTGATGAAGATAGCCATCTGGCTGTACCCATCATAACCACAGCACGAGCACCCTTTTGGAAAACTGCAATCATAAAGCTTACTATATAAGTAGGAAGTTTTCCCGGCTCTTATGGTTTGCAAATATTATCTACTATAAAATGGAAAGTAGATAAAACACTACAGTCTGAATCACATAATCAAACTGGCCCGAATTGAAATGTAGCTTTGTAATACAACAATAAAAAATAACCAAAAAATAAGCAGGAGGTATGTTTAACAGGATTAAGAATACTTCAAGTATTAAACCTTCCTTTTAAGTGTATGGAAATAAATACAAATACTGTATTACCCATTTATTCCATTTAATCAAGAGATATTTCTGTGATGGTTAATTTTAGGTGCCAACTTGACTGGGCCACAAGGTCCCCAGATTAAACATTATTTCGGGGTGTGCCTGTGAGGGCGTTTCTGGATGAGATTAGCATTTGAACTGGTGGACTCATTAAACTGGGTTGCCTCCCCAGTGTGAGTGGGCACCATTCGGTCTATTGGGGGCCCGAAAATAAAAGGGAGGAGAAAGAAGAAATTTGCCCTTTTTGTTTCCTGCCTGCCTGAGCTGGACATGGTCTTCTGATCTTGACGTGGAATTTACACCGTCGGCTCAGCTCCCCTGGTTCCCAGGCCTCTGGATTCAGACTAAGTTATACCAACAGCGTTCCCGGGTCTCCACCTGTAGAAGACGGACTGTGGGATTTATCAGCTTCCATAATCATCCTGTGAGTCGAATCCTCATAATAAATATTTTATTGCTTTTGTTTCTCTGGAGAACCCTGAGTAATAAAATTCTCTTCAAGTAAATCTTTGTCAGAGATCCCAGTTACATCCTGTAGTTGAGGAATTTAAGAGAAGCTGTCTCTCTTTTAATTTTTAAGTCAAACTTTTTAGCCGTTCACACTAACCCTCCATCTCAATTAGTAAATGAGTGAAATTATCCTATGTTCATACCAACTAGCAAACCAGATCACTGTCTACTCAAGGAGAGAAGAGTGACAGCATATATTGATATTTAACATGAATTTAGTATTTAATTATCACTGCTCTGTTGCTGGTCAGGGGGGAGGGGAGAGCAGTTTTTAAGAGGAGTATGTCCAGAGAGCTCAGCTTCTACTTGTCTAATATCCATCCTTACATCCTACAGAGATTATGTTCCCAGGACTGGCTACCACTTTGTGATAAAGTCCATGGCAGGCCAGAGACTGACAACACAGGTAGAGGGCAGCGGCAGGAAAACCTGTGCCCCAGCCCTACCCTTTCAAGAAGGGAGTGGGGCTCAGGAAATGTCAGGGTATGTCCCAGAGTACCAAGGAAAAGGAAGTTGTTTATTAGCGGGTCACTTAAATCATAGGTCACCAAAGTGGGAACAAACTGGCATTAGGAGGGTTTAATTTTGTTTTGTTTTTTAAACTACCACAAAGCAGTTTATCCTCTTCAGAGACCTCTGAGGTTCCTTAGAAGCTATGAAAAGGGTTTAGATTTGTATGTTGACCAAATAATATTAGCCACTTTCCATTAGCATCTACTGTGCTAGGAATGTTCCATGCGTTCTCATTTAATATGTGGGAAGAAAAAAAAAACCTACCCTATTTTATTGCATAGAGCGGAAACACTATCATTTAACATACTCCTTCACATTCACAAACACACACAAAGTCGGAATTTAGGACTAGGTAGGCTATAAAAAGCGCATAAAGCTAATTTTAAGAGCAATTAAAGAGCTAATCCATCCACGTGTCGGGGCACTAGAAAGGGTTTTTGTTGTTTTATTTTGTTAATGAACAATATAACCTGGCAAAAA
This sequence comes from Propithecus coquereli, assembly GCF_000956105.1. NCBI lineage: Eukaryota > Metazoa > Chordata > Mammalia > Primates > Indriidae > Propithecus > Propithecus coquereli. The sequence continues at coordinate 2,369,836 of NW_012139302.1, read as the reverse complement.
AATGCGGTTTGTTATGATACCTGTTGGCCTATTTTCAATCAAACAGACGTTCCTGTCCTGAACGCTATCTGGTAAACGACCTCCAACACAAGCAGGGTTATAAAACAGAGGTCATGTGAAAGATCCCACAGAGCCAGAATACGAATGACTTTTTAGCCTTGGGCCCTCCTCCAATGGGCTCACTTATGCCTTCTGCAAGCAAGCTGGATGGATATGTTCACCTTTCCACAAAAAACTAGACGAAACTCATGGGTAAACGTCCTTAGCTCTGGACTCCGACCTCTAGGTGCCTAATCATTAGCAGCACTACCCACGTCACATGCACGGGTAATTAACTTTTTAAATGACCTTCATATTTATTTTCGTATTTTAGTCTCCTAACAGCCTTGTAGCTCATGGGGTGTACAGGGTGTTAGCTCCCTTTCTTTACAATGGCAAGGATGTGTATCAAAACACTCATGACAAATGAAAAAATACGACAGGAAAGCAGTTCCAATTCACAGCACATTACTGCTTCAAGGTGAACATTCTGCTTCCAAACATGCAGTGGCATTCTGGATGACTAACACCTTCTACGTAAGCCTTGTCCTTGTTCTTTGCAACCCTGGGAGGTCAGAGGTATCTGAGAAGCTGAGACAGCAGCTGTGATGTAGACAGACTGTGCTGCCTTGAGTGCGCCTGTTTGTTCCTTTGTTCCTCCAGCCCACCAATGTCACCGCCCGTTATACGCGAGGCTCGTGGGACAGCAACCGGTGAGCAGAACAAAGACCCTGGTCCTGGTGGCATTACATTCTAGTAAGAGAAACAATCACCACAAACATAAAATTAAAAAAAAAAAAGCAAACAAGAAATTATATTGTTAGTATGTGATTTCTATTATGGAGAGAAAAACAGAAAAATAGAGCAGAGTTAAGAAGGATTGGGAGAGTCAGCGGGAGAGGGGAGAGGCTGACCGCAGCAGTAAGTAGGTGGACAGGCCGGGCACGGTCTTAACTAAGAAGGTGACATTCAGACGCTTCCCAGTGAGCTGCCAAAGAACGTGGCAGGCAGATGAAGTGAGCATGAGGCCCTGAGAGGTTAGGCTTCCTGGAAAATTCCAGGATGAGTAAACAGACCAGGTGGCCAGAGCAGAGGCAGCAAGAGAGAAAGTAGTGGGAGGGGCAGAGAGGACGTGGGGGACAGATTCTGTAGGGCCTTGAAGCCACAGTGAGGACTATGCGATGTGACATGTTGTCAAAGGATCACTCTGGCTGCTATGGGACAAATGCAGATGAACGGTTTTTAAGCGTAGAAGACAAAGAAGAGGGTGGCTTGCATTGGGGTGGCTGTCAAGGGAGGGACTCCCCTCAGCCCCCCTCCCTACATGAGAAGGATCACATTCGCTTCTTTCTCTCACACCAAAATGCTGTCACCACAGAAACTGAACACTACGGGAGATACTGCTTTCACATGTGTGTGAGGCTCGTTTCAATTTTAGTAATGATACACTGATGCTTGTCACAACACTTCCACTTCACACTGTAATCTCCTCTCTATACCTGCCAGAGCTCTATTTTCTGGGGCAGGGGGTGTGGGGAGGGGAGCAGGTTTGCTTTCAATTTATTAGTGAACGCTGATGCTGCACCCAATATTCTTGTAATAAAATACACCTCCATCACTGGGGCCAAGCAAGACACCAGTGGAACAGCTCCACACCTGTGCTTCCCCTGCGAAAACTACATCATTTGAAGGGAAGTGATTTCCACACAAGGTGAAAGCTGCTAAAATCTTCAGGATGTAGTAGAAATCACTCTCTTTGCCCATCTGGAGGACTCCACAGGAGATAACCCATCAAATTGAACTGTGTCCATGCACTGATTTCCCTTATTTAGTTCTGATTTTATGATCACTGCATAGTACTATTTCATATTCATACTAAAAGAATGTGAGGTCCAAATTAAAGCCACTGTGAAAAATTGCCTCTATCATTTTGATATTCATTTGTTTCCTTAATCTCTAGGGTGACACGTAATTTTATAGTCATAATGGGCTCAGGACGCAAACTCCACCTTCAAATGGCAATGACCACGACCACCTACAACAGGCCACAAGGCCAAGTATTTCTCTTAACAGAGGCCCATGAATGGCAATTAGTCCAAATACTAATGTTAAATTATAACAAGAAAATTTGGTTAATCTCCTTTTGTCATCAGAAAAGCAATTTATCTCTATAGCACTGACAACAGAAGATGAAAGTAAATTAAGACCTATAGAAGTCATCGCCTTATCAGTGAAAACGCTATTTGATACACAACTAGCAATGTTGTCACTTGAAATGGCTATAATTTATGAGATGGCAATGACGATGTATATATATCGGTGAAATATAAACCTTTTAGAAAGATTTTATGTGAAAATTTAATCTCGAAACATGGCAGAGCTTTCAGACTGCCAGTCCAACTTAAATTTTTTTTTAAGTCTCTCCATTTCCCTAGTTCCAAAATAGCTAAAACTAACACATTCTAAATTCAAACATTTATCATCCCCACCAAGTCCAAGATAGAGGATAAAGTTTGTGATCTTTCAATGTAATACTAGATTCTCTAAAAAAAGAACGAAGGCACTTCCCACCCATACGTCCCTATATCATGCTTATTTTATAGTCAGTGCAATCACAGTTGGCTGAGAACCCTAGCAATGCACTGTGTGGACATAAGGCAATAAAAATGTAATCTATGTTGTGTTTGCTCTACTTTAGTCAAGCTACATTTCTTTTTTATGTCCACGGACACATACTGACATGGGGATGTTGTCATATATGTGAAATGAATGTGAAAGAATGAAGGCTGGCATTATTTTTATTAAAGTCTATATTCTCTATTTAGCACAATGCACCAAAATTTAAAAGCAACCTCAAGTCTGAATCTAAGAAACATGTCCAACAATTGCAGTAATAACTGGCATCTAGAATGCGTTAACCTTAGGTTATGGTTTTTGTCAATTTGTCAAAAGCTATTCTTGATGTCATTAATGGAGGCTCATAAAGAAATGACCCATCATAGCTGCTCAACACTCAATAGATGAGTTCAAAAAGTCAAAATCTTCAATACTGTCCCCTTTCACAGAAATTGTGGCAGTAAAAGCAGATGGAAGTGTTAACCTCTATGGAAGTCTTAAGAATAAAGCCAATATGATTTCACCCTAGCTTCTTCCTTCCTACACGATCTCTTCCTACGCTTGCATATTTTCCTTTATATTGTCATTCAAGTCTAGGACACACCTCAGCCTCATTTCATCAATAAAACTAACAAGTTATTGAAAGCAGGGTACTCGTAATACTTTGCTGGTGTTCCTCAATATACACAGCCAAGGACATCCTGGGCTCCAAAGTAATTGCTGTATTAAACCAGGGGCTGGCCTTCTGGCTACTTTTTTAAAATTAATGTTTAATTGGAACACAGCATGTATCTTGTTTACTTACTGTCTCTGGCTGCTTTCATGCCACAACTTCCGAGTTGAGTAGTTATGACAGAGACTATGTAATTTACAAAGCCTAAAATATTTATGATCTGGCCTTTACTGGAAAATGTTTGCTGATCCCTTTATTAAACTATCCACTTACTTTTCTTTGGCAAGGAGCTAAATAAAGGACATACATAATGAGCATTCTCTTACTCCAGGTTAAACATCGCTAATCTGAAAATCTGAAATGCTCCTAAACTTTCTGTGTGCTGACATGATACCACATGGTGGCTGAGATAATGACACCTTGCTTTCTGATGATTCAATGTACACAACCTTTGTTTCCTGCACAAAATTATAAAAAATACTGTATCAAATTACTCTCAAGCTTTTGCATAAGGTGAATATGAAACATAAATGAATCTGAATTGCATGTTTAAACTTGGGTCCCACCCTCAAGATAGCTTATTATGAATATGCAAATACTCTAAAATCTGAAAAAATTCAAAATCTGAAACACTTCTGGTCTCAAGCATTTCAACCTGCTTCAGAGTTAATGGCCCCCCTTTTAAAAAAATGCTGGTTTGCTAAGTAATTAAATTCTTTTCAATCAGAGGGACTCTTACAGCTATGAGGAGAAAGCCATTCTTCTTCTCTAAGCATTTCTGGATCCCAAAGATTTGGCTTTTCATACTTGTCAATCTGATAGATTTTACTGGCACTGATGTGACATGTAATTTAATTCACCATCACATCTTTTAGGCTTTTAATTGTTTTTCATGATGCTTGGCAGTTTTATAAAAATATGATAGTTCCAGTAGTATCACAGAATGTGCTAATGGGAGTTAATATTTGCTATTTAACAATTGGAGGAACAAGAATAGTGTGATTAAGAACAACAGTTCAAATTTGGCCAAAGACTAAATGGCCTGGACACTAAGACTTCTGTCTTATGACTCCTATCCTTGTGACCACCTGGGGTCAAAGGCTGCATGGTGAGCTACCTACAGTTTGCAAATTGTGAGCTTCTGAGGGAACAAACTTGGAATTTGGGGGTGGTGGTTTGGCTTGATTTGATAGGTTCCAATTCTTTTTATATTCTCTGGAAGTGTACTAGTCTATTCATGATATCTGGGCCATTTTGATGTGCCTATAAAACAATCTTTTTCGCTCCTTCAATCCTGCATAGGGCCAGACCTACACCACTGCACACACCCTAAATCCATAAACATAACTCCAAGGTACAAGTAACCTGTGTAGCAAGGCTACAGGGCATCTCTACAGAGGGTTGTTCTCTAGGGATTCTAGGAAACTAAGATGAAACAGAGACAGGAGGAAGGGGTGGGGCATGTGTGAACCACATGCTTCCAATCCAGGAATTTACTCTTTTATTCACCGCTTCCGTAGTAGCTTATGTTAGAGTAGAAAAACTGAGACCTCTAATACCATAGTCAGAACAGCAACAGCAACTTCTATCTTATCTCACAGATATTGAGAGCTAGCACAGTGGTCTAATAAATTCAATTTCACAAACACCTGTTGAGAATTGGAGGCTACTGACATTCCAACACTTCAACATGCCCTCAAGCTAGTGGAAAGCATACCTGTTTACACTAGTCTAGTTATATCTCTCAGTCAGACATAGGGAAATTACTAGTTCAGAACAGTGGTTCTCGACCAAGGGTGATTTTGCCCTCCTGGGCATACTTAGCAAAGTCTGGAGAGCTTTTTAGTTATCACAGCTGGAGTTGTGCCAATGGCATTTAGTGGGTAGGGGCCAGGGATGTTGCTAAATACCCTAGGCATAGGACAGACCCCCAGAACAATTAATTATCCAGACCAAAATGTCAACAGTGTTGAGGTGGAGAAACCCTGGTCTGGCTGTTCTTTGCACAGACTGCACCACCCGTCACTGCAAGTGAGGGAGCCAGGGATGGGTCACACTCTGGCCGGATCCCATGGTGCAATCTGCTAACTAAAAACTGGCATGCTGCTCTTTGTGAGATTAAATGCCATTAAGGAGTTAGACTATCTGCCTTTTGACATGCAATCTGACGGGGACAACACTAGAAAAAAAGAACATCCTCTCGTATTTGAAATATAAACTGATCAACAAATATTTATATAATAATTTTCCTGTTTACAAATACTGCACTGTGCAGACTGAATGTCAAAGTTTTGCACTGTCCTAAACCCAAATGTGCAGATGCAAAATTAATGTCGGATACAACTAATCTCTCACAATATACTTTATCTCAAACGGGAAAGGATTTTTTTTAAAGGATTCAAATCCTTTGCATTTACTTCTTATGAGTAAAATGAAAGCTCTCAGCCTCACGTCTCTATCCCTTATTTGTGGTTTAGATTCTTATTTATGATAACAAGAAGAACAACAACAAAATCTGTGTCTCTAAACCTGCAATGCTCAAAATTGATTTTTATGACAAAAATTTGAAACCTAGAAATGCCTGATTATAATAATAAGTCTCGACAGGAAAATCATTGTATTTACAATGCAGACCATCATATATTTTCTTCATAAGTGTAATCTTGTATCAGTTCAGCTGAAGAGCTTTTTCTATCTCATTTCACATTCATTATTTGACTAGAAGAGGCTCCGAATGAGCAACCCGTTTATAAAACCAACCACCTTTGTGCAAAGAGATATCATCCGATTAGCTCTAGGTTGGTGAGGGAGTAAAGAGTAAGCCAAGTTGTCCAATCAAACAGGCTTGTTTGCCTTCTAGTTTGGCTTATTTTCTCCGAATCAAGTCTGTTATCTGCATTTGACCTCCAGATGACCATGACTTTTTCAATTCAAATGTGCAGCTTTGCTACAAATAAGATTGCATAGCTGCACAGGCTATAAATAACAAGAAATTATATGCTTTCTCTGTCTGTTTGTACTACCACTGCAAAACCCTTCACTTGCTGTGATTGAATAGTCTCTGTAGGTAGACAAGAAAATATAGCTGCCAAAATCACTTCATCCTCCTAGTGGAAAGGTGTCAGGATCCCAAACACACTGCAAGTAGATGGAGAAAATTACTGAGAAAGAGAAAATTACAAAACGACTTTCAATATCTGTTTGGAAAAGTGGACGATGATAAAAAAGTAGTTGTGTGTATGTCATGAAAATAAATTTATCAAACAATGATGTTTCTTTCCATCAATTAATAAAAATACAGTTCTTTTATATGCTAAAATGATACAAAATTAAACTTAAAGAAAAAATAATCATTGTTTTGTAAAAGGGTGGGAAAGACATTTAATTTATTGATGCGTGCTATATTCATGACATTTAGGGAAAAATGTTAATATGCTTCATCCTCTTTCCATTATTTTCTGTATTCTTAAAATGTGCTTCTGAACCTCAAATGTAATTTTACTAACGCAGAAAACAATTTAAGAACCAAATGCTTAGCCATTTGGTGCGGAGCACAGCCAAAATGTCATTTGGGTTTCAAACCTGGTCTTGCCATGTTCCATGGCGTGGTACAAGTCACTAAGCTCTTGAAGTCTCCTTTTCTCATATGTGCAAAAGAAATGAGGAAAGTGTCCAGAAAGCATTCTAGAGAAAAATAAATGATCAGTGAAAATGCTTAGAACAATGCAACACGCCATGAACATTAATGTGCCACCAGTACCACAGTGTAATCTCTGCTTTTCTCTAGTCCTTCTGTGTCTACCCACTTGCCATACTTTCAAGCTTTCTGCTGTTCACAATAGCAGAAAATGCGTTTATTGTGGCAGTAAAAACCACATCCTTCGAAAGTTACACATAATTTGAATTAATCTGAGCACTTTAGGGAGGCCATTAAAAAACTGTAATGGTTTAGGATGAAATCTTTTGTAAAGTACATAATTCTCCACCTGCAATTTATTTTTTAAAAAAGATAACTGGTTTCATCAATTTTGAGACTAGTTTTCAGGATAATGTATATAAATGCTAATTTATTATAAAATATCTAAGCTACAAATAAAATTGTATTTCTTCCTTTAGCAATCACAGGCATCAATAGTATACATCACCCTTAACCTGAACCTGCATAAACCTATTTCTGGATATGATCCAAAGCCAAATATGAGTATTGAAACCACATTTTTAAACCAAGCTAGTCTGATATGACAACCGAAATAATATCACAAAACATAAGACTCTGTAAGACCTGCAGTGGTTGGTTGATATATTTTTTTATAGGAAGCTCACTCTCTCCTCCTTAATGATAAAATCAGAAGCTGGGCACCTGTCATCCACTCTTGTGCATTCTGAGAAAGGAGGAAGAGGTGGTCCTAAAGTCTAAAAAGTTGAAACATTTGTCTTACGACACACATATCTGGAACCTGTGCACAGGAATTAGTCTGTTTACTAAAATGCATGAATAGTAAATATTTTTCTAAGGAAACAAGTTACTTATGTATAAAGTCTCTTGTTAAATCATGGCATCTTGGTGGCCTTTAGGAAATAAAACAGTGATGCCAAATAAAAGACAATGATGTTGAATATACAATATTTAATAAACACACTAACTAAAAAGGAAATTGATCAAAAACAGAAGATTCTCAGTCAGTAGTCTTACCCTGACATCTCAAGTTGTCTGGCAAAATTGGACATAATTACAATCAAGGCAATGAGAAGAAACATTTTATTAAAAGACAGGTGTTCAAGAAACACAAAACCATGCAAAGAAGGTGATGATGCTGGAGTTATAATCCAGCCAAGCAACCTCCTCCTTCCCTCCCCCGTCTCCCCAGGTGAATGACAACATACGTTTAACAGGATCTTGGGGAAGAGGTTCCTGGGTGGTCTTGAGTAAACTTTGGGACACTATGGAGAAAATAAGAGAACATAACTAAAAACAAAAACAAGAAACATGGGAAGGATGGCTGAAACTCACACAATTCCACTAACCAAAAAAAAAAAAAAAAAAAAAAACTAACATATCCTGAGCTTTGGTCCCTCCAGAGAACCGAAGTAAATGTATAAACACAAGATCTATTTTCACAAGAGGTTAACATCTTAGAATGTGAGATATTTTTTCTCTGATAGTACATCCAAGTAACCTGTTGAGAGGATTCTTGCTCCTATTCTCTCTCTGTTGTGTCAAACATCACCAGTTCCCTTCGATTCCCTCAGAGCTCACCCATTCATGGTGTAGCTTCTGGATCTGGTCTCAGGCTATTTGTTGAGGCATTACTCTCCACTTATACTTGTCCACCCACCTAACTGACCTTCAGCCTCTTGCCTTTACTTTCTTGATCTATTATTCTGTAATCTACCCCCCTTTAAAACTAAAAAGCCTTTTCTAATGCATCCCTGTTGGAAGCATCTACCTTTTGCAAATCTTTCGGCAAAGCGTGTGCCAACCATGGCACATTCACCTGCCCTGTGCTGCCCACTGCTTGCTCCCAGCCCAAACTGATCAACAGGAGAGGGGGAGCCGGAGGGAGAGGGTGGGTGCAGGGATCAAGGGGATAGCTTCTAACTCTTGAGGCAAGTTCATCACTGCTCATAATTAAAAACAAACAAACCTCTTTCTTATAACCAAAATATGTGCTATTCCAGAAAATAAATCCATCTCCGGGAAAGGGAGAAAAACATTGGAAATCTGCCAGGAAATTGCCCTGAGTCACTAAACTAGTTAGAATCACTGTAATAAGAGTGCTTTGTTCTCAGGGCTGTAGGCGACAAGAATCCCCCCATTGTGTTCACATTACCTGACCTAATTGACTTCTTTGTTTGAAACTGAAGAAGGGAGTCATTTGAGCTAGAAGCTGCAATCATCCAATCACAGCCAGAAAAAAACAAAACAAAACAAAAAAACCTTGGGGTTACCAGTTCCTACACCTGTTCACACACAGGACTGAAGCAGTTGTCATCCCATTCACAGGTAATGGCAGGAGACCAACAGGAACTTTTCCATTAGATTCCACTTAGATACTGGGTTCCTTCACAGTGGAAGGTCTTAATGGTGCGGGTCCTTCTGTTGTTTTGCTTAATCCTATGATCCAGCTGGAAAACAATTTATATAATCCCCAGAATGCCAGGCAGGAAATGGTAGCTGCCACCCTTGCAACACAGGAGAGAAAAGGCAGGAGTTTCTCAAAGAAGAAATGCACAACTACTGAGTTTCCTCTTTAGTTAATCAAATTGAGCAATTACTTCTTGAGTAGTCCAAACTTCCTATACACGAACGAAAATTAATAAATAAATAAATAAAATTGGGGATTTAACTTTGGAAGGCTGCTAACAATGGCAGAAGTCTCATATTTTCGGTATGTTACCTCCTGAGAATTTACCTGTTCAGGGGAAAGTTTCATCTTGCATTTAAGTCCCCATGACTTCATATATGTATCTCCCAGCATTATGAAAAGTTTAACATTCAAGAAAAAGACTTTGAAAATTATATTCCCCGAGCCTTATGTCATGGAAAGTTTCTATGTTAAGAGTTTTCTTCTATTTTCAAAAGAGGATGTGGAAACTTGACATTGCACATGTCTGTGTGCTGAGCTCAAGCGCAAACACGGGCATTTCTACCCTCTGGCACAGGAGGTGCCTGAGCTCAATTCAATCCCATTCTGTCATCATCACATTAAAAGACACATGTTACGGAAAAACCGAAAGATATCCATCACAGCCACACACCTTTGTCAATGCAACCGAAGCTTGCAACCGTCGGCCAGGCTTCCAGTGGTAGACGGTATTTGCACAAGTAGTGCACATGCATAAACACGAACACATATGTACACAAACACATTAAGTATGCAGCTGCAGACACGGCTGCAGAAGACAGAACAGCCACTCCAGCTTTGTTTTAAAGAGAAGCACTCCAAAGTCCCTACGGATTGCAAGACGTATCTACCACAGCTAGTGGAGGAACACATCCATGGCCATGCTTTAGTAGAGAAAGATGGAGAGGTGTGCTCATGACTGAACATACCACAGAGACTCTGGGCAATTAGAGAAGTTGATAGAAATGTGGTTAGTGGTAGCAACAGGCTCATTCCCAAGAACCAGGAAAATCAATCTGTTACAAAGAGCAGAGTCAGTGGCAAGAAAGACGAAAGGTGGCCAGGCTCGAAGAAGGGTCCACTTACTGACGCTGCCACACACGGCCATGCAGTACTCTTCTGTGTCAAAGTTGTTCCGGTTGCCGCCACATCCGCCGTAAAAGAACGGGGCACACTTCCCTTCAGTCACATCAAAGTACCAGCGGGAGATCATTGCTCGGCATGGCCCCGTCTCGGCTTGTTCAGAGCACACCTCTAATCAGAGGAGATGTGGGGAACCACATTTAGCATGAAAAGGCACTGTCTCGCTGTTCACGCACACACGTTTCTCGTCCTATGTACTAATCCTCCCAGTGGTAACTAGGACTGGATTTATTAGGCAGCATCTACCCAACATTGACTGAGAAATTTAATTACCCACCAGGACTTGAGACGTACCTCTGAGACAAAGCAGTGCATTCTCAACTGGTTTTATGAGTGCAATGCTCGGTAGTAATAAAAAAAATTCCGGCTGGAAGTGAAAAGATCATTTGGCTGCTTTTCGATGAATGAATATTAAATGACGGAAGGTGTCTGCATTTCAAAACAATTCTCCACTATAAAAAATAAACTTCTCTTTAAAAAAGTCAACTCTGTGGGACCGTTTTGGTTATGATGCAAAAGTTTAAGCTCTCACAAGCAACAGATTGTTTTCCTTAATAATTGCCTTCACTTGAGTATAAAATTAATCATGCATATTTTTAATGTTTTCCAGTTTTGGGGAGAGACAGCCTGTCTACTGACTACATCTGAAAACCTGTAATACCTGTAAATATGACTTACAGTAGATGGCATGAGCTCTAAGACCATTTTATTTGTACATCAAAATATGTTTTAAATATAATATTAATATATTTTAATACATATATACTAGATATATATTAAAATATGTATTATTTGTATATTTTACATATTTATATGAACCTTGGACAGGCACATTGCAGACAATAAAACGTAGTCCACCAACTCTAATTTGTTAATACACACCGTGTACTGTTTTACATTAAAACACATCTTACCTGCAAACACATCTTGCCACCTTCCACAAGATCAGTTTCATAATCCCTGATTGACTCAAAGCGTAGTAACCCATCCAATTGCATTCACAAAGTTAATCATGAATAGAATTAGAACTCTACCTCCCATGTACATCCCATTTTTGTTAGAAGTGAAACAATAGCTCCAATTCTCCCTCTGGGTTTGTGTCCTGCCCTTTCTAGGCTGATGCCTTAGCACACACAGATGTCTTGTTTCTTCTTAGTTTTACTAACATGCCAAGGGAAAAACACCTTTCTAAAAGATGAAAGCCATGCATGATCCAGAGCTTGCAAGTTAGGAATATTCAACAGATTGATTTTAATCAACCGATCAAAGACAAAGACCCACAGTGTCAACATAAATGGGACTAACATACAACCTCCCTACACACATTGCCCTTGTGGCAGATGCAATGAAGTGCTGGCAAAACCAGAAGTTGCCACCATCACAATGTTGTCAACAGAGGAGGAGTAGTCAGCATTGAGCCCAGAAGGTGAGTGTCAAATACTCTGCAGGAGAAATGCCTCATGTGACAGATATCTAGGGTGATCTGGCTCTCTTGGGATGGTTTCCATACGGAAACATCTGGCTTCCAGAGCACCAAGCTCATTATCATCCATGATTAAGGCCATCCCATTCGGTACTGCTGCTTTGAAAGTCTCCATTCTCCAAGCACATCTTTTGAATTGGCTTTCTGTATAGAATTTTCCTGTAGGCTGAAAATCAGTAGACCTGATGATACAAGTATCCTATCCACTTGGCAATTTTATTTATCCTCTAAAATTAAAGGACTGGCATCCTAACTTACGAAGGGTGAATTGGTTTTGGGAGCCGTATGCCCTCTGAGTTACTGACAGAGCAGTTTCTGGACTGCAGAGCTGAAAGCCACACTCCAGGTGTGGGAGCCCTGCCAACAACAGCCATCGGCAGTCTCCACTTCTGGACTGTGTCTTCTCCCTCAGCTGTAACCCACGTTTGCAGGGTGGCTTTTCCCTCCTTCTCTGTATCTCCTTCACTCATCTGTACATGTTCATGTCATGTGCTCTTTCATATGTTGCTAAAACCTGGTAATATTCATTATTTAATCTCTTCCTGAGGCAGTGTTAATTCCAACAAGACTACAGGGCCACAGTGGTTGCTGAGCCTGCGCTGTGGTTGGACTTGGCACTGGGACTGCAAGCACTGTGGCCACCGCTACCAGTGGAGGCATGGAGTCCCTCCGCCCCACAGTCACAGAAGTGTTGGCAACGAAATTCACCATGCCTTAACAATCTATGCCAGTCCTCACACTTGGCACCAAATATGTGTCTTCTGATCCTTCTCTGCCACAGGCCCCGTAGTGGACATCACATCTCTACAGGTGTAGGACACTTATCTTTATGAGCTTTTTTATGTGCTAAATAAAAGCAGTAGAATCTTGGGTGGTGCAAGTTAAGTAATAAAATTAAAAAATGATGATCAAAGGAGATAATATATATTTGCCCATGCATGTGACCTAGTAACAATTTCTTACTTCTAATAAAGGCAAAATCTCCCAGTCCAGAACCCAAATGGCATTATAATGTATTATCATTTTCCTCTACCGCTAGTGAAACACAATGACACATTCACTTTTATTTTACTTCTGCCGCATTCTGAAATAGCTCTGAAACCCTTTATTACAGCTAATTTGTAGAAACCAGGCCAATCCATTTATATGTCAACTAAGTAAACAGAATAAACTACACGATGAACCCACAACTCTTACTGTAGTCTCCAGCTGTAAGAAAAATCTTGATTCCTTCCTTCTGAAAAGGCCAAGAAAAGAGTGATATAAATCTGCATTTGGGGAGTGTTGTGTTGGTTCTCCTGACCTTGTTAGGGCTGTTGGCACTCTTGACTTTGAATGGCCCCAAAGAGCGTCACAACCTTGGTGGAGTCTGGGGGGCGGGGAGGCACCGTGGGCAATAGCATGCACTCCTACAAGTATTCACATACAAAAGGACAGCTGAGAAAATGTGGCCCTGGGTGCGTATAACAGTGCATTAATCTAACGCCAACTGCATAACGTACTGAGGATTCAACATATGTGAGCCTGGAAGAACAGGACTAAGGGTGTTTCTTTGTCACTTCTCAATCTCTGAGACAGCCACCTCATCCCCCTGGCTCTCAGCAGCTGCCATGGAGGAGCATATCCCACCAGTACTCGACAGAGTCCAGACAGGCCTTCTCTAACATGCAACCCCTGCCCTGGTGAAAGAGAGTTTCTCATTCTGACCCCCCCAATCATCAGCTTCACTGAGTAACCATCTGGCACTTCACATCACTTTCCCTCAAGGCTATGACTAGAACATCAACTTTCTAGAGCAGCGAAGCTGATTTCAGAGAGGACTCAGAGAAATGGATTACTTACCCTCCCTCACTCATCATTATATTCCTACTCTACTGTTGGGCACACAACTATTCGGTCTCTCTGACCTTTTCTCTAACCCTTTATCTTTCCAAAACAATTGTCCATGTAGTAGAAAAGAACTGTTGCTTAGTCTGAAAGAAGCTGCGGCATCGCTAGGGTCTGCACTAGGGAAGTATGATGCTAACGCTTTTACACAAAGTATTAATAAGCATATAAGAAATGGTCAGAGAGACTCCGAAGAGAACAGGTAGAAGAAGGAGCACATACTTTGGTTAAAGAAGAGTTAAGAGATTAATGTCAACTTCATAGTTGTGATATTGTACTGTGTGAAGACCATTCAAGGTCTCTTTATGTTAATTTTTTAACTGCATGAATCTACAATTATATGAAAAAAAAAAACCTCACAT
>NW_012139302.1:2328044-2354432 GCF_000956105.1 Propithecus coquereli | reverse complement strand
GAAGCCAGAGCTTCCTGCATTATATAAACTTGCTGTTCAAAAAATAATGCTCAATCACAAAAAATTAACTCTGAATAGGAATTTCAAATTGGAGCAAAATTTTTTGTGGACAACCAAAGTTTGAAAGCTAATTTTACACTTTTTAACAAATTCAGCACAAAGACAGTTATGAAACTGGCAACTAGGATGGGGAGAAAATCTCCACTTTCAAATGTATGATAATTCTCATGCCTTCTTACAAAGCAAAGTTAACAGATTAGCAAATAATTAGCTTTAAATAAAGCACTAAAGATAAATTTTAGAATGTAAAGCTTTTTATTACGATTTCACTTTTAATAATTGCGTTTCAATTAGTCTCAGCCTATGTGAAATAAAGCTGCATTTGCATGTAATCGGTAAGTTTTGAATTTAGAAATTTTGAGAAAGCAACCACTTGAATAATCAAACTAAATAACTAAACCATATTCATATTAAGAAAGCTAGAAATTATATACTCTGAAGTTGTAAAAAAATCCCAAAACATTATGTAGCACGATTTTCTCCGTATTCTAAAAGAATACATGCTCAATTAAACTTCATACATATAACGAATATATCTCCTTTCCTTGAGTTAAAAATTATATATCTTGTACTCTTTTCCTCCAATTTTAAAGTAGAGTAAAAGGGCAAATGTAAGATGACAAATATTGTTTGTCTTTGTAATAAATTACCTGCTTAACATAACAGTGAAATAAAATGAAAATAAGGACATAAGTATTGAAATCCGCTAACTATATTTATCTTCAATATTTCCAATAAATTTTGATTTATCTGTCTAGTCATTTAATCCATTAATAATGAAAAAGGCTGACCTCACTATACTTAAAACAAATTCATTTTTATGCTTGATAAAGTTAGTGCTGCAATTCTAAATGTTACTATGTGGTGACACTTTATGAGCCTAAGTTATTAGAACTGAACTTGAAGAAATAAGTAGACAAATTTGTGTTTGATTCTTATAGATGAAAAAATTTAACAGTCAACATACTAAAAAACTAGTTATTTTTTAAGAATGAGTTTTTCCCGATGCTAGAATCACGTACTTTTAATAGAAAAGAGCATTTATCACGTGCTTGCACATATTAGCAAGCAGTCATCAAAAAACATGTTTAGAAAACTCTGATTAGGGCAATAAATGATGAAATATTTATCACCTAGTAATCATATTTTACTAAACAGAAGCATGTAAAATTAGGCAAGCAAGCTTGAACTGAAGTCTTATGACAAATCTCACTTAAGCTCCAAATACGGATTGAAATACAAACAAATGATGCAAACAGCTGTGCATGGTAATGAAACGAGATGATGGGTGCTAATTTGTCACGGAAGTCTCTAGAAGATATCCGCAATTGCCTAGCCTTTTTACTGAATTGTGTTAATTCTCTAAGGCTAGCCAATACATCTGTCATTCTAATTATACCTGACCCAATTCTCACATCTCTTCCATGATGAAAGATTATTTATAAAATGCCACCTGAAGGAGATTTACTTGTAAAGTATTTAGACTAATCAGTATTCCCACGCTGGTGCTGTTAGTGAGCATTCACAAAACAGTATCACTATGATTTTTCCTCAGCCTTTGTTTCCTGTTTGTTATAGGAATAAACTTGCTCTTCACTGAGCTGCGTGTTTAGTCTGAAGTGCAACAGAGTATTAACCACAAGTTCAAAACTCTAAATAAGATATGTCCTGTATGGGAAAATAAGTAAAAGTGATTTTTCTTATTGGATAAGAGGCAGCAGTATCCTGGGAAATTAGCTTTCTCCAGAAAAACAAAAAACAGAACATTCAGGGGTACAGTGCATGCCAATTCCCCTGGTGAAAATACTGCCACCACTTGTGTTGCAAGCTACCAATGGTTGTGGCTCACAAATTCCTCAACACTGTAATAATTAGCTTTTACAGGCTAGTAGGAGTTGGCTACACCACCACACCAATGAGAGAAAACATGGACACGAGTGAAACTAGTAGCAATTATCTCTGTAGGAAGATTGTGAGAGTTTTTTAATTTCCTTGGTCTTGGGGTTTTTATAAAAAAAAAAAAAGGTTCAGTGGGTAGACATTTCAGGATTCTCTCATGCTTGGTGACATTTGCTAATATACTAAAAACAATCACACCTATATAAGGATGGTTTTCCTTTTCAGTTTCTTATTCCTTGTCTCAATGCCCCCAGTCTTCACCATATGGAGGACAGGAGATGCTACTAAAGTCTACTCCTCCAAGTACAGTCCATGGACCAGCAGGGTCAGCATCACCCAGGACTCAAGCCCCACTCTACACCTATGGACTCAGCGTTTATGTTTAGCAAGAGCCTTGGGTGACTTGAATGGACATTAAATCCACTAGAATGGATCACGTTGAGAAGCAATGTGATCAAGCATATCTTTTAAATGCAGTTGACATGTCAAAACTGAGACATAAGATTCAATCACTTTCTAAAAGGACCAGAGGGGAAGAATTAGTAAAAGTTGCACTGGTTTTGGCTTATTAAAAGAAGTCCACATATATTTGGGAAAAGAGAGATACAACATAAACTAGTAGAGTCTAAAGACTGAATTATACATCTCAAAAACTTAATGTGAACAGATGATCTATACTTATTTATTTTTATCTGAAGTTCTGTCCTGTCTTAAACAATATTAAAACAGCTTTAACGCTTCTGTCTTAAATCCAATACCAAGATAATAATTCCCTTATTCATATTAAGTTTATGAAAACATCAGACTTCTCAGAAGTCTGAATTCAAGTGATATCATTCCTATAACATGCCAGAACATTAGAAATACCAAAGCTTTTATTTTTATTTGGAAAAAATAATGAAGAAAGCTGAGATAAAATCAAGAGCTTAGAATGTATTTTTTTGTACTACTTTTCTGTAAAGAAAGGATTTGATGGCATTTCTGTTCTCGCAAAAAAAGATGCAAAAAAAGTCAGAGGTTGGAAGGATGGTCTTGCTATTCCATGTCCTCTTCTGCGGGAGACTGAGCGTGTCCACCTCTCCATGTTATCTGGCTTCCTGTCACAATCTCCAGCAGGAAAGAACCAGCAGACTCCAGCTGAGAACAGCAGTGTCCCTGGTCACAATATGGATGCTAACCACTATTTGCTATTTTATAATGATGTACCAGAGGAGAGTGAATTTCTTTCAGGAAAAAAAAAAAAAATAGGAAGGCAGTTTACCTCCATAGTTCACTATCTATGTGGCAAATATGCATATGCAATATTTTAAGTCAACATTTTCTGGTATTTTCTGTCCCTAAATAAAGCTACTAGGCTACGTAACACATCTTATCAAATCCCTGCTTTTACCTTATTAAATGTGCATTTATCATATTTGTTTTAGCATATTTTTGTTTATTTTATTCTTGTCCAGTAAAAAATGTTCACTGGCTACCTGCAATGTGCAAAGCACCGAGTTAGGAATTAACAGCTGACATTAAGATGAGACACAGAATTGTACAGGTATTCCTCTGTTCATGTATTTAAAGCTGGTCGTCACTATAGATCTCAACAACCAGAGCCCAGTGTTTTGCAACCAGAGAGCTTCTATCTCTTAGCCCCTCCCAGGGACCTTTCTGGTCATCAAAACTACTGGCATCTAGTCCATAGAGGCCTGGGATGCTGTTAAACATCCTTCAATGGACAGAACAGTCGCCCACAGCAAAGAATTATCTGGCCCCAAACATAAATAGCGCTGAAGTTGAGAAACGCTGCCATAGCCCAAGCAAATCTGGAAGGATTCGTGTTTCCGTTTAGTAATTTTGCCCACCAAGGCTACTGTGCAGCAGTCACCAACACCTCAGAATTCCTGGGTAACAAAAGCCAGTACATTTTCAAAACAGAAAGAATCATGAGAATTGGCCAGCAAGACCTTTTCTTTGCTTCTATCATGAAACATCAAGAACCTAAAAACCACATGTAAGCAATGTGAAATTTCCACCATGTTCTGTGATATTTTCTTATTCTGTCTGAGAAATTATACCAAATAAGAACATATATAAATTCAAGGAAAAGATAACCCTAACTCACAGTTAAAACACCTGGACGGTCTAACCATTATAAACCAGACACAGTGCATACCTTTAACTTTTCTCCTGCCCTAAACTCCCTTTTTACCTTAGGAGAGTCCCTTATTTTAAAAATGTAGGCTGCTGTCTTGAAGGCTGATGAGTTTTTCCAAACATCATTTTTACAGGAGATTCATTCAGTCATGCCTGCCCTTGACTTTTCACTCTTCTAGCAGAAATCACCAAGGTCAGACACGTTGGAAGAGATGGCTGGAAACCAAAGATGAATTTTCAAAAGGGCAAAAGGGTCCAAGGCTGAGAGAAACAGATGTTTAGGCTATAATCCACTCTGCTTTTAAAAACTCCAGAAACAAGTCATTTTTCTACAAGGGAACTAAAGGTTTCCATTAAAACCCACAGCTTTGCTACCTATCCAAGGAATCTAAGCCTCTACTTGATCGTAGCTTCTTGGATTAGCTAACAAGGTGTGCCCATGAAAATGTATGCACATTTAAATGAACCGTTCCCTAATTTGCTGATTTCTTTTTTTAGATTTAATTTTTTTCTTAATTACAAACTCTTGAGTTGAGTAGATGTACAATTGTTGTGCCTGAGGCATTTGCGTAATTTTTTTAAAAGCAACTGATTTGGAGGAAAAACATGAGAAAGACTAGTATTCTTTAAAAATCTGGTTTTTGGCTTTTTAATTAAATTGGATAGAAACTGTTTTTTATCTCTTAAAAATTTAGATATAATTGTATTATTAGCTGATTACTTCAGCTATTCTAACAGTGAATTACAGAAACTTGACATAAGCAAAACAGCGTAGAAATGGAAGGTGAAAAATAACTAAGTGCTCTTAGCCATGTAAAACTACAAGCAAAACCAAGTTCAAATACGTAATTTTCCAAATGGCAACACAGATTTTTGTGAATATATTAAACCATTGGATTCTATACTTTATGGTATGCAAATTATATCTCAATAGAGTTGATACTAAAAAATAGAAAATGATGTATGTGCACATGCACACACACACACACACACACACACACACGTATGTATGGCTCTCTTCCCTTAGTCTCATGTTTTAAGCAACCTAATGATCAGAGTGGGCTTTCTACATTGAGGCCATTAAACTACGTGGAAAGACACATATCAATGCCCTGCTTCACTCTGTCTCTATAAAAGCGTGTATCCAGTATCTCGAAATCAATGGGTGCTACGCTATGGGGCACTCAATAACAGGCTGCCACCTGTCACATCTACGCTTAGTGCTGACACCAGTTCTCTCAACATCATTAGAAGGTATGCTACAACCTGGGCCCGGGCAGGATTAAATCCTATCCACTTTAACTCAAAACATGGAGGAATGGCTCATGCCTGGAATCCCAGCACTATGGGAGGCCAAGCAGGGAGGACTGCTTGAAGCCAAGAGTTTGAGACCAGCCTGGGCAACATAACAAGACCCCATCTCTACAAAAAAAATTTTAAAAATTAGCTGGGCATAGTGGAGCACAGCTGTATAGTCCCAACTATTCGGTGGCTGAGGCAGAAGGATTGCTTGAGCCCAGATGTTCAAGGTTACAGAGAGCTATGATCGCGTCACTGCACTCCAGCTTGGGCAACAGAGCAAGACCTTGTCTCGAAACTAATAATAATAATAATAATAATAAAAAATAACTAAACAAACAAATAAAAATACAGAGGAAAAGGCCCAAGGCTTGCTCTAAAAGGAGGAGCCACACCCCTTTGACCTGTTGCCAAACTCCCTGGAGCTTTATTTTCATTTTTGGGTAGCTTGCTACTACTAAAGTCTCAAGTGAGCTAATCTTCATGTTTATAGCAAGTCAAACTCACAGTTTACCCCAAATTTTGTGAAAAGTTAAACATGAATGATATGCAAGAATCCTGTTGGTGAATTACAGGCAACTTTGTGTCATGTTCACTACAAACGAGTAACAACAGAGACATGAGAATTCAAGCTAAGGTGTGTTTCTTCTACCCTTTAGATCAATACAGGCTATTCTGATTTATTTGAAATACTTATTAGATTCATTCTATTTGGTGTTCTATCACCTGGTAAATCCCTGTTCTTCCTTTATAATCACTCAAATGCCACCTTCTCCATCATGCCTTAGATGAAAACTTCTGTCCCCAGGCCGAGCACTTCCTTTTTCCTCCATGCTGCCAAAGTTCCTTCTTAGCCAGCTCCGAGAGACTCCGCCCTCTCAAGGACTGTGCAGATAAGTCTAGAAGCATCCTGAGCAAGCCACCTTATTCATATCCGTGTGCCCTCAACAACCAACGCAATGGCCGGTACCTTGAAATGTCTGTTGATGTTGGTAAAATGTACAGCAGTAAATTAAAATGGTGTTTCTCCCAGATTAATGGTCACCAGAAGGAGAACAATAATAATTTAATTCTGCCAAGGTCAGTCATTTAACCCAAGGCAAGCAACATTCAGGTCAAACTTTTTAGCTTTCATCATCCTGTGAGATGATAAAAGAGCCACCTATATCAGTGCCTCTGCCTATTTAATAGAAGAACTTCCATGAGGTTTAAAATACCCACAAGAAATGAAATTCTATCTTGAAATGCAGAGGCATTTAATACTATCTTGTCAATTTTTTTAGCTGGACATAAAATTTAACTGCAGATATTTTAATATACAACATATACTCACAAAAACATTTTAAGCAGGAAACAGTTTAAGCTGTTTTTTGTCATAACATAATATCTATAAATATCAGCTCTATTAAAAATAACTAAATGAGTAAAACTGGAGTGTCCCTAATACAAAGAAATGGTAAATGCCTGAGGTGGTGGATACCCCAATTACCCTGATTTGATTAATTCACACTGTACGTCTATATCAAAACATCACATGTACCCTGTAAAGATATACAACTATTATATACCCATAATATGAAAAATTCAAAAAAATTAGCTCTATTATACCAATAGATATGGATGAGTCACATTTATGCTTTTTATAATTAAAAGTCAACGCGTGGGCTCACCTTTGGCATTCTTGATTAGCAGTAAACATTAGTCCTTTGATGTTCAGAATACAATCGAGGATAGGAATGATGATTATAACCACAACTAAGAGAGCAGCTAAAGTTAACTGAGCACTTACTGTATACCAAAAACTATACTAAGTGTTTCCCATGACTTCCTTAATTTAATCCTCACAAAATAGTTAAATATTAGATAGGTATTTTTAATACCCATTTTACAAAAGGAAGCAATGAAGATTAAAGGTTATTTGATTTGTACAAATTTACACTGTCAGTAGGCTGTGGAGAAAAGATTCCAATCTGGGCAGCCTGCGCTTGTAAAACAAATTGAAAATTGAATGCTTACCAGGAATTATGGTAAGCGCTTAACACGGATTATTTAAAGTCATACTCACCATGAACATGCAAGGTAATATTACTACCTACGCTGCACACATGAAAAATAGGTTACTTAACTGGCCCAAGGCCATAAAATTATTAAAAATTCTCTCTTAAACACTATACTAGTCTGCCTCTAACCATAAGAAAACTACCTTAAAGAAATTAACATGATATAGTCTAATCTGAAATATAAAGAACTTGATAGTCATGTCCTTATAGTCACTATCAGGGGTCAGCAGACTTTTCTGTAAAGACCAGATAGTAAATGTTTTCAGCTTTATAGGCCACATGGTCTCTTTTGCAACTGCTCAACTCTGCTTCTGCAGCAGGAAAGCAGCCATAGACGATATGTAAACAAAGGACTGGATGTACCCTAATAAAACCTTTTGTTGAGAAAACAGGCAACAGGCCATTTTTGG
Source organism: Propithecus coquereli (assembly GCF_000956105.1). Taxonomy (NCBI): domain Eukaryota; kingdom Metazoa; phylum Chordata; class Mammalia; order Primates; family Indriidae; genus Propithecus; species Propithecus coquereli. The sequence goes on along the minus strand of NW_012139302.1, from coordinate 2,346,562 downwards.
CCCAAGGGTCATAGTTTGTTGATCACAGATCATTACTATTGTTTGCAGACGCCTGATTATTATTTTGATTTAAATAATAATTCTAGCCTGAGCAAGAGTGAGATCCTGATCCTACAAAAAACAGAAAAAAATTAGCCAGGCATGGTCCCAGCTACTTAGGAGGCTGAGGCAGGAGGATCACTTGAGCTCAGGAGTTGGAGTTCGTAGTGAGCTATGATGACACTACTGTACTCTAGCCTGGGGTGACAGAGCAAGACCCTGTCTCCAAAACAAAACAAAAAACAACAAAAAAACCTCATAAATAAGAATTCTAAAGTGTCAAAAATGCATAGTGTGAAATGGATATATACCTATAGCAAAGGAATATACATTTACAAGGGAACATAGGTTAAAAGAACTAGTATGGATTTATAAAGAAAAGTCAAAGTATAATTTTGACACGAGTACAGCAGAGTACATCCTGGCAAATCTGGGTCCGAATGCTGGATTCACTACGTACCAGTTATGACCATGAACAATTTAAAAAAAAATTCTCTAGGCCTTTTTTCTGTTGGCTTTAAATGGGGAAGTAAAATTTCCACCTCACAGCATATTTACATGGACTAAAAGACAGAATCGCTGCCTTAAAGGGCAAAGGAAGTGGTGATCCTGAAAACCTACACCCGCAACAAAGAATTTCATCTGGGCCCTGCCACAATCTTCTAGCAGGTGAAAGCATGTCTCTGCCCCTGTGACACCTTCTATGGTAGCAAAGAGCCTGGCAACGAGCGGGGGCACAATGATTATTTGCTCAACAAATGAACATAAGGAAAAAAACCCAGTTATTCTGGGCAGGCAAAATTGGCTAGATTAAATCCAAGATTATGTCATTTATTCAGTGCATATGTTTAATCAGAGTTTAGAATTCATGGCTCAATCAGAAATTACCCTGACATCTTGAGTTTGTTTATGAAGTGTAATCCCTCCTCGAAGAACAGAAAACTAGGAGCAAGAGTCTAAATATACTATAATTTTACTCAAATTGGTAACGATTTATTCCACTACATCAATATCTAAGTTTTTGTTGACTACCAGAGACAACAATAAACCCAAAAGCCAGGTAGATTTTGCAATATAGTGTGCTCACTTTCAAACAATACCTTTTTCCTCTGGAATCAGTAACAGAGAACAGACATCTCCCACTTTGGTATCATCGATTCTAATACAACATAGCAGAAAATTTCATGACCATGCTGAAATGTCTTCTATTTTCTTCCCCTGTCTATTTCTTTCAAATTTTGACGGGTTACAAAAGTATTGAGTTTTTTACAAAGCACATTAAGGACTGGTATTAGTAGCAATATGTTGGGAATGATGAAACAACTTTCTTTCTAAATATGGTTGTAAATCACATTTTCTTTCGGGTGCTGAAACATTAACACTGAAAATGAGATGGTAAGCCTCCCTTCAGTATCTCTTCTTAGCAAGTCACTTCTAATTTTTATTTTCAGCACAGAAGCAAGCTACATGTAATGAGAGTTTTACAAAGTGAGCAACTACCTATGGCACTGTCATTGTCTCTCAATTGGGGAAGAAACACAACTCACCTTCTAACCAATGATGGGAAAAGAAAGGGCTCTTTGTAGCTGATTTCTTGAATGTTAGCATCTAAAACTTCTACTTCTTTAGGAATACAAAGAACTAACTTACAAGGACACAACACACTATAACATGTTTCTGTTAGGCCCCCTTTCTCATAAAGACTTGTCTCAGTTATAGCTTTCATCCACTTCAGGAGTTTGAGATGGAATAGATGGATTCCCATTAAAGGTTCTTCTATTTCTGGCATTAACAGTTGGTACCTCTAACTGACCAGGTATTTGCTTTTAGAAGGTTACTTTTATTGCTCTTCTTGCCATCAAAATTATTAATTTGTTATTTTTGAAGGTTAGTTTCTTTTTTACCTCTAGCCTGGAGATTTAAAAAAAAAAAAATTCTTATAACTGCCTTTGCCTTTCTATAGGCAATACTATAACATATATGACCCTCTATGTTCCATCTTAATATTTAATAATACTACATGTAAAATTCAGCTAAAAGAACTGAACTAATGGAGAAGATAATAAGGCTACTTTATCTCAAGAGAATCCTGTCTTGGTCTGGAATATGGGCATAACTTTATGTGGTATCTTCTCGTACTCCATAAATTATGTCACTTCTTGTTTACCTGCCACCTCAACAACGTCAAAGCAAAATCTCTTCATTGTCTACTGGAAAAATCCACAGTACTTACTAGGTCCTGAATTAATATTTGTTGAATTAATCACCCTCGGTTAATACCCACACCTGCCAGCCTGAAATTGAAGGTCTCCCCATTTTGGTCCCAATCTAATTTCTTCTTCTCTATAGAGACAGAAGGTAGATTAATTGTTGCTGGGGGCTAGAGGTAAGTACATGGATTACCTGTGAATAGGTATGAAGGATTTTATTAGGGTGGTAATTGGATTATGGTGATGGTTGCACAATTTGGTAAATTTATTAAAGCCACTCACTGAGTTATATACTTAAGAGTCAGTGAATCTCATGTAAATTTAAAAGCTGTAAAAAACAAGCAACAAAGGGAAGGATATATTACAGTGATAATTAGGATGTATCTCAGGCTGAGAAAGTAGCCTATTTTAAGTTCTGATATAACAATAGAGCTGAAATCATTATACCTTAATAAAAAGTGAGAGGAAGCCTTACGATATTGTGCCATTGGTGGATGAGCTTTAAAAGTATTTGCAATACATTAAAATTCAATTAAGTCTATATTCATTCAATCTAGTTCTAGAAGCATCTTTTACTATCTGCAAAACAAATACATACGCTTTAAGAAATTTGATCCAACTAGCTACTAGTTGTTGTAACATTTGGCCGTCTAATGGAAACTGAATGCTTGATTTTATTTCATGGAGACAAAAAAGTGTTTTAATTCATTTAGTTCACAGCATTCCCAACAGGAACATTAATTCAACAGAAAAAGAAAGCCTAAGATATCAGCAATACATCATCTTCTTGCAGAAGGCACTGTCATACTTCCCAATAAAATAATTTAAATGCAACACAAATCATCTAAGTTAAATTTCGTAGCACAAAATAATGTGGTACTCACCAAATCTCCTTATTTAATGCAATCTAACCACAACTACTCACTCAACTAAGATTTACCGTAAACTGTCTATGAGCCAGGCACTCTGAATGATACTGAGTAAAATCCAATCCTTACCCTCAGAGAGCTCACAGTCTAGGTGGCCAAAGAGGCAGACAAAACTCAAACACCCACTGCCAGGGGAACACCAAGGAGTCACCTAATTCAGTGTCTGTCATATGAGATGACCCCTGGTTAGGTGGAGTCTCACAGAACAATTTGGGATTTGCCAAGTACCATACATACACAAGGTACAAGACAAACTGTACGATTAGGATTTCAAAATATTTGAAATTAGTTGTTAGACTGCTTGTTAAACCAAAAAAATTTCAAGAAGCATAAGAAGCCTTGCATTTGGAACATAAAAATTTAGGGCAGGGAGGGGCTTGGGGAAGGAAATGGTGGTAGGGCAGATAGAAATGTCAAACTCTGGAATTATGCTTTCTTTTCCTTGGGGGACGGGGGAGGACCCAAGCAAATAGTGGATTACCTCGAACCACCTCTTCCACAGACTCCGTGGTGGTGGTGGTGGTGGCGGCGATGCTGGTGGTTCTCTCTGTCGCCTCTTCATAGGGTTCCTCAGCCTCTTCCTCTACCTCATCACCATCCTCATCATCCTCATCATCTTCAATTTCTTCCTCAACGTCAGCCACTTCTTCCTCCTCTGCTACTTCTACAACTTTGTCTTCACTGTAAGAGAAAACAGAAATAACAGTCATAGTCAATTACACAAGTTGCAGGAAAAGAAAAGAAAATCATCAAGAAGGAATCTGGGTAATTTGGGAGGGAATGTGATACGGAAGAAAAACACACACAAAGCTTAAAGCTAGCAGGTCTAAGTACGAATCCCAGCTTGGCAGGTCTGCGAAACTCTTTATCCTTTGCTACCGCTCTTCTTAGTTTACACAGTTGCTAAGAAGTTATACCATGATTCCAATTATATGACACTCTGGAAAAAGCAAAATTATGAAGACAGGAAAAAGACCAGTGCCTACCAAGGGATGCAGAGGGAGGGGGGAAGGGGTGGACAGATGGGGCACAGATGACTTTTAGGGTAGTGACACTACTCTGCATGATACTGTAACAGTGGATACATGGCCTCACACAGTTGTCAAAACCCAAAGAATGTACAACACAAAAAGTGAACTCTAATGTAAAATAGGAACACTGGTAAATAATGACGTATCAATACTGGTTTAATTGTACCATACTAAGGCAAAACGTTAATTGTAGGGGAAATTGTGGGGGAAGGAAGGGGAGCTTAGAGGGGTGGAGGGGAACTCTGTACTTTCTGTTCAAATCCTCTGTAAATCTAAAGCTGCTCCAAAATATAAAGTCTATTTAAAAGGGAGTGGGAGAGACCAAAACTGAGTTTACTATGTTACGGGGATTCCTTCTCACAATGAATATACACAAACCACACAGCACCTGCACGGTGGCACATAGTCAAGTGTAGGCGGAAACTGGTTCAAAAACCGGTAACGAAATTTAAACTGGACACAGAGCGGAAACAACTAACTGGGTTAAATAAGTCTGTAATACCCTGCGGTCAGGGATGCCTATTGATACTATTTAGTTGAGCGCCGTACTTTTGCTAATTGCTTCTGTTTTGTAGAGTGTCAAATATTTCAGCGGTTCTCAAATTTCAGTGAGGATCACAATCACCTAGCAGGCTTATTAAAACACAGATCGCCAGGTACCACCTGCAGTGTTTCTAATGTAGCCCCAGAGTTTCTGAATCAGTGTGTCTGGGATGAGCCCTGAGAATCTGCAATTCTGACAAGTTCCCAAGTGACACCGATGCCAGTGGTCAGCGGACGATATTCTGAGAACCACCGAAATATGTAACACTGAGAATAATGGCAACAGGCGACCAGTACCTCCAGTACAATTGGGAAGAGGGTCAGAAATAATATTTATGGCATTAAATATCTATATGCTGATGCACAACGGTAACTAATAAATCAGTAAATTTGGCTGACAAAAGGAGGACACGTCTAGAACAAAATTTAGAAGACCTATTAAGAAATCCTTGTGGGAATCAGGACTTGCCAATGCAGGCACAGCTGAGAGCATCTGAGGAAGATAAATGAAGGTAAGAATGTAAGTGTCAAGTAGGAAAAGTCTGTCACACACCACCTGGCTGGACAGGAGAAACAGATGTCCCTGATCAGATCACAAAACCAATACAGAAAAAAGATCTAGACGTGGCAGAGGGTTTCGACCTACCAGAGCAGCTGCCACACGCCTATTTGAGAAGCAGCGTCACAGTCATAGGATTAAGAGCCGCTATGTTGACATTGAAATGTCCCCAGAAAAAAAGGGAAAGCAGAGGGGAATTCTTAACCCCGAGCTGACTCCGGCCAACAAGGAGCTCATTGTTGGGAAAAGTGACAGGAACCTGGGGCTTCTATGTCAGCCACAACGTGAAGCCTTGGAATGGGAGTGTGAGTACAGCGGTATGTAGGAAATCTGATTTCGAATATGTTAGAGAAAGAGAACAGTATGATTCCATGATCTAGGACAACAGCAAGGAAGATGGCTCAAGAAAACTGAAAGGCATTCAAAATTCAAAGTCTGACAAGACAGCCACAAATAACTTTGCTGCCAGTGAAAGGGAAAGATACAGAGATGAATACAGCACTAGTGGGAATTCTCCGATTAACTCAGAATTTAAAGGACGTTTTATACAAGTCCCGTGAAGATGTGTGTGGCCCCCATGGAACACCTGTGATCACATGTGATGCAAGAACAGCATAAGGACTTTCATGAAAGTTCTATAAAAATGTGTATGATCCCCCAGTGGAACATCTAACTCTGATTAAATATGACACAAGGATAATACACGAACATGTCCAAAGAAGTTGGAAGCATGTGGCTAAAGAATAAAGAGAAATGTATTAAGCAGAATAACTGATTAATAATAACTTATTCGTGTGTTAATAAATGAAACGTTAATACACAGAAGACCCTGATCTGTTCCTTTAACATATCCATAAGACCATGAAGAAATAGACAGGGGAAAAGAGGAAGTGAAAACATTGGCACTGGTAATCAGATGGTAGAAGTCTTCATCTGCTTAGAGATAAACGAGGTGGAATAATTGATTTTTTGATGCCTGAATCTCTGCACAAAAGTCTACTACTGAGACAACATTCCAAAACAATCCTAAACTTAATAGTTGCTCAGCTGCCTTAAACTTGATCCGGTATACTGCCTGCATTTTTCCATAGAATCTCCACGTTGTACTACTAGTGAAGAAAAAAACATGACTTGATGCATGTCATCAGTTAATTTAGTATGTTTGAGATGACTTCTTTATTCAGTCAAATCACAGGTACCAATACTGTCCTCCAATTTAAGTAGAAAATTTAGGGAAAGCCAGGGAGAAAAATCAAATGAAATCAGTATTCTCCTTAAATCATGAAATGTACACGTAATCTTGAATCACAACTGGAGTGATAATGTCCAAGTGTATGATCCAGGGTGAAGACAGCACTGTGCTTCCAGGTGGGATGATGAAAACATAAGCCTGGGCACCCCCAGGTGCCTCCTCCAGCCTTCTCTGTTATTAATGGAATGCTGCTCTTAAAGCTCCTAACTGAAAACATGCTTATGAAAACAGCTGTTCAATGTGATCTGCATTCTGGTATGTGTCTAGCCATGAAAAAGAGTGAATTATACGGCCACCATCCATCATTGCATCTGCCTGAGCAATTTACTGGCATAATAACAAGAACAGAGACATATAATAGTTCAACTGGCTAAGGAATTAAATTACTTGGCCTAAGAGAACTTGGGTCCAAGTTCTTATTACCATAGCTTAGATTTCTGAAATTAAATTTAGATATCCATGAATTCGATTACCCTTTTGGACACTATTTAAAACAGTAGCACACAGTTGTATACCAATGTTGCCTCTTCCCAAAGAATGCCGAACACGCCAGCATTACAACTTCTAACTGCAGTTTTCAGCAATAGCAGGAGAAATATTGAAAGGAAGAAAATTATTTTTCCACTATTTCTTCAAATGCCAGAAAGTTGTTCTGTGAGTTTTGAAACGCTGATCACAGTGTAAAAAAACACAAGGAGGGAGCAGTTTATGGAAACAGACTGAGCATCATAACACAATTTCCTTATAAACAATCCAGCAAGAACTCACAATAAAATAATCACTTGGTAAAATGTGGAAGATTCATACACATTCACAAACTTCAACGGCTGTCAATTTGTACTAGATGGCTTTTACAGCTTTTAAACACTAACAATGAGAAACACTTCTACAGAATGAGGAAACTCTCTGAAAATGCTGACCGTCCCAAGAGTATCCGAATTTATTAAGAAGGTCAAAGGGACATTACTACAAGGAAATAAATCACTGATGATAAAATTTTATGTGTCAGCATACAAGATTTTACTTTGGTGAGCACGTCACAAAGGTGACTCTCCTTCGGTTTCTAAATAAAGCCTGACCTTGATATAATTCCACGTGCAGTTGCTGGCTGCTGGTCCTGTTAGGGAGTGAACGATTTGGACTCACATACTGCTTCTACTTTCTTTCTATTAAAGTCATGCAAAACAATTCACCATTTACATTATCCGAAAAAGCCACAGGACATTCTGGAAATGGCAAAATTACGGACTGTAAAAGTATCGGTGGCTGCCAGGGGTTAAGGTGGAGGCAGGGTTGAACAGACCAAAACATCCTCAAACGCAGATTTTCTGGGGCAGTGAAAGTCCTCTGTACGATACTAAAACAGAGGATACGTGTCATTATACAGCTGTCCATACCCATAGACGCACAGCGCCAAGCGTGAGCCCTGGTGTAAACTACGGACTTGGGGCGATACGTGTGAGGGTAACACACGTGCCACTCTGGTGGCGGATGCTGATAATGGGGGAGGCTGTGCGTGTGTGGGGGCCGGAGTAGACGGGAAATCTCTGTACCTTCTGCCCAGTTTTGCTGTGAACCTAAAACTGCTCTAAAACAATAGTCTTTTAAAAAATTCAATAAAATTTTTAAAAAGCTATATTTATTCTTCCATTGTCTCTGTTAAGACTGACTTTTTTCCTCCTGTTGTAGGACAAACAAAGGAGAGGAAATGACAAGAGAAAAAGCTCTGATTTCCACAGTCATGTGAATGTGGACAATCACGAGATCTAAACACCTGCAGTCGCGAGCCAAGACTGAAAACAACCAATGTCAGTTCCCAAAATGCAACCACCAGTCAGGGGAACGGCCAGAGGGGCAAGTCCCCACAGGAATAGGCTCAGACCCGCATATGTGGACCTGGAGAAAGAAAGAAAGATTGTCCCCGAGTCTCCCAGAGTCGAGAATAGAGAAAAAATAAACATTTCAAAAAGATAAGCAGATGGTCCCCCACCCGCCACCTCTGTTCTCAGAGCTGCCAGAGTCTTTAAACTGGAGGGCACAATGGCTGGATAAGTCAGTTTGTCCCAAAGGCAAGCAGTTTCTGAAATTACTGCTGTTAGATTAGAAAAATCAGAAGTTGCAGAAAACTGGAGAAAATGTAAAAGAAAAGCAGCTTGTTCTCTTTGGTTTAAGCAACTGTGTCAAGGGAGAAAGGGAAACATAAGAAAAAGCCAGTCTCTCTCTCCCAACTAAAGGAACTGTTAGAAGCCCAACAGAAGAGGCCACGCCATCTAATTCCACTTAGATAAACTAAGAAAACAAGCAAACGTCCAGGCTGGGAGAACTCAGAGAGAGGATTCTGGGGACAGGCAAGGCTCTGCGCTCCAGTCTGGGTGCTGGCCACCCGGTTGTGTTGTTTTGACAACTCACCGAGCTGCATTACCTGTGTTATACGCACTTTTCTTTATGTACATTACAGTTCCGTGAAAAGGTTTCAAAGGGTTTTCTGTCATTTGCAGGTAAAGGCATTTCTTGCAGAGGGTTCACAAGCCCCCCTGGGGCCCCGTGCTAAGGAGTCCGGTTTTAAGAAGATAACGAGAAGATTAAGATACCAAAAATTCATGACTCAGGCAATGAAGGGTAAATTGTAGGTCACAACCTTCATCTGAAATTAGGCTGTGTCATCATTCTCATGCATTTAATGAATGCCCATTCTGGGTGAGAGAATCTACACTAATTGCTGTATTATTAATAGTAACAGACATGCTACATAGCGAATGCTTTAGAATTTCAAAGGAGAAGTGATTCTTGTGAGCCAGAGGTGTCTGAGCTGGCAGGATGTGAAAGGTGGGTAGAAAGATGAGGGAGGAATATCCATATAATGCATGATCAGGAATAAAAAGTCAGTCAGTCTGACCAGTGAGGGAGGCTACACTGCAGAGACCCAGGTATTAGATATTTCTTCTTTAGTCAATAGACAGTAAGTATTCGAGTCGAAAGAGGTTTGCACAGATTGATAATGAGCAAAAAAGCAGCAGTGCATTAAAATTCATCCATCCACCGAAGCATTCTATTAAGTGCCTCTCTAAGCCAACTACTAGTCATTCAATCCACAACATTTATTGTGCTTTTTACCAAGTCCTGGTACTATTCCAGGCACGGGGGTGGGGATGGGGGTATACACAAGTGAAAAAGAGAAAAGCCCCACTTTCCTGGAACGTATATATTAGCGGGGGAGGCACGATATAAGCTAATAAGAAAGGAAATTATTCAAAAGTACTGTAGAGAAAGGAAATGGGGCTGATATGCTGACGAGTGACAGAGATGTGTGTGGGAGGCAGGAGTAGCATTTCTAACAGGATGGTCCAGGAAAGGCCGCAAGGAAGAGTCATATGAACTGAGGCCAGGAATGCTGAAGTCAGACACTGAAGAAACAAGGCGGGGGTGGGAGTGGGGGTGCGGGTGGGGGTGGATGGCGAAGGCAAGGCTAAGAAGTCCCCAGCATGAGGAAGAGCTCAGTGAGTTCACAGAAAATATCAGCAGAAAGCCAGTGAGCTTAGGGAGTAGTGAACGGGGGGAGAAGGATAAGATCCAGCGGTGGAGACGGTCACAGTGTGTCCCAGTAAGGCCACGTTTATTACGTGCAATTGGCATGACTTGATCAGATTTAAGTTTTAATGATGTCTCTGGCTGCTGGGTGGAGAGTGGATTTGGGGGACCAGAGTGGAAGCAGGGTGGCTAGAGACTGTGCTGGGAGGTGGGGATACACTGGAAAGCAAGGGCACTCGCAGTGCAAATAACCAAAGGGACACACATTTGACATCATCCACCAGCATAAATGTAAAATTACTGCCGTGATAACAATTACGAATGGCTCGGAGAGTCAAAAGAGTGAGCTCCGACCAGATTTCAGGTGTCCAGTGAGGCATCCATGAGGAAGGGATAACTGAAATGTGACTTAAAAAGGCCCAAAGTTAATACAGTCCAGGGGCTAAAGACAGCTCTCCAGCAGACAGTGGGTAGAGCGCGCGCAAAGGCTCTGTGGTAGGAGAGAGGAAAGTCTGAGTGCCTTAAGGGCAATCAGCTGCCAAGAACGCAAAGACTGCTTGAAGAATAGCAAATGTGCAGTGGCGCGGAGCAGGTGTTGGAAAACTATGGCTTGTGACCTGTTCTTGTACATCCCGCGAGCTAACGATGGTCTTTGCATTTTTAAAAGGGTTGTGGAAAAAAATCAGAAAAATATGTGACGGAGACTATGTATGTCCTGTCAAGCCTAAGATATTTCGCTCTCTGGCCCTTTACAGAAAGTTTGCTGACTCCTGGCATAGAGCGTGGCTGGGGTGAGGTGAGCACTGAGAGACTGTGAGGCTGTGTCTTGTCCTGATTTCAAACAAAGGAGGCACAATGAAACAACGTGAAAGGCCTCATGGACTCTTGAAGGTCCAAGTTCTAAAATTCTCCTGCAGAAACAACAGTGATCTCGGTTTCTTGTCTCCTTCAGAGCAGGCAGGATGCAGGCTTCATGGAGGTAGAGATTTTGCAGCCTGCAGAGTGGTTAAAAGTGTGAACTCTGGGGCCAGCCTACCTGCAACTGAATGCTGGCTCTGTGACCTTGAGCAAGTTACTTAACCTTTCTGTGTCTCCTTAGCCTCGTCTGTGAAATGGCACGCTTATAGGTGGTACCTTCATAGGGTACTGGGAGGAACAAATGGATTAATATTTGGAAAGCACTTAGGACAGCACCTGACCCACAGTAGGTGCCATGTAAGAGAAAAATAAAACAAGACACGGAGTTTGGAATAGTGCCTGGCACAGAATAGATGCTCAAAACACATGTGTCAAATGAATGAATGGAAGCATAACTAACCATCACTAAGCTCTACTTTTCCAGAACGCTCAGAATGGATGTATCCTAGGACATTACATACCCAGTTTGAATGTTTTCTTTACTAGCAAATATAAAAGAGTCATATGTTAGACAGTCCTAGGCAAGAGCTTAAGAAAGAATACACAATTACTTAATCTTTAAGTTAAAAAAAAATCTATGCTGCAGATTATATTTTCAAAATTCTAGTACCACATGGCACAGTGATATTAATATTATACTAGAGAATCCAATATTGAATTCATGTAGTATTGGGCTACAAAGGTTCTCACCAATCCCAAGAATAAAACTAACTATATTTACTAAAAGGTGTTAGGCATGAAAGAAAATTTAAGGAAGATTATAAAAATGACAGTTTAATGTAAAATCAACGTCTTTTAATACATGCTCTTATAAACTCTACTCCATTTATTTTAGTGAACTCTAAAAAATACGAGTGAAACAAGCAAAGGGTTAAGAGGAGTATTCAAGCTGAGTTTTTATGCAAACTAGCAGCACCTGGGTAGAACACTTAAAACAATCTCTCTGTTCTCCACTATCTCAGGGCAAGATGCTATTCCAGCAATAGAGAAACAATCTAAATAATTCCACTAGGACATGATAAAACAAATCCAAGAATTGGACGGTTTATAGGACAACTGGTGCGGCTTCGTCAGCAAGTTGGTGTCATGACATAAAAAGCGCTGCTCTGAATCCTAAGAGTTAAGGACTTAAGATGCATGCTGGATAGGATCTGATATGGAAAAACTGTGAAGGACGTTTCCAGGACTCAAGGAAAATCTGACTATGGACTTGGTATCCGATGGTATTAAAAAATTACTGTTAATTTTGTGGGTGAGATGGTATCACTTGGGCTCTGTAGAAAAATGTTCTTAGATTTTATAGATATACACTGACATATTTAATACACTTGCTGTCTGAACTTTTCTTTAAAATCATAAAGAGTATGATAAACGGGGGAAAATGATATTCTGGTAAGACATTTAAATTTGGAATATAATTACAGTAAAAGGCTAAATTGCTTTTTTTTTTCTTTAAAGACTATTTTGGAGGCAAGAAAAGCCATATATAATCAAAAGCAGACTATTGTCCTGACAGCTTTATGAACCAACTAGAATTAAGGAGAAGAACCTAAGGTGATAAAAAGTTTCAGAGTCATTTTAAATTCTTGCTATGTGAAACAAAATTTTGGTTAATCAGATGCTACGCCAGAAAACTTTTAGCTGCTGATAAGTATGGGGTAATCCATATGTATTTTGGGTGGAGAGCTGGGAATATGTGATTTTTAGCCATTTAACAAATATTTGAATGCATACTAGGTTCCAGGGTCTACTGCAGTCTCTGGGGATACTGCAGGAAATAAAACGGACAAAATTCCCTGCCCTCTTGGCATTTACATTCTATAGGGAAAGAAGGACAGAAGAAAACCAAAGCAAAGATGCTATGCTAGCGTTTTACAAGGTAACACGTGCTATGGGGAAAATGAAAGAAGCAAAGCTAGATAGGGCAGCCTGGGGTGGGTGGCTGGTAGGACTGTTGTAAATTTTACAGAAGGCAGTAAGAGAAGATGCTTCGAGAAGGCGTCATTTCGGCAAAATCTGTGTGCCTGGCATCCTTTCCCACGGTGTCTATAATACATGAGAACTAATATAAAGCTATAGATGGCCTGGGTACAAAATACCTACAAACTCCTCTAGAAAAGTCACAAAGCAAAAGTTCAGCCTAACCCTTTTCTTTTGGGGACACCTGGTGAAGGACTTATTCCTTACAAAGAAGAGAAGCTGCCTGCTCCTGTGGGCTTTTCTCTCACGTCTCCTGTGAAAAAATAAGTGGTTGTAGTATTTGGGAAGCAACAACCAGCACCATCTCTGCTCCTTCTTTGAGCACACTACAAAAACTAGAGCAATAGCTTGTCCCACCCCAGATTTTTTTTTTTTTTTTTTTTTGAGACAGAGTCTCACTGTGTTGCCCCGGCTAGAGTGCCGTGGCATCAGCCTAGCTCACAGCAACCTCAACCTCCTGGGCTCAAGCGATCCTCCTGCCTCAGCCTCCCGAGTAGCTGGGACTACAGGCATGCGCCACCATGCCCGGCTAATTTTTTCTATATATTTTTAGTTGTCCAGATAATTTCTTTCTATTTTTGGTTGAGACGGGGTCTTGCTCTTGCTCAGGCTGGTTTCGAACTCCTGAGCTCAAACGATCCGCCTGCCTCAGCCTCCCAGAGAGCTGGGATTACAGGCGTGAGCCACCGCGCCCGGCCCCACCCCAGATTCTTAAGCAGGGCCCCCTTCCTAAGAGGAAATAGATACATGATACATCTGCACCACTGACCTTTAGGTGACACACTGTGCCATTTATCTGTAAAGGAAAAGAAGCCCCACAGCTCAGGATACAGGTTTATAGCCAAGGCCTCCCTTGCTTCTTTGTTTGGAGGACTTGAAATTAGTAGAAAAGTACTTTAAATTATATTGTAAAGGTAAAGATAAATGTCGCCTCTTGGGTTAGCCAAAATATTTAGGGCAAAGCATGCTCTAAAGTAGTAAAATTTTTGGTTCATTTTCCATTAGTGAACAAACTTTTTTTCTCTCCCAACAAGCCCATTTCATTCTCTTGCTAAGTATATTTTTTAAAAGCGTCTGTAGATGACCCCTGAGAAATTTATGGAGTCAAAATTTCAAATATGGATGTTTCTTGCACAATGCAACAAACGGAGAAGGTACAGGGCGATAAAACTAACGTGGCCGTATATTCCCTTTTTGGTTAAATCCCTGACAAGAGCTGCTTTTGTGAATTCTTTTCCCCTTCTCAAGGAAAGATTATCTAGTTACCTAGATCCTAGAAAGGGGGTCTATTGTGGTGATTAAAGGCTCATTTTCCGGAGACAGACTATATGGGTTTGAATCTCTGGTGCAATTGTGGGCAAGATACTTACCCTGCTGTGACTCAGTTTCTTCATCTTTTATTATGGGATGGTAACATTACTTACCTTAGAGGATGCTGTGAACAGTTAATGTAATTAAAACACTTAGAAAAGCACATAGTAAGAGCTAAATACTGTACCTATTTGCTGTTATTAAACTATAGCTTAAATTTACATTTATGACATTTTTTTCCTTTTATTGCTCTTAGGTTTTGAAAATGGTATAAATAAAAGTATAACTTGTTTTTCATACACCATGTTAGCCTTGGGGTTTATTATTTCAGGAAAAAATCTATGATGAGCTATTTTTTATTGGGCACTGTACCGAGTAAATTCCCAATTGCTAACCACAGGCTCACAGTCCTGTAGATAAAGGCGTTACACAAGCATAAAACGGTGTTGCAAGTGACGTGTGTGTTAACAGTAACAGATTGAACAAAGAATATTTATTGACAGGCTCTGGGAGGGACGAACTGAGGAATAATGTGACTCTGATGAAGAGGTAATAGATGAACTGGGAAATGATGACTGAATAGAAATCGACGGAGAAGGTGGCAAAAGGGCCCTGCAGAGAAAGGGAACAGTACCGTAACCGGATGAAGGGTCTACAGGCATTGCCAACACTCAGCATGGCGGAGGATGGGAGTGGGCAGCACCAAGTGACCACGGCTCTGCTCTACTACGAAGGACTTGTTTTATAGGCTGAAAAGTTTGGATCTTAACCCACTAGCCATACAGAGCCTGGTAGAAAAGCTTTAAGCAGAAGGGTGGCAAGATTAGCAGTTGTATTTCAACAAGCCCAAGCTGGCAGACTCGTGAGCCCAGACAGGTGGAGGAGTGACAGGCAGGATATGGGGCAGGCTCTCGCGAATGGTAATGAGAGCTCTGAGACAATGACAGGACAGAACTGGCGACAGTCTGGAGAGAGGGGCAAGTGAGAAGATGAATCTAGTGCTTCAGGATGGAGAGATGGATGAAGACGTTACTAATGGTAACAGAGGATGCGGCAGGAAGAACGGACAGCAAGGAACGGAAGTTAAGGGGCTCAGTTTGATCACAATGGATTTGAGATTCCGTGAGACACTATTGGAAAGGCATCCAGTAGACAGCTGGAAATTAAGGACTAGATACGAAGGCCACAAATACACAGATCTAGGAGGCATGTTTTTCTGTTTCCATTAAATAAACAGTGCTGTACCTTTTTGATATTTTTTAGAACGGAAGAGCTACCATTCCTGAAACACCACAGATGACAGACTAGATGGCCACACTTTCTGCATTGTAATATGTCCCGTTATGATACCATATAGAAGAAACAAAATCTAGCCTTCCGAAGTCTAATTATAGCATTCCTCCTTCCTTCCTCTCTCTCCCCACAAGCATAATTTGAGACTTCTTTCCAAATCAGAGATCTTCATAAGAAATTTCCTAAGATATTTTCTAGTATCAATTAAAGAGCCTAATCAGGGTAAGAAAAGCCATTCATTCAACAAATGCTGGTGGACATGACTATGTGTCGGGCATCCTGCTAGATCCGAGGGTCCGAAAGGGAGAAGGATAAGCTCCCTGTCCTCAGAGAGCTTACATTCTATCGGGGGAGAGAAAGACGACAAGAAAATAAAATACTAAGATGTGATTCATATCAGGATGGAAATAGATAGGCTGCTAAGATAGAGAATAATGGAGAAGGGGTGTTTTCTTTTGAAAAGAATGATCAGGGGAACTCATTCTGAGAAGATGACAGCAAAGCTGAGGCTGAAGATGGAAATAAACCCAGCAGGATCTAGGGAAAACCATTACAGACAGTGAGGCTTGTCAGCCCTGGCGGGAAAGCTTGGCATGTTGACTTGCGTGGCACTGAAGAGGTAGAGAGGAGGTGGGTCAAATTCATTCACACCTGTACAGAATGCGGGTTAAACAAGGCCCTGGTACAAACTACATGTTCAGTAATTGTTACCTGTTACCATCATCCTCAGCATCCCAAAGCAAGGTTGCATTGCTTTCTCTCTGTGCACTTGGTTTTTAAGTATACAGCACTTGAAAGCCACTGACACATCTTAATCTGGGGAGATCCATGATCAGCTTTATATATATTCACATTCTACATTCTGGCTCCTGAATAGAGCATGGCTTGGAGTGTGGGGAGTGGGGAAGGGCTGGGTATGACAGGGAGATGATGAGAGCAGTAACTCCAGCAAGACATAATGGGAGGTTTAGACTAGGACTGTACTAGAAAAGAAGGAGAGAGGTGGATGAATCCCGAACTGACAGGGTTTGCAGAAGGGATGATGAGTCCCAGGTCCTTAGTGAAAATTCCTAGGAGGGGGTGTGGGACCATTACTGAGATAGGACAGATTTGAGAGAATCAAGTTGGGGAGTGGGTGGTGGGGGAATTAAGAATCTCTTTTGGACATCTTAGGATTCACATGCCTACAAAATAACTAGGTAGAGGCTGGGCTGGAGAAACAAACCTTGGTCCACTCAACTTACAACTGATATTTAGAGTCAAGGGCATGGATTATAGCAACCAGGAAGAGAGAGCCAGGAAGGAAAATACTATAATAATTGAAAAGAAACAACCAGGGTCAGGAATTTAATGGGCAAAATTTAACAAAATGAAACAAAAACAGTGATGACTGGATAGTTAAAAATAAATGGACCAAAAACTCCCAAAGCCTTGTGTAAAGAATGTGTAGGAAAGACAAGTTGGAAACAATGATAGACAAGTTACATAAGAAAAAGGGCTTCTGAGAAATGGCAAAGACAATTGATTTCAAGAACTTAATATCCTTAAGGCACTTTATAGGAAATTTCCGTCCTGTAAATGTTTGGCTGTCTGAGCCCAGAGATGTCTAGGTCTGTTTGTACGGGCACTCTGAATGGGCAGATAAAGGAGTTATGGGGAAAAGTACTACTTTGCTTGTCAACTAATACTGACGACAAAGCAAAAGCATCCTTCAGTTTAGGAGTCATAGTCATGGCCAAAGACCATAGATGTCCTAAATATAGTATCTGAGACAGAGAGACGGGACACATAAAGCCAATTTACCAATGTGCATGTTGAATAAAAAGACTCCCAAGTGGAAGGAAGTTATAAAATCTATCTTTTACTATAGCCACTATGGAAAACAGTACAGAGATTCCTCAAAAAACTACAAATAGAATTACCATATGATCCAGCAACTAGGTGCTTATCCAAAGGAAGGAAAATCAAGATATGGAAGAGACATCTGCACTTTCATGTTTATTGCAGCGCTATTCACAATAGCCAAGATATGGAATCAACCCAAGTGTTCAACAATGGATGAATGGATAGAGAAAACGTGGTATGTACACACAATGGAATATTTTTCAGCTATAAAATGGAATGAAATCCTATCACTCACGGCAACATGGATGGAACTGGAGGACATTATCTTAAGTGAAAAAAGCCAGGAATAGAAAGTTAAACATCACATATTCTTATTTATGTGCAGAAGCTAAAAAAAAGTTCATCTCATAGAAGTAACAAGTAGAATAGAGGATACAAATGATAGAAAATCACAGCTAGATAGGAGGAATACGTTCTAGTGTTCTATTGCACTGTAAGATGACTATAGTTAACAATAATATATAGTTTCAAATAGCTAGAAGGAGAATATGGAATATTCCCAACACAAAGAAATGATAAATGTTTGAGATGATGGATATGCTGATTACCCTGATCTGATCACATACATTTTATATTTTGAAACATCTCTATGTACCCCATAAATATGTAAAATTATTGTGTCAATTTAAAAAAAATTTTTAGAAAGCTATCTTGGCTGGGTGTGGTGGCTCACACCTGTAATCCCAGTACTTTGGGAGGCTGAGGTGGGAGGATCACTTGAGTCCAGGAGTCCAAGGATATGATAAGCTATGACAGGACCACTGCACTCCAGCCTGGGTGACACAGGAAGACACTGACTTAAAAAAAAAAAAAAAAAAAAGGCGGGGTGGTCGGGGGTGAAGCTATCTCCTCATACATGGTCTATGCCTAAGTGTTGCTAAATGTGTTTCAGCACCAACATTAGTAGTGTATGAGATCAGACTGTAACTGGACTAGTTGCCCAGAGATGCTGTAACTGTGTGGTCTTAGCATCCTGTTCCACTGCAATTAGTTCTGCCATCATTAAATCACATTAAAACC
>NW_012139302.1:2322891-2326054 GCF_000956105.1 Propithecus coquereli | reverse complement strand
GAATTTTCCATTTTTAGCATTATGTTGGTGCTCAAAATGTTTCAGATTTTAGAATATTTCAGATTTTGGATTAGGAATGCTCACCCTGTACTTGATAGTAATAAACTATATTTCTGTAAAAATATTGTACATTCTAGAGTTTTAACTAATGGAGATGGTTCTCCTAATGTCTCACTCCATAGAGGAAATTTGCTACAGGTTAAGTGAGGAAACAATTCCATTTTAAGATAATTAAGTTTATATCTTTGAAGGGAGGAAAGGATACTTAAGTACAGAAAAACAGGACCACTTCAAAACAAATAAAGCATCAACAGATCTCAAAGATGTGAATATATATATATACACACACATATATATGTATATAAAAATTCAGGTGGCCATGGTTTCAGCTAAGTGGGATAAGTCCAACTACAATTTTACCTTTAAACATGGGGAACCACTGAAAACATAACTTTGTAAACTAAAAAGGTTACTTTGTAAACAGAGGACAAAAAAGGAAGCTGAAGTTAGCTTCTATTGGGGAAAAATTCTGTTTACTCTCTACCTCTTAGTCAAAGGAAGTAACTTTGAATATCTCTAAATTATAATCTTAATGACTGACTTCCTTCCAAACCAAACATAGGCTTATTATAATTTTGCTGAGTTCCTTGTGGTAAATCATTGGTACTAGTTTAAGCTACATGGTTCCCAAGTAAAGCAAACAGTTTTGGGCTTGATCTGCTAATATGCAAATTTTGAGGCTGAAGCTTAATTTTAGGATTACTTTTCTATGTAGCAGTGGTGAATCCCATCTAAACTGGGGGTTTTACATTGAAGATAAAAATATCCAGATGTTCGTTTCAACAAGAAATTAATGTTTGGGGGTACTATTTGTCAGAAATCAGTTAAAATCATAAGAATCTATATTTTCTGTGTCTTTTCCTACTATCTTATAAAAAAGACAGTAAAGGAGGGAAAAGTCCATGTATCAATGGCTCAAAATCCTGAGCACTGAATAATCCAACCCTCCAATAACTCTTACAAACGAAATCATGCTTCAGTGCTTCTTATTCAGCAATATCCTGTCACTGGGGCAGCCCGCGCCACTAGGTCTCAGCACAGTTTCACTGGCAGATGTAGCTCAGGTGGCAGCAGCCCAAACCCTGCACTGCAAAGGCATCTCTTCCTCCAACTATCAGCTACTTGGAAACCAAAACAAACCCCACTGGTTTGGCCACACATCTGTAATCTGGTGAAGGCTATACGAGTGTTTTGTTTTTCTTCTTGACACATATGTAGTCCAAGTTTATTAAATAGAGAAATTCAGCATTTCTCATAAGACTTCAGAATTGGCAGCCAGTTCCCTCAAGAGAAAAATGCAAACTTCTGCTTTTCTCCTACTCATCATTTTCAAATTAGTCCCCTTATTTCTGTATAAAAGTCAGATAGCTTTGAACAGTGCCAGAGGCTGCCAATCCTGCCTTATGACTGTTGCTTCTCAGAGCCATAAGCTGTTTCATCAAATCCATTCTTACTTGACTCATCCACTGACAAAGATTTAAAGCTTTAATTTTTCTTTTGTATGATTCACTTTGTGACCCTCCAAAGTTGTTAGTTTTTTTCCTCCTTGAGCATTTAATACCACTTTCCTAAAATGCAAGGCAAAAAGGCAGCTGAAAGATTATGTATTCAAAGAATTTTAACTCCAGAGATTCAAATAAGAAGATACACAGTCAAACAGAGCCTCTGTTTGTTTCTCTCTCATCCAATTTTAAAGACAGCAAAAGTACTGACCTATGAATAGCCATAAATTCTCATTACAGCTGAAGCTGATAGGTGAGGTAAGGCTATCAATGTTTCATCATCGCTGGCTAACTAGAAGACAAGATGTGCATAACTTACCTGACTGAATGACAAGTTTGCACAAACTACAAATAATGTATTTGTGACGTGCACCTTCTATAATACCAGCTGGTTATTATTTTCTGAGAAAAGTTCTTGTAACACAGAGACCACAATTAAATTGGCTTTCAACTATACGCAGCACTGTGCCACCTACAGATTGAGCCCTGACAAGAGCCTTTTATGTTGACTGCATCGATGACTGTGATCAAGATTCACCCCTTTTGCTGAGCAACGGCATCAGGTAAAATGTCTGAAAATGGTGACGAGAATGAACTAACTCTGAAGACATACAATATATAACTAAAGAGATAAAAATGAAGAAACGGAAAATACATGACAATAGCAGTAAAATAAAATTCTAGATGTTAACTATACAATGAAATAAAAATACATACATACAAAAAAGGGATCAAATAGGAAAACAAAACCTACAATTAGGTCAAATTATAGGCGATTCCCTCTGACCTGAAACCTTCTGGAAAATCGTCATAATTTACGGATCTTTTAAATTACATATAATAAAAAAAATTTGGAGTAAAGATAGTCTCCCATACCTCTATGTGAGTATTTCAAAACATGATCAATTTGTCCAGAAAATATACTGGCATTTATTGTAGTCAAAATGGACAGTGGTGATACTAATAGGAGGGAAAATATTTGACATAATGTTTAGAATAAATAAAGTAATTAGGTGCAAATAAGAAGCCTTAGACAGGCACTACATTTCAGCACATTTTGATGATGGCATTTTTGGTCATAAATGCAGTTAGGAAGGTTTGTTTTATCTCATACTTTCATCTCAACAAAAGCTGCATTCAAGAGGCATACTCCTGGAGTGTTTTCTTTTCTGTCCATGGGAGATCTGGGTAAGGCAAAAGCTTGGATGGAAGATTAAAGAAAAAAAAAAGTAATTTCCCTAGGTTTCCAATGCTGAAGCAACCTTTAAACCAGGGTTTCTCGACCTCAACACTACCAACATTGTTGTGGGGCTGTCTTGGGCATTGTAGGGTGTTTAGCAGAGTGACTGATCTTTACCCACTTACATGCCAGTAGAACCGCCACCCCCCGCCACGCCACCTCACACGTCGTAACAAATAAAACTGTCTGCAGACGTTTCCAAAGGTTCCTTGAGCAGAAATTGCCCCCAGTTGAGAACTACTGCTCTAAACTGATGTTTCTTTATTCATTTATTAAATCACAGAATGCCTGCCAACAGTTAATGGAGTTACCTAGTCTTGTGACTGGAACTTGTATTTTCTGAAATTTTTGCCTACTGTTA
>NW_012139302.1:2318198-2320572 GCF_000956105.1 Propithecus coquereli | reverse complement strand
CAGTAGTAATAATAATAACGATAATATAAAGGGCCCACTATATCCAGATAGTGGTGCTGAACTGGTTTCCTGGTGCTGAACTAATGAAGGGCAAGGTGACCTCTTGCCATAGCCAAGCCCCCACCAAATGCCAGGTGCCATGTTGCAGAAATTCACAATGGATAACCACGCAGGGGTCATCTGCAGAGAAGGAGGGAGGGTTATACTGGGAACCAAGGAGAATGGAGTTGACTTGGATCAACCGCTATGTGGAAGATGATAGGTCGTCTAACAGGGATGATTAGGTACATCTAGTAACATTAAGATCCCAGCTGATGTTACAGCATGAATAAGAAATGGAATTAACTGGTAAGGTTGCGTGACTTGATACCTTAGAAACTCCCAGAAGGAACTAAAGGAAGAAATTAATTTTTTCTAGATACGGAATTGACAAATGTTAAGAAAATGTGAAGGGTACTAGCAAGTCCAGGATGTCTAATGGAATAGGTAAGAATGGTTATCCATTGGTTCCATGCTGGTTAGAAAGACTGGGGCTTGGGGGAAGGATTATGAATTAAAAGCCTGAACTGGGGAGGTATTTATAAGGGAAGATCATGATCAGAGAGGAATGTCTAAGCTACAAACTCTGTGCATGCAATATTTCTAAGGGACAACAAGAGTCTAAGAGATGGTTATATTGCAGGTAGCTGAAATGGGATATAGATGAAGATAACTAGGAAGGAGCTGGATAGTGTTTCCATTGGATACCAGCTTGGATGGTGATATCACTGAAGACAGTAATAGGTAGGGTGGTCACATGACCCAGTTTGCCTGGGTCCTTCAGTTTATGACTGTGATCCTAGTGTTCTCGGGTTTGGATAATAAATTGTATGTTTGCCCTAGTATAAGGTAACATATTAAGTTAAAAGAAAAAAAAAATCCAGCATCCTGCAGTTTGGTGATTTTAACAATAAGGACAGAGAGGAGTGGCATAATCGGGGACATGAGTGTCAAAGAAGGTACTGAATATCAGTAATAAATAAACAAGGCACTCAAGGCCAGCACCAGAGAAGGGATGTAGGAAAAGAAAGGGCCACTGATGAACAGGATGTCCTAAGACACAATGGTGGTAATGCTTTCAACTGAGTAAGTTGGAAGGACTGCAAGAGAAAAATATCAAGATACATTGTAATGTATTGGCAATAAAATGGAGGCATTACAAGACACATAAAATGTGTTAAATGGGAAAGAGGGCCTTGCAAAGGCCTGTCACTCTCAGGATAAAGCAAAAATATCCATTTTTAATTCCAAAAGTCCCTTGTATATGAATGGCAGGTCACCAACATTGATACAAGACTATAAGTAAACATCTAGCTCCTCAGTTTTTTAAAACCATCCCTGGAGCCTTCTTGGTTTACTGGCCGTATGTGCACTGTTTACCGAGTACACAGTCAACTCAGCAATGGGAAGTTATCAAACCAAGGACCTACCAGCCTATGAACACAGAGAATGGCTGCCTAACTTGAAATTTCGCTTTTTAGTACTAGATTGGCAACATGTGGTCAAGAGTCCCAGTGCCAAGAATTTTTTTCAGAAAGTCATTCTGAAACTTTCAAATATAGATATGACTGAGGAAGAATATAAAGAAGCCACACACACACACACACACACACACACAAACAACAATGAAAATTAGGCAATTGCACTTTTCGACAAAGCAGCGATTAAATCCAAACCGAGGGAGATTCCGCATCTGGCACATGGAATGCAGGTGTGGGAAGCAGCCACGGCACAGAACCCCACTAATTAATTCCACGGAAAAAAACTCAAAAGCTTTTCCATCAGCAAATCCTGCATCACTGATGTTTCCTGCCCTGGGGAGAGGGTTTATACCATTTAACTTTCAACTTTTACAAGCGTACACAAATATTGGCAAGTACACAGTTCCCTTTTTGCTTATTTCTCTCTTTCATCCTTTGAAATTGGTTTGTTTCTTAAGCTTTACGTCCAGCTACACTGCATACAATTTCTTTTTAAAGCTGGTTAAGGTGGAACACAAAAGAGCACAGCTAACAAAAGGAGATCAATGATAAAATTAGGCCACAGTCACTAAAAAGAAGGCCAGTTTTCTTAACTGATAAGGCAGCTAGGGCTCTCGAGTGCACAGAAATTTTTATAGATTTGTAAAATTATTTTTAAATTTTTACAAAATATGTTACAGACTCATGCAGAAAATCTATGCCTCAAAGTTAGGAAACTTTATATTAACGAGTCTCGTAATTCCTATTTAATGTTCTAATTGGAAATCTGTAACACTCGGGAACCTCTGAGAATACCGAAGGAGGAAGAGAAATGATACAATCATCACCTTCTGGGGGATGATACGGCATGAAAT
>NW_012139302.1:2317208-2318148 GCF_000956105.1 Propithecus coquereli | reverse complement strand
ATTTTTGACTTTTATCCTTTCTTAGAGAAAAAAAAAATTTATTTGAATAAAACTCATTCTATTAATAGCTTGTCATTACCGTATGAGTCCATCGGAACTTTTTATGTATCTAAGACACATTATGAATCTTGATCTTACTTTTCCTATATTTCGCATTTTCAAAATCCCAAGCATTATTTATTTCATCGTTAGTCATCGACTATTTTTCAACTGTGCTAAAGAATAGCAAATAATATGAAAATGAAAGACTGACGGAATTCCTTAGATTTAGAAGGATGATGCAATAATAGGGAAATTATCATATTTTTATTACTGTGTCCTGAAGTATTGTATCACCTTTCAAGAAGGTATAAAAGAAGTCTGGTGACTCTCATTGAATACAGTTGAAACTCAGAATTAGTCATTTTCCACATCTTGGCAAATAGGAAAAAACTGACAGAAGGGGACATTTTGCCAATTATTAGATAAATCAGAAGATAAAAGAAATTGATCATGTAACTGAAACCTTAGACCGTGAGTCTTCAGATGATAGTATCTTAGATGAATTTTCTCATTTTCAAGAGGTGACAAGTAAGCATGTATTTCTAAGAATAAAAAGGAAATATGGTATTTTCATCCACTTAGTCATTCAATAGCAAGGATATTACCACTTAATATTTTGCAACAAAAACCTGAATCACCATTACTGAAATGATGTGACTGTATTCTTTCCTCTTTCATAATACTTATGCAACAAATTTTATGATGTTTGTACAACAAAATTTATTTGATACAGTTTGGAAGTGAAGAAATGCACAAGGAATTTCTACAAAGGTAATTATTAACAGAAGGAAAGAGAGAATGTAGGAATGAAAAAGAAAAAAAAAAGACTGGATTGATCATTTTAATAGGTGTTTATAAATCCAAACAAATTATGAAGGGAAGACAGCTGTATTCTGTT
>NW_012139302.1:2312955-2316832 GCF_000956105.1 Propithecus coquereli | reverse complement strand
ACAAAAACCCCAAACCAAACCTTTCTTAACAAAAATTCCCATTGAGCTAATGATTGAGAATCTAAGATAGTGTTTAAGAAATATTTCTCACTTCTAACTGGGAGCTACATAATGTGCACACATGGACACAGAGAGTGGGATAACAGACATTGGGGACCCTGAAGGGTGAGAGGGTGGGAGAAGGATGAGGGATGAGGAACTACTCAGTGGGTACAATGTACACTATTCGGGTGGTAGTTACACTAAAAGCCCAGATTTCACCACTGTGCAATATATCCATATAATAAAATTGCACTTGGACCCCCTAAATCTACAAACAAAAAAATTTTTTTTTAATTCTACATTTAAGATCAAAACAGAATGCCGTATCATTCACTTCAGATTTCAACTCCCTGTTAGAGCTACCAGTAACCTACTGTAACTATCAGTGGGATTTTGATCCCAATTCTAAAGATTAAAATAGCTAAAATTTTAACTCTGTGATGGTTGATCAATTATGTTAATTAAATGGTATGTCATAATCATAACAAGACTTTAGGGTTAGATGTTTTTCCATAACAGCAAACTCTGATGCAAGTAGGCAGAGATCAATAGAAAGATAAACTTATGGAAGAATACAAAAACTATATGCAAGATGTTTCGGCATCTAGGAGACCCAACACGAAAGCCACCTTACCTCCCATCTGCATAGTCTGTGTCTGCTCCGCCCCACCAGACATCGGAGTCATCCTCCTCTGCGTCAGCAGAATCGATATTGTCACTTTCCTCGGCCATTGGGCAGCACACAAACTCTACCCCTCGGAACTTGTCGATGCCACAGGGCAGCAACATGCCATAGTCATGCAAGTTGGTACTCTTCTCACTGCATGTCTAAAAAGGGTAAGGAGAACAGTGAGGGTGGTATCCCAAATACAACAATCAACACACCAACTCAATACATTAGGAACTGATTTTATAGAGGAAACGATCTTTTGCTTGTTTGGGTGGATTCACAGCGGGGTTTCTTTAGCACAGGTTACTTTGGTACTCATTTTTTTTTTAATTTTATTATTTAGTTAATAAGAATACAATGTTATACAATAGAGGTTTATGAAAACAACAGGAATAGAAACCAATTGGGAAATGGGATGTAGAAAGAGCCCGCATTGGGGAATAGAAACCAGGGAACCACTGCTTTCTGGCTTTATTAGCATATCAGGAAATTTTGAGGGTTCTGGGTACATCCCGACTCACTCCCACCTCCATCACAAATGGAAGTTTTCCTTACTTGGACCTGCCTTATTCTAGAAATTCTAATTCTCTTGGCTCACTTCCAGGGTAACAATCCTGGGAAGAGAAGAAATTACCCTCTGGGCAGCCACTATGAATCAGAACTTGTAGTCATTAGAGATTTCTCCTTCAACATCGTTTTGCTTTCCTGGGATCTGCTAAATTTGCACAAATCTAGATGAACATTAAATTCTGAAAGCATCCACTGGAGACAAAGGAAAGATGAATAATTCAACACATATACGTCAACAATGAAACTATTACAAAATGTATTTTGACCTTACAGGAGACATTTTGTTTCTTAGCAACAACAAAGAATTTCTCTTCTGAAAACTCAGAAGAAATGAAAAATGAGGTTATCAGATGGGTAGCTGGGCTCCAAATTATTCGGTTTGTTTTCTTAAGCTCAGCAAGCTCTTAAACTTCTAAAACATGTTTTTACGTAAAGCAATTTTTATTTTACAGTGAATCAGAACATACTATTTTATAAAAGGCAAAAATCATGGCATTTTCTGTCTAACGGCTTTAAGGCTATGAGAGAATGGTTTAAGTTGAGCCAGCTCACAGTTCTCAACTTCAGCACGATTGGTGTTTTGGACGGTAATTCTTGCTAGGGCGGAGAGGGGTGTTATCTTGTTCACTGTAACATGTTCAGCAGGATCCTTGGCCTAACACCAACCCCTCTAGCTGTGAGAACCAAAAATGTCTCCAGACATGTTCCTGGGGAGGGAGAGGGGAGCAAAATTGACCCCAGTGGAGAACTACTGACTAGATAAAAGAATCGAATTCTAGTAGACTGATCTCACCACAACCAACCTACATAAATCTACTAGAAAACCATATATATCAAAAGGACAAAGCAGTTTTGAAGGTGGTCATACCACAAGGTGACATCTTCATGCTAGTTGTCTTATGTTTTCTATTGGCTTAGGCAAAAGCAGAGGCTGTGCTGTGTGGAGACATGGGGTGTATGGGAACGCTCCGCACACTCTGTTCAATTTCGTTGTGAATGTAAAATTGCTCTAGAAAATAAAATCTACTGAAAAAAAGGTTATGAATAGTAGTGATTTTTTTTTTATTTTTTCACATTCACATAAATTTTATTACAGTGCATTATTATAATTGTTCTATCAGTTACTGTTAATGTTTTATTGTACCTAATTTATAAATTAAACTTTATCACAGGTATGTATAGGGAAAAACATAGTATATGTAGGATTCAATACTTTTGCGGTTTCAGGCATCCCATGGGGGTCTTGGAATGCTAAGGGGGGACTACTGTATTTTGCAGTAGTGATTTTTATAAAGAACATGTTTATCAACATAGCTGTTATTTCAAAATACCCTCTAAAATGTCATTGGGTGTGGCCCCAGGAAATCTTCGGTATGCAATAAGAAGGGATTTATGGGCTGGTACCTCTTTGGCGACGGTGTGCCAGTGAAGGTGGGTCTCGCACACATCCATCCTCTCCTGGTGTAAGAATTTGCACTTGTCAGGAACGAGAAGGGCATCGCTTACAAACTCACCAACTGAAAGAAAGGAAAACCACTTCTTGTCATTCTCTTAGCTGGACTTCAGAGAAGTTACACAGCTTTTCGATGCCTGAGCAATCCAATCAAGACTCTAGAACTTTTAGAATGTTGAATCAGACCTCTTAGCTACCCAGTTCCTTGTCACAGTGACCTTCATAGTTAAAATGTTTTCTACATCTTTTAAGTGAAATCTTTGTTTAATTTATCTGAATTTCTTGCTTCAAAGTTAATCTTACATAAGCCGGTTAACTAGAGAATCAATTACCATTCAATTACAACAGGGAGGTAAAATACAAAGATGGACATTGTCTGGGTAATCATTGGAGTAGACAATACAAATCATTGTCTACCTCTCTTTCTTAGACATTTTAATCTGCTTGTAAACCAATAGACATTTTAGTATTTTTCTATTTCCTAAGCAAAACCAAAACTATATTTGCACATGTGTATTATACATATATTTAGAGAATACATGCACAAGAGAGAGCTTAATTCAATTAAATTATGAAAACTGCTCCACAGACTTTTGTTGTACTTTTAAAGAAAATGCATATCATGCAAATAATTTCTAGGCATTTCTGGTACAGAAGATATAAAGATATTACATAAAGTCCTATAATAATCACTGGAAAGATTAAAGGCCTGGCCCACGGCTATTAAATCAGTTCATGAGAAGATCAGGAGCAGGTATCAGATACTCTCAACTTTGGCTTGACAGGGTCCTCAGGGCATAAACTGGATAATAAATGCCAAATAACAAAACAAAATGCATCTTGTTTTATTTGCCCTTAGTCAATCTGCTGAGGACTAGATTATAATGCAAAGCCAAAGTCACAGAAAGGTATTTAATTTGGTAAAATCTAATGCTCATCTAAGGGACTTGCATGGCATTAATCATATTATAACAATTATATGTTATGTTTATATAAGGTTACTGAACTTTTTAACTGGCAAAACATTTCATTTAATATTGCAAAGATGATCTTAAGTTTCTAGTATTGCATATAGCTAAGAAATAATGTTCCCCAAAATGAGACTGCTTTTTAAAAGGATTAATACTGGTTATTTAAGAAAC
>NW_012139302.1:2305555-2312040 GCF_000956105.1 Propithecus coquereli | reverse complement strand
AGCCCAGGTCAAGTGGCTTGTCCATACAGCCAACTGGCAGGAGAACTGGACTGAAAATCCAGGTCTCCGGGCTCTCCATCCAAGAGTGGTAACTCAATTCGCTCATTTCAACTCTGGGCAAAATGGTGTATTTGGCCAATTTCCTTTGGCTTTTACAAAAAAAGATTCACTTTTAGATTGTGAAATACTTCAATGTTACAATCTACAAAGTGGTCAATTTCACAATAAAACTAGACCTATAAATTAACTAGCAAGCCATATAAAACAGTTCAGCTGTACAGAGTAGAGCACATGGTAAACAGTGGCTTAAACACACTGTGTAATTATGCATCTCACATTAAGAAGTGATATCGTGGCTAAGGCCACTGCAGATATTCCATGATGCCATCAGGCACCAGGCTATTCCTATCTTTCTGTACTGTCATCCTTAACATGTGGGCTTTTATTCTCATGTTTTGTGGTCACAAAATGACCACAAAAATTTAAGGCTTCATGTCCAAGTTCCAGGCAGAAAGCAGGAGGAACAAGCCAAGGCTTGAAGGTTTCCTGTTTGTTTTTTCTTTTTTCCCCTAATGAAGATCTGCTGTGTTACTTGGGAGGGACACACTTCCCAGAGACTCCCACAAATACTG
Organism: Propithecus coquereli; assembly: GCF_000956105.1. Taxonomy (NCBI): domain Eukaryota; kingdom Metazoa; phylum Chordata; class Mammalia; order Primates; family Indriidae; genus Propithecus; species Propithecus coquereli. The sequence continues at coordinate 2,311,408 of NW_012139302.1, read as the reverse complement.
TATATGCCATTACTATATTTTCTGGCCACATTTACCTGCAAGAGAATCTGTGAAAGTACTTTCAGCTGAGCACACTGTCACCCTGAACAAAAAAGTCTGGAATTCCCTTAGAAAAGAAAAACTGGGAATGAATATTAGACAGACAAGTAGCACTGTGGAATTCAGAGATAGCAATATATTTTTCAATTTCTTTATGTTGCCTTTGCAAAAGACAGATATGGCCAGGCATGGTGGCTGACGTCTATAATCCCAGCACTGTGGGAGGCCAAGGCATGAGGACAGCTTGAGACCAGGAGTTCAGGACCAGCCTGGGCAACAAGGTGAGACCTCATCTCTACAAAAAAATTTAAAAATTAGCCAGATGTGGTGGCGAGTGCCTGTAGTCCTAGCTACTCAGGAGGCTGAGGCAGGGGGATTACTTGAACCAGGGAGTTTGAGGTTACAGTAAGTTATAATCAGGTCACCACACTCCATCCTGTCTGCCAGGCTCTAAAACAAAACAAAACCAGCACAAAAGACGGAACTGAAAGTATAAAGTGTTACAACTAAAACCAAAGGAGCCCCTAATCCATGACACAGGGAGAGATGAGAAGGGGAAGGGTGTCTCAAAACTGAGACTGCTAAAGGACACAGTGGTGTATGCCTGTAGTCCCAGCTATTCAGGAGGCTGAGGCTGGAGGATTGCTTGAGCCCAGGAGTTTGACACCAGCCTGGGCAACATAGCAAGACCCCGTCTCTTTAAAAATTAAAAAAAAAAAAATACTGAGACTGCTCAAGTTTTGAGAGTCAGAGTGGGACTGAAAAGATCGATTTAAGAGTCCATGGTCTTTGAGAATTATGGGAATAAAAGAGCCAAAAATGTCTGACGTCTTTGGATTTATGCCCAAGTTGTATCCTCCCTTCCTTGTTTCTCAAGACGTAAAAATGATTCAGGAAAAGGGTGGGGGTGGGAGAAGGAGGGTGGAATGTCACAGCAATAAAATTACTGAGAAATGGCAAATCCTCCATTTCCTTGTGCTGTGGGCCCAGATCTGGCTTGTGAAAGTAAAATGTAGCTACTTTCAGTAACTCTGAATTATGTGCCAGACGCTGCCCTAAATATTAATACTTCATGTGTATCTTCTCTCATCTTCCTCAGAACCATCCACTAAGGCAGCTACAATTATCCCACTTGATAATAGATGGTGGTGAGACTGAGAGGATATATAACAGTCCAGGTCACGCATGTAGTAAATGGCACAGCTAGGACAATTAAATGAGTTAATATCCATAAAGCACCCAGAACAAAGGTGTCCAATAAATTATATCATTATTATCCTTTTCCTCAGTATTTCATCAACCACCACTGCTTCTCATATGAATAATAATCACAGTAATAAAAAGAGCAACAGCTATTCTTCATCATTTACTAATCGCCTATCTTACCCCTGCTGAAGGCAGTGGGGTTTTATTTTCATTACCTTATCACGACCCAGTTGTGGTCTCACAGATGAAATGGTGTTGTTTTACATCTGAGTACTGCTTATGATATGATGAATAAGTAACAGTGGTCAACACAGTGGCACAGAGTCCTACGATTATAGCAGTGGAGACTCAGAGAGATGGACCCTCTCAGCTTCCGCACTGGGGGCCGGTCCTGGCTGTGAGTGGGGGTCCCCGAATCCCCTCCGGCAGCCACAGACCTTTGTCCTCTAACTCTTCACTGCGTACTTTCTACTTTTCATTAGTGCAGAGAATACAGCAGTGAACACGGGTGGAATGAACTAAGCTTCTAGTGGCAAACAATAAAGAAAACTGATAAAATAGAGTGTCTGTTAGATGCTAACAAATCTTACGGAGATAAAGCAGAGAAAGGGGATAGGGATTTTTTTTCCAGGGGGTGGATTTTAAATAGGGTAGTGAGGGAAAGTCGACTTGAAAATATGACATTTCAGCGAACACTTGAGGAAGTGAGGGAACAAATGATCTGAAATCAGAGGAAAGAATATTCAAGCCAGAGGAAGCAACAAGTGCAAAGGTCCTGAGGTAGACGCAAGCCTGGTGAGCTCCCAGAAGAGCTAGGAGACCAGTGCTGTCAGAGGGATTGATGGAGAGGACATCGATGAGTGAGTAAATGGGAGGTAGGTGAGTGAGGCCTTAAACACTGTCAACACTCTGGCCAGTACTCTTGTAACATGAGAAGGCTCTATTGTGGTTTTCGCTCATTATTCTTGCCCTCAGGGTCAAGATTAGAAGTAAAAAGACCAGACAGGGGTTTGCTGCAATAATCCCCGTGGGAGATGGCAATGGCGTGGACCAGATGAGACCAGTAGAGACACTGAGTAGTCCTAAGATTCTGGATGTCAGTTGAACGTCAAATTTAAAGAACCAAACCGAGAGAAGTCAGGGACCTGGCTTGTCCTATTCCAGTAACTGGAAGATGTTTTACACTGAAGATGATAGAAAAGATTGGACAAGACTTTCCTTATTTTCCCTCATGCCCGCGCAGAGAAGCAGAACACTCCATACTTGCGTTCTTACCACCTCTACTACTACACACTTTGGTATGTGTGCATCAGAATAACTGTGGACAAATGTCTCCTCAAGTGATTTTTTTATTTTACCATTTCAGACTCTTACGCCACATTTTTTTTTCTTTAAATTTGCTCATCATGTACTGATATTTTGCAACTTTCACGTGTTAACAAATAGGCGGGGAGAATTTTTCTGGGAAGCATTTATACTCAAGAGATGGTAAGAATACAGACGCAGCCAAAATACTTCTCAACAAACTTTCCATGGGATAAAACCATTATGGCTTTTGCTTCAGAGTGTGGGCAGTTACTGGATTCTTAAAGAGGACATGAGGGTGAGTTACACATCCTTTTAAAAAGTGACTGTTGCCGTCACCAACATTTCACTGTAACTATTACCGGATAATGGTGAGAACTGACAGATGGGATTCTTCAGCTGAGAACTATTTGCCAGATGGCAGAAACTAAATGGATCAAGATTAGCTAAAGGCAAAAGAAATGAACACTAAAAGTTTCACCTAAATCCTGCCTCCTATTTGCTCAGGTGAATGGACTCCAGCCTCGGGTACCTAACCACGTACATACATAAATGGCAGGATGGGTGTGGGATGGAAATGGTGTTTGACCCAGGCTCTGAATAAACACCAGTCTTCAAATAATGAAAACAGTTCAAAGGACATACATCTTTTAAAAGATGGGGACAAAATAAAAACTTGCTAGCAATTTTGCAGCTTTTCAAAATCGTCACATAGGTATGGGTTAACAATTCTGATACTGCTATGCATGTATACTGAAACTGAACAATTAAGTAAATGGATGACGGACAGAGTGAGAATTTACAGGTAAGCAAGGGGAAAGGTAGAATGTCCATGTGGTGATGTGTGAGTTGGAGACATCAGAATGAACTTGTATTTAGCTTAATATAGACATGAATATTATAGTTTAATATAGTTACTATAGAAATATTTACAGATATGCATAATACAAAAGCAAATAGACACAATTATACTGCCTTTCTCTGTCAGCTGAGAAGTCTTAAAAGCAAAGACACTCTAGTAGCAACAAGCATACTATTAACACTATTCTCCAATAAAAGGAACAAGGGCTCGCTGGGTAGAAAATATACAAGATAAGGCTGGAACATCTTGTAAGGGGGGAGCGGGGAAGAGGCTATGTCAAATGATCACAGGGGCCATCTGAAAAATCTCCCAGTAGGTAAAGCAGGAATAATTTGAACAACAATAAATATAAAATAGTCCTGGATTTTAAATCAAAGTACAATATAAATCTCCATGAGTCCAAATGACTGAATGAATGAATAAATAAATGGAAGAAAACAGACAAATCTGTGCAGGAGAATTCCAAATCATTTACGTAGATACTCTGTCTTTGAGAAGGTGAAGCATAATTTTTCATTCCTTCGTTGTGGGCTGTGCAAAGCGACCTCCTTCCAAAGACTAACTTTAAAGTGTAGAAACTTGACAAACACTTCAGTGATATATCACGTTGGTAATACGTACCCCGGACATGATGAGAAGAAGTGGGCACTTTACCTCTGTGATCTTCCTTTTTAAAACCAATAACCCCAGTCAAAGCACAAGAAAACTCCGATTCAGGGGAATCCTACAAAATACCTGGCCAGTACTTCTCAAATCTGTCGAGGTCATTAAAAATAAGGAAAGTAGAAAAAACTGTCACAGCCGAGAGGAGGGTAAGGAGACCTGACAACCAAATGTGATGAGCTTTCCTGGATAAGGTCCTGGAATGAAGCACATTAGATAAAAACTAAGGAAATCCGAATAAAATATGGATTTTAGCTAATGCTAATGTATCAAAGTTGGTTCATAAATTTTAACAAATGTGCCCTATTAACATAAGATATTAATAATAGGGAAAACTAGGTGCCAAGTATATGGGATCTCTCCACACAATCCTCTCGATTTTTCTGTAAATCTAAAACGGTTATAAAATATAAAGTCTATTTAAAACAAAATTTTATAATTAATATAAAATTTCATATAATAGAGACATACCTGTTGGGTTCCATATCAACATTCTAGCCTTCAAAAGAATGTCTATGAAATTACTGTAGCTGAAAAAACTAGAGGTAAAAAGATATTACTAATCAGGCTTCTCATCCATAGCATCTATAACAACTAGTTAGAGGTTGGTTTGAGGTTTTCTTAGCAAAAATAATGTGCCAGTAACATGTGGCATCAAAATTCTTTTAAACAGTTCAAGAATTTCAGAATAATAACATATGTATCAACAGTAAAGGGAATTCTTTGCTTTCCAAACTTAACCTTGTCTTAGGAATGTAAACTAACTGCTCATAGAATTCAGTTCCCCTTTGCAAACAAGGACTCTCAGTTCTGATGGGTTTCAGCAAAGCTAATAATAAAAGCAGGATCACTCTGGACCCTGACTCTCACTCCAATGTTCACAGTGGAGTGTTAAAATATTCTGCTAACCCTGAAAAATAGCTTCCTCACTAACCAATCCAAGAGAAGTTATACCTGCTTTTTCTGTTGCCTCTTTTTGACTGTGTTAATTATCACACAGTCTTGATTTTATCAATAACAGGCCTTTTTTTGTACTCTTTTTTTTTTTTAAGGCTGGTCAAGTGGAGCAGTGGGAACGGATGGTACTCATTTTTGTAATAATTCCAACATCTGTTAAAACATGGAATTATGAAAATAATGATTGTTAAATCTTTCCAGATCAGGGGTTCTCAAACTCTAATGTGCTTCAGAATCACCAGGGATCTGGGTCAGACTGGAGATTCATCCTCTCCCCAGCCCCACGGTTTGGATCCGGTTACGTGTTCTGGGATGGGCCTGAAAACAGACCTCCCCAGAGTGTGTCTGATTCAGGTGGCTCCTGGACCACACTTTGAGACAAGATGTTTGGAGCAGGGCTGCTCAAGCTTTACTGTGCACACAAATCATCAGGGGATCTTGTTAAAATGCAGGTTCTGACTGGAGATGTCTAGGGTGGGACGGATTCTGCTTTTCTAACAAGCTCCCAAGGGATGAGATTCAGCTGCTCCTTCAGGTAGCAAGGGTCTACTTAAGATTATCCATTATAACTAACCTCATTAAGGTTTTTTTATTTTTAGGTTACAGGTTATTGCATTAGAAGACACTTTTTACTTAATCACTTTTAAGTGTACGGTTCAGCAGAGTGAAATACATTCACACTGTTGTACAACCATCACCACCTTCCGTCTCCAGCACCCTTCACCTTGCAACACTGAAACTCTCAACACCATTAAACTCCCCATCCCCCCATCCCTCCAGCCCCTGGTAATCACCATTCTGTTTTCTGTCTTTTTGAATTT
>NW_012139302.1:2296217-2304535 GCF_000956105.1 Propithecus coquereli | reverse complement strand
TTTTTTTTCACCCAGACTAACTGTCATGTGTGCATTTTACACTTACAGCTTCGTTTGGACGAGCCACATTTCAAGCGCTCAACAGGCACATGTGGCTGCCACTGGCCACCATTGGGCAGTACAGACTAAGCATCAGATTTTAGAGAGCAGAAATAGCTTTCGAGCGGTGATGAATTGACTGTGGACAGGCTGAGGTTACGGGAGAAAATCTGAAGCCAAAGAAAGATATAGACAGACCCAGGCAGAGAAACCACAAATCGAATACGCAGAGATCGTATGCACAGTTTTATTCTGTATGCTATATCCTAACACCGCACACATTTTAGTCATTGAGAGGTATACCACTGAATGCCATTTGTTACTCCCATTAACCCCATTTACCAGCAAACTGCCCATCTTCCCTCATTTCTCTTTCTGCAGTTCTCATATTATAATTTGTGTTTATAAGTAAGTATGCAATTAATTTGGATGCGGAAATTGAAGTAAGGTTTCTTTTAGATTTGAACCTACGTTAGCTTAGTTCAGTCCTCTACAACCCAAGAGATGAGCTGAAAAGCAGACACTGTAGAGATGGGATATCCTCCTAAATTCTCTATTTTGTTTCTTGAAAATATAAGTATCCCTCGGTGTCTGCTTTCTCCTAACATTTTCCTTTCTTTCTGCCTTATTAAAAAACTCAAAGCCTGGTAGAGTTTATAGACGCAATTAATTAGGCTTATATATGAGGCTTTTAAAAAGCCACACAATTGCTCACAAAATACCAACTAGGCTGATGTATGATGAGAAAAGAGAACCACCAGTCATTACCAAAACCTTAAATCATATGGGGAGGTAAAAATACACAGTGTGCTTTTTCCATACACCAGCCTCAGAAAGCCATGTGTGAGAAGAAGAGGAACTTTCGCAGATAACTTCTCAGAGGAGCCATGGACTGTCGCTCTCTCTTGCAGAACTACTTAAAGGCAAAAAGTAGATAAAGAAGAGAATGAAAAAGAAAAAATGATGTCACTGCATTTAACAAAAGAGCTAGCCAGGAAGTAATGAGGATATAGTACTTGAAATTGGCACCACTTTTACCAGGTATCAGAGCATTGCTGGAAGTTTCCAAAGCTCTGTTAAAGCAGAGAGAAATAGAAGGATTAGAATTCTGTCATTGTACTGGCAATGATAGTTTCATTATTGTAAATCAATTTGTCAAGCCTTATCACTCCTCAGAGAGTTGAAATAATTGAATTTCTGGACTTCTAAGGAAGAAAGTTTAACTAACTTAAGGCTTCTAAAGGTAGATCACCAGCTACTCTTCAGCAGGAAATGCCCCTGGAGAATTCTGACCCATTTCTCTAATCCAGTGGCAACTGGATGTTATCAGTGGCAATTGAATTATCTGTCTATACCTGCTGATACCCACACGGAAAAGCTAAGAAGTACTATGAATCTCTGTGATAACAGCGCATAAAGCTAACAGTGAAGTCTTCATAACGAATAAATAATGGATTTTAAGAGAAAAGAGGATACTGGAATCTGTTTATAGATAACTAAAAAACAAAACAAAAAATAAACACCTAGAAAAATCTAAAGTTGAAGGATACGTGTAATTTGAGACTTTTGATCAGAGCCTTCCTCAATAACATAGGTGTAAAAACTAATACCAAACTGACAAAATCCCATGGCATACAGCAGAATGAGAACAAGGCTTGGCTATCCTTCAACCTACTCATCTTTCATCACTACAACTTCGATCATTGATGTAAACGGAAATTTCTGCTTCCTTTGCTACTTTTCTGCTTGATTGAATTTTATAATGAAAACGTCTGTTCCTTTCAGATGGAGCACAAGTGTCATTCAAATTTCACACACCAGGCAAAGAGTGAATGCATTTGTTTAGATGCAAAACCATTTAAATAAGTGCCATTACAGACTGCAGCACATTTAAGGATGCAGCACTTTAAAATTCTCCTAAGCAATAAAGCAAGGCATCAAATGAAGGTGCATTCAGGCTTCAAATATCTTGAGACTGTGTCTTGCTGTCTGCACACAGCAAGCCTCGCCTTCCTTTCCGGGCCCTACTCAACCAGAAAGCAGTGGCGCTGTGCCCAGCCCAACCCTTTACTCAAAACATCTTCCAGGTCAACAATCCAATGTCACATGAAAACTTCATCTTCAGTTTACCTCTCCAGGGAGCAAATATTTTGAAGACCGAGCATTCCAGGCAGGAAGAAACTCAGCCTTTACGTCAAATTAAGCCTTAAATAGTCTTTCCAAGTAAGGCCCTGTCGCACACTGAAAGCACCCAAAAAGTGAAGAAAGCGAATCTCCCATTTTATATTTAGCGTTTAGTACTGAGGGAACTGTGTGTGGTTAAGGCTTATCATTAGAGGCAGTATCCCTCATTACAAACAATAAAGGTCCTGTCTCTCATTTAAAATTATAAAGATGACTAAAACATACATTAAAGGAAAATTATACTTAAGATCTGAGTTGTTTTAATCTAGCATTGTGGTTTTGGAAAGATGCTGAGGAAAAACTTTGATTTAGGGAAGAATATCTGGATATCAGAACGGTCTAAGAAAAGTGTAAGTGGATTTATCATTTGGGGACTAAAGGCAGACTTTCTAACGCCAATCAAGTTAATAGGCAGTAGGATCTTCATTATCTAAGCTTAAGGTGATCCATTTAATGGTTAAATGAAGTGTGTACTCAAGGTCACCCACAAGGAAGAAAAAAAGACGCAAAAGGTCGGTTCCCTCTGTTGGCCTGACCCCTTCCCACTCATACCATCGCATGGTAATTCTAGATGTTCACTTCATTTCTGGTTTATGTTCAAACTGTCTGGATAGTTCAAACCCTTAGCTTTTAAGTTTCTATGACAGGAAGTTGGCTATTTATATAAAACCTTGGTCAATGTGTATTACTTAGGCCATCTCTTTCAGAAAACAAAGCTGGTTAGATTGAAAAGCCAACTGTTACACAAAGGAAGTATAAAAGACATCTTTGGTAACATTTCTCATGTGCACGTGAACATTCGTCAACTATAACAATAAATAATCGGTAATATGTGTGTTTTTCTGGATTCTAAACACCCGAGAAGACCATATTATCATTCTATATTCATTTAGGCAGCTGTTTAATTGGCGTTCCTACATTAAGACAGTTTTCGGGGTTCCCAAGTTCACTTCCAGATGATTCAATCTCTTCTTCCCACTTATAAACTTTAGTACAACTGTAAGGTCTCCTGACAGTGTAAGAGGATAATTTCAACTATGAGACCATATCTATGCAAAACGAGATACTCTGCAAGAAATCTTACATTTAAAGTATCTAAAATGCTTTTTTTTCTTTTTTTTGAGAAAGAGTCTCACTCTGTTGCTCGGGCTAGAGTGCCATGGCGTTGGCCTAGCTCACAGCAACCTCAAACTCCTGGGCTCAAGTGATCCTCCTGCCTCAGCCTCCTGAGTAGCTGGGACTACAGGCATACGCTGCCATGCCCAGCTAATTTTTTCTATAATTTTTAGTTGTCTAGATAATTTCTTTCTGTTTTTTTTTTAGTAGAGGCTGGGTCTTGCTCTTGCTCAGGCTGGTCTCGAACTCCTGAGCTCAAATGATCCGCCCGCCTCGGCCTCCCAGAGTGCTAGGATTACAGGCGTGAGCCACCGTGCCAGGTCCAAAATGCTTTTTAAAGCCAAATTTTTCAGAGGATTATGCTTCATTACACATCTTCACTTCTTTAAAAAATGTTAAGAAAGAACACATAAATGTTTCCTAGGGATTTAGCTTGATTCATTTTATTCTTGCATACTAATTATCATTAACCAGCAGAGAAAGCGAAAGCAAAACACAAAACAAAAGCAACAACAACAAAAATATTTGATTCTGATAATAGCTCAGTATGGGGACTATTTCTGCATCAATAGTAGGGTTTCTATATTAAGCTAATTCAAATTTAATTAATTCTATGCATGAAATTAAGGGTCCAGGAGACTTTAATAAAAGCTGAAAACAATCTCATCCTTTGGCTAAAACAGATTTTTATTCCAAATGATGCTCAACAATAAGCCAACAGAGAAAATGGAATAACAGGCACATCCCATGCTCACGTATTCTCTGTTCAACCTAAGAAGCCTGAATTGAATTTGCCATTTATTGATAAGGAACTGGTACACATCTTAGATGACATGTCCAAGTAAACTAAGAGCCAATATTCCGGGGGTCACATGGGGTCTGAATTCTTGGAGGAGTGGTGGAGTATCCACAGGAAGAGGACCAGTAAATAGTATGTATGAGGCTTAGCCTAGACATGGTGACTTTGGGAATCAACAACGCAGGCCTTTGGGAAGCCACTGACGAGATCTCCTAGCAAGTTCACATACTGTGAGAAAATGAACAACCCGGGAGGATAACTATAAAACACTGATATTTAGAATTTCTCAAGTGGGCTACAAAAAAAAAAAAAAAGAGCCCAAAGAGAGAATGGGGGACAGCAGAAAGAAAAACAGAAGCAACAGCATGACAATAGAGTGGAAAGAGGGCAACAGGGTGAGTTACCATCAAGAGGTGGCAGAGGACAGAACAGCACCCACCAGACAGGTCTGACAATGTGAGCGACAGCAAAGAGCTGATGCCTGATAAGAGCTGGTAGAGGAGAGAGGTGGAGGTTAGGAAGATCACACAGGAACTTCTGGTTACCATATCAAGAAGCACGGCTGTGAACACACAGGGCAAGAGTCGAACTTAAAGGAACGTATGGAGTCAAGGGACTGGAGTAAGAGCCTAGGGAGCTCTGAAGAGGAAAATATGAGAAGGCTAACACTACTGATATGTGAAATTAAATAAAGGGTCAGCAGTCCAAAGGTCTTTATGAAGTCAAAGACCAGATACAATGAGGTTAAAGAAACTACTAAAGAAAATACATGCATTGGTACCTGTAAATTTAGATTCAATCAAGAATTTGGAACAAAGGTGGAAAAAGAAAAATAAGCTCAAATTATTTAAGTGGTAAAACAGAGGATAACTTCTTGGTTTACTGAACGTGAACGAGTCCCTGACTCGCGATGGGTTCTGAGCTTTCAATAAAGCAAGAGTTATAGGACCTATTCGTAGGAATACAGCAACCCTGAGAAACTAATTATCTTCCTAGCTGGTAAAGATACCATCCAACAGATAAAGAGGATGACATCCAAACCTTTAAAAAATAAATTTAAATAAGGTTCACCATATTCTGGGAGAGTATTAAACACTAAGGGAAAGATTTCGGGGAACTCAAGCTGGGTAATATTCTTGAAAATACATGTACCTTATCAATAAATCAACAAAATATCCCAAATTTTTAATGGCATAAAAATATTTAAACTTTTAGAAAGGTAATATCTATATCTACATGGAACACCTACTAAAACACCACATTCATCTAATCGTTTAATAAAGGCATTTAAATATGACGATAGGAGTTAATGTTTAGCATCCATAAATAGTATCCAACCCTTAAGATACAACCATAAGAATCTGAAGCTTCTAGCATCCACTACTATTGTGAACAATAATTAGAAGTTTCTGTTAAAACTATCCTTTATCGTTAGACTTAAAAGTTAGGGACAATGAAACCATCACAAACTAATCTAATGGTATGTTTTATCTCTACACAAAGATGACTCTGGTGTACAATGACTTTTTACTAGACATGTGTAGGACAGGTTTGACCCTATTTCCTACAGTTCAATGTTCCTTTATCAAGATTCGAAGACATGAGATTTATTCCTAATCTGAGATTCCTGTTACTTCTTGGTTGTTAAATAAAACCTGTTCTTCCTCTGTTGGTCCACACTGACATAAGTGAAGAAAATGACATTAACCATAATCTTAGAAATTCTTTCAGGCATGTGAAATTGCTGCCTTCCTAATGTCTGGGTTATCCCTTTTTTCCCTCTTTCATTCCCTTTCCCAAAATTCAGCTAACTCCTCCATTCATTTGATATACACTTATTATATGTGTACTATGTGCCCTGACATCTTTGAAGCTCTGGGTATATTTCAGCGAATGAACAAAAGTCTCAATTATTGAAGAGCATACATTTGAAACAAAAAACAATTATTACCAAATTTATGAGCAATGCAGGAATGCATTCTTAATCTTCAGCACCATTTATTCCCAATTGAGCTCTACGATTATTCTTTCCCCTCATCAAGTCCTCAAATCCACTGATTCTAATACCTTCTCCCAACCTATTACCCTCTCATAAGTTTGCTATTAAAATTCAAAGATGAGGAGGAGCTATATTGCACGATACTACAGGATACAAAAATATTACTCTGGAGGATAATCAGTTTTTTCTCAGATTCAGTTGCACCATCTATTAAAAGAATTGACCTAATAAAAAGATTCATCCTGAATACCATGGTAACAAGGACTCAGAAAGAGGGTATGTAAGAAGTGATTTCAGCATATTAATGATATGTGCAATATAAATGAAATCATATTGAATGTTCATATATTTTTCTGGACATCAGATAAAAGAAATAATCAAAAGAATAAATGTCTTTCCAAATTAAATATGTGATTTCCACACTGTTCCAAATGTAAATAATCAATTATCTTAGTTCTCTTCTAATTTTCCGCCATTATTTCCCAATACTACCAACACAAACTATTGCCCCTGGAACATCTCCAAGCCCATTTTTAACTCACACCTCTTCATTTTCTCTACATAGCCCTCAGGATCCGTATCAAGAATCTTTTATCATATGTTCCGGCTCACACTACCATCTCCCTTCCTCCTATTATTATAGCAACCCCTCATCTTACTTACCTAAAAAAATTTACATCTGGTCATGAAGTGGGTTATTAATTAGGATTAAGGGTTTAAAGAGATTTGTGGTCAGGGGAGAACATTTGCAGAAGATGAATTTAGTTTTGATCATGTTGAGTCTGAAGTCCCTGAACAAACACACCTGTCGCTAAATTAGTAGAGATCAACATGTTTTCAGAGTAAAAACGGTTATAATTACAAACCTCTACAACATCTTGAATAGGGAAATTCTGCACTAAATCCTACCAAATGGGCATAAAGGTAATTTTATACAGATATAAGTTATAACAAGAAAAAACAAACATCTTATAAAGTCGATATATAGTACAGAAATGCTCAGCTCTACTAAATCACAGTTTAGCTTTATCTAACCCAAAGCTAGACAAATAATTTAGGACATCTTTAAACTTTTAATCTTAAAAGAAATTTTCTAATCAAACATTACCTATTGGGTACAATGTGCACTATTCTGGTGGTGGGTACACTAGAAGCCCCACCTTCACCACTATTATAATTCATCCATGTAACAAAAAACACTTGTAATCTCCATATCTATTGAAATAATAATAATAACAATAAAATATGTCAGAAAGGGGAAAATGGGTTAAATAAATAAAAATTCATCTTCTCGAACATAAGATTGTACCCTTCATATGCAAATACGTAAACTAATTAATAAATTCAATATATTTTATTGCGGGGAAAAAAAGAAACATTCTAGATTAAAAAAAAAAATTCCTGAATGTCTTAAACTCAACTTCTTCCTACCATCCAATATATGCCTACTTGATCAATTACCCATAGCTAAGGGAAGTCATAAGAATCATTCTCTGCCATATCATTTAGTGGTCTCTTCTTCTACTTACTTCCTTATTTCTAAACTCTGTGCTTAAATAGCTTATTTTCTTGATTTTTCCACTGTAAGTCTTCTCACCACGGAATATAAAGTCTCACCTTTGGGCCCATTCTATTCTCTTCCCACCACCCCGTCAGGATAGTTTTACCATGTTTACGGCATTTGTATTACAACTATTCCAAAACTGCTCATTTCTGGGCAATGCTGTATTTTTATCTTTGTATCTTACAACTTTTTGGGTTTTTTGAACTTTTAATTTTTCTTTGTCTGAAGTTAATACTTGCCCCATTTTAAAATTTGCTTCATTTTTTAATGCACCCATCAGTCCTGCATTTTTCCCAAACTCTCCCACACAACTCTGAAACCACACTAAGTACAGGTGAGCCCTATAAGGCAGGTAATGCATCATTTCTTCCTGGAGGCCTCCCTCCTGGGACCCACCCCATTCTTCTCCTCCAATCTGGACTAGCTGCTCTCCAGACTACAGTGCAGCTGTTGCCCTGAGACTCCCCAACACTAGCAGGTTTCAAAACCAAAGGCAGAGACTCACTGACAAGAGAAAAAAAACCAGACACTCCTGGGATGCATTGCCAGCAAGAGCTGAAATTTATCAAGGGATATGGAAGACAGGGAAAGTTTAATGAAGCCACTCAGTGACTACC
>NW_012139302.1:2282583-2295497 GCF_000956105.1 Propithecus coquereli | reverse complement strand
TCAGCTAATGCCATTTTTTTATGTTGGATTTAAGCCACCTTCCTACCCCAGAAACTATAGTAATAGCTGCCTGTACCATTCTAAATGTTTCCTTACATTCCATTCCTCTTCATCTGGTTATAATTATTCACATGACACAAAACGTGGAGCCCTAAATCCCACAACCTTGCGTAGGTTTTGTCATACACAAATTGTATTTTCTACTACACTATTTGGAAAGTTATTTACTGGTTTGACTAGTTGAAAAAATTTTTTAAATCAAGACAGGATCTCGAGTTTGTTATTTGTTCTGGGAAATAACATGATGAGGAGTGGGTTCTAAATACATAAGGGAGGATGTTTCCTTCCTCTGCTGGGGCTAGGCAGTGAAGGCAAGCCACAAACCGCCCGAGAAAGGGGCTCAGAGGTTGCCAGAGTACAAAGAGAACATTGATGAAAGTCCATTTTCTTCCTTGATTCCCCACCATAATCATTTGTAATGGTTTACCTCAGGATAAAAGAGAAAATTCCAAGGCAAAAAGACACAGCTTGAGGTTAGCTGGAAACATTGGTTTCCATATTAAATTGATGTTAAAACAGCAAGCTGAAATGTTGTGGGAATTATCTAGTGATTTCCAAGACTGAAGTATGTAGATGTAAAGCAGCTGCAAATAGTTTACTGGTTGGCCCAGGAAAGTTGATGTTTCAGATCATAAGACCTGATATCGACCATTCCAATCCCTAATATAGAGAGAAATAAAAGAACTCAAAAGAAATCCATTGTGTTCAGCTGACATTATTAAATCTAAGGCATTTTTTCTTTTCAAGATAAAGTAGGTGAAAACAACTAAAAATGTAACCATGAGCATTTGAAATTTAAGTTATGCGTCACTTTACTTCTGTGGATGTCAGTGTTTGTGTGTCTGTCTCTATCTTTCCCTGTATATACTGTATATGGAAACAATCTAAAAGCAGTATCTAAAAGAAATCAAACACTAAATGTGCTTTACTGTTCATTATATTAAACTAAACTATAAACTACAGGGGCATAACCCACTTGTATAGATAACCTATAATCATCTCAAATTTTTGATTTTCCTATTACAGTATCTCTTGGAGAAACCTACAATACACGTATACAATTAGTGATCCAACTTAACAGCGCTGGTATTTCATATAAAAGTGGTAAAACATGAATAACTGAAGCAGCAGGTGATACCTAAGGTTTTGCTCATTTTTTTAAATGACTGAATTAATAGCTTTAAAAAATTTCCTGCCCTTACAAATTCTAAACTTACTTGCCAAAAAGCAAAAAGTACAATGCATATACATAAAAGAGGTATATATTCAATATCAGCTTAAAAGTAATTTGGATATAAATTTAAATTAAAAATTAAAAATTAAAATACTATCTATTATAAATGAATGAAACGGTAATGCTTTTTAAAAACTATTACCCTTATCATGACCAATTACCTCTTCTTCCTGAAAACAGTGAACCATGTTCTTCTAACACATATCCTTTCAGTTCCTACTTTGAGAACTTTGCCTACCCTTTGTCTAAATACCTAAAATACCTAAAATATACCCCCATTCTTGCCTCTACCCTTAAAATCTTGTCTCAAATGCTACTTCCTGCCAAGTCTTTCTTAAATTTCTCAGCTAGAATCCCCTACATCCATGCAAACACCATAAACTCTGTAAGAGGAGGAACCGTATTTCACCATCTCCAGGGCTCATACACTGTAGGTGATCAATAAATATTTATACAATGACTATATTAGTCACTTTTATAGGACTTATTTCTCTGTGAATAGTCAATTAACTGTTTTCTAATTGGAAATTTGGAGAAAAATTTAAAAATTTAAAATGGCTTTAAACAGAAATTAATAGTGCTTTTTACTCATTATCAATTAAAAACTCACAGCTAAATGTAGGTGTACCTATACTTATTTTAAACTCAGGATCATAAATCAGTATTAAGATTTTCCTCTATATTTTCATAAACAAGTAGCACATATATCTTATTAAAGCGACTATAAGATTTATAAGGCATTCAGCCAATAACTTTCTAAAAATCAACTGAACACAAATGTATCTACCAGGATGTTTATCACAGCTCATTTATAACAATCAACACAAAAAAAATAAAGGAAACTACCTGAATGACCACAAATACAGGGTAAACACATTATAGTGTCTGGCACGGTGTTACATTAAAAAATGTGCTCTTCAGGAATATTTAATTTCATAGATAAAATAGTATAAAATAGTATAAAAATGTTAGGTGAAAAAAGCAGGTCACAAAACAGGGAATATTTATACAACTGTCAAAAACAACAAAAACAAAACATATATGAAAAAAATGTAGACTGAAAGGAAGCCAAATGGTTTTGATTATTTCTAGATGGTGGTTTTCTAAACCTTTGTACAATAAACATGTTATCACTTTTGTAATCAGAGAAATGTATTTCAAGTACACATTTGCAATTCTTAGCATGTATTACAAATGAGATATCCATTAACCTCACTGTTCACTTTTCAAAGCAATTACTAAGAAGCCTTGGAACCATATCATATCAACTAAAGTCAGATTTCTTTTTCTCATGTTATCATCACCTAGGACCTTCACGGATAGATGAATTTTGTGTTTTAAGAAAACACCAACAAACACACTCATAGGACATTACAACAAATTTTCAAAAACTTATTTTTCTTTTTAATGACTCCTGTCACTTTATGACACCTGAATATAACTCCAGTAAAGAACAAAAATTAAAGATTTAGCTAAGTAATTCACCCATGCTATAGGAGCTCTTATCAGACAAAACATGAGTTGTTAAAAGTCCCAGAAAGAAGACTGAATAGCAGGTACAATAATTAAAATGAGAAGAAAGTAAACTGGAAATGGAGCCAACAAAAATAACTACGCTTTTTTTCTTTTCAAAATTTGATTTTAAAAAGAGTGAATCTTCTTAACTCATCCCCATCACAAGCTTTAGAAAGCAAATCAAGCTAGAGCCAAAATGACTGGGGCCAACCGGAAGTTGAGAAGGGACAAAGAAGTATAAAACCAGCCTTGGTGGATGACCTAACTAGAAGAAAATTATTTTTATAGGTTTTTCTGCTCAATCAAATGGGAGGGGGCCTTCCTGACCCAGTTGAATTTACTGGGTAATGTAAGTTCTTCCCATTCATCAGTCCAGCCCGAAACAAATGTAGCTCCCAGATGCAATTATTGGGAAGAAAAAATTAAACGAGATCAAGGATCTGCCCAAGGAATTAGTGATGATTAATGCTGCTTAAATTTGGTTGAAGATAATAAGAATGGAGGCATTTTCTTTTACTTTAGCAGCATAGTATTTTTAAAAATATATTTTCCCATAAGAAGTTAATACTGTATAAAGATCAACTACCAATAAGTAAAACAAATTAATGACCATTCTGTGTGTTCTTTCAAGTCCTTTGATTTTTTTTCCACCATTACCTTTGGTTGTAGATACAAAATTTTACATATTGATTTCATAATCTTTTCCTGATAATAAAAGCTACTCATTTATTACAGAAATAAATAGAAAAGGGTTTCACTAAAATCAAAATCACCTATAATACTACTATTTGGTGATAAACATTGGTAAGATTTCTTTTCCGTGTACGTTTTCTTTTACTTAGTTGAGAATTAGACTTTATGTACCGGTCTGAAGCATGATAAACTTGGAGCATTCAAAGGTCTTCTTTTTATGTGGAAGACCACATAAAAGGGAGTCTGATGTCTCTCCAAGGATGGCTGATTAGCCTCTCCTGATGAGGAAATGCACATTAAGGCTCATTAAGTACCATTCTCATCATGGCGTATGTACAGCCTCAGCACATGCACCTTGCTGGGGACGTCATAACTGGAAGGATCTAGAAAGTGCAGCTCAGTATGGACTGGAGGAGCCATGGGCACCGACTCCCTGTCACACCGCATTACTGTGCTGGGACGTCTGGGTGTTTCCAAGATGTTTAGACTCTACAACAAAAACGTTCCTCCATCCCCACCTCCATTCATAAAGTTTGGCAAAGTCTCACGTAACGCTCTTGAATATTGTGTTGTGTGATGTGTCTCAAGAGAATTGCTGTTTATCATGAATCCAAAGAACTACCCTTGTACATTGTCAGAGTATCCAAACACATCCTTTTTACTCTAAAGAAGATTAAGATAGGTGTAGATGATTCACGCAAAGGCAGCCAAGAAACCTAGAAAATAAGGCATACTTGTTCTTATTAAAGCAAAATTAAGAGGAACTGAATATCTTTAATTTCTCATCTGACCATACTTGAATAGATTCCTGGTCTATAGGAATCTAAGAATAGATTCCTAGATTACTACTTACCTGTTTGTAAAGTCTTGATTACAAAATGAAATAGAACAGCATTTAAGGAAGGGATTCTCTAACTTCTCATTCTTCTTTTAGATTAAGTTATTAACCTCACTTTGCCCCCATAATTCGACAGTAATTTATCTTGCCTTTGCTGGCCAGAGGTGAGCAGAAAAGTGCAATGTCAACAGTGGCTATATTACAACGTGAAGGGAAGTCATTCAAATGGAAAGGAGATGAAAGCTTTGCAAAGAAAATATTCTCCTTAAGTAATAATAATGATGTGCTTGAATCCTACATGAGATAATTAATAAAATGTTCATATGATTAAGACAGATCTTACACTCTGGTTCCACAGGTACTAACAAAAGTAAGTGGTGAAATGAGAAAGCCAACTCTCTCTCAAGGGAATCTTCCACTCCATGGGAAGAAAGTGGCAAAGGCAACCTGATACACATTCCTCATCCAGACAAGAAATGCAGGATACTCTAGAGCAACTATGTCCAAGGCAAACACACCATTTAGAGAAAATGACCCAGTGTAATGCTGGATCCTTCATCTGATAGAGAGGTTAGGAAGGTTGCATGCCAGACATAACAAGCATTTTTCTCTCTTCAAGTTTTGCTTTGAATTTTAATACGCTTAATGTTTAGGACAACCTTATTTTGTTTTCTAGGTCAGTAAAAATAATCTCTTTTGTCTAAAGATATATTTGGATACAGTTCAGAGATTTCAGAGAGTACTTATGTTAATACTGAATAGTAATCCTTTGTTCAAGCAGTAAGTAATATGAAAGAATGTTACCTATTACTACTGTAAGGCAGAAAATATTATCATGTCGAGATTTACCCTGGGCCAGGGGTCATGGTGGTCTCCTTTGTCAACACAACACAACATATGTTGTGAGTATTTTAGAAAGTGTTATTTATTGCCTCTAATTCACAGCCGTTCCTCTATGGTTCAATTTTGAAATGAGGTGAGTATTTGCTCTAATACAAATTTTTTAACATACTCTAAGGAACACTGGACTAAGAATCAAAAGACCTGGAGTGAAGTCTCATACAGTGCCATGTATGAGAAAGTTAGGTTTCATTTCATTGATGTCATTAGAAATATACTGTTGCCAGGCACAGTGGCTCATACCTGTAATCCTAGCCCTCTGGGAGGCCGAGGCGGGAGGATCACTTGAGTCCAGGAGTTTGAGACCAGCCTGAGCAAGAGTGAGACCCTGTCTCTACAAAAAATAGAAAAATTAACTGGGTGTGGTGATGCGTGCCTATAGTCTCAGCTGCTTGGAGGGCTGGGGCAGGAGGATTGCTTGAGCCCAGGAGCTTGAGGTTGCAGTGATCTATGATGATGCCACTGCACTCTAGCCCAGGTGACAGAAAGATGCAGTCTCAAAAAGAATCTTAAGCTCTGGTGCTTACTTTACCACTTACTAGCTGGGTGAGTTACTGCAAGAGATCCAACCTCTCTGATTCTCTCTCTCTCTCTCTCTCTCTCTCTCTCTCTGTATATATAGCCTGTGAAGTGAGACTAACAGAACCAACACTGTTCCCCTCACAGAGGAAGTATTTCAATGCATGCCCTATGTAATTACTAAGGGCTTAATATCACTCTGGGTAAGAGATTAAGAAATCAAGGGGAAAAGGAAGACAAGGAATGGGGGAAAGAAGGAAGAAGCAAAAAGGAAAGGGAAAAGGAAAGTCAGAAAGTAGGACGATCAATGTTAAAATTACTGGGACCAGGCTGTATTAGTGCAAATAACATGTACATGAGTTATATTTAATACATCCATGTTTTTCAATTCCACTTCCTGAAATACCAGACACACTGTGCATATTCACAGAGGCTATTTCATACACTTTGTATAATACTTCTGGTTTGAGACTTTTGGAAAATTTACCACTACCTAAGAATCAAGCAGTACCCACATTACTTTAATTCTAATTGAAGCTCAATAGCAAAGCAGGAGACAATGTATGTTCCACTTGTCATATTATGGTCTAATTTCAGGACCACTGGAAAAAGAAAAGGAATTCATAAAATAAGAAAGTATGATAAATGATTCAAATAGGCCAACTACCTACTGGAGATATCTAATGATTATCTAGTCCCGTTTGTAGTCAAGAACAGTTAGTGTCAACATGCTTATTTCATATCAGATACTAAACCAGAACTAGGAAATTTGCTTAACATGTCACAAATGACCTATCTTCTTAATTTATATACATTCACATCAAAGAAGCCCAGAATCTGTTGCAAAGATGAAAGAGAAATCTGGGGACTGCTGATGGCAGAGCCCTGGCAGGAATCAACTCCCCAGAGAAAGAATTACTTTATGGGCTTCTCTCTATTTCTCCTTTTGAAACCCTCCCCACCCCATGCATTAGGGCTCTGTAAGTATTTGTCAGTGGAATGATAGATACATTTTGAAGTGGTTCTCTTTCCTTAGTGATTAAAAATATAAGGTGAGGATAGGTTTTTAACTTTACTATCAAACAAGTGTTTGCTAGATGAGATTAATTATTAAAAATCATATTACTTAAGCTGTAGTTCACTAAACAGGACATAATGCAGTTGGATCACAATAAAACAAATATTGACAGTCTCAGTGTAATCATATTGTCATGAAATCTTCTGAATTTGTATTTGGATCTAAGGACCTTTTTTACATCTTTTTATGCCTCGCTGCAGTGTTTGTTCACTTAGAGTTTCAATTCACCGTTGCCATAAGAGGAGAGTTTTTTAGAAATGGGAGGTTCAGGGAACATGGGCAGAGGAAGTGGTTGGCAGAAGATACAATCAATTTTGGGTCAAAGGATATTCACCACAACTACTGGCAGTAGGTAGTAAATTACAGTCTTAACGTGGATTTCATCTTTTACTCCATTCTAATACAAACAATTCTACATAGAATTATGAAGCAGAAAGATCTACGTAAAATGGTAATTCAAACGTAAGTTCCCTTCTGAAAGATGACGCAGTTTTGAGTGTCATATCAGGCATACTACGCAATAATGCTCGTCCAAACACCTACTGCCTGTTCTCAGTGAGCTTACATTCTAATGAAAATGTATTTCATAGAACAGGCACCTGAGAACCAAAAGAAACAAATCACTAACAAGGTCTGGCCCACCTAATTAACTGATTCATGATCTACTTCCTAACTTACACTAAACTGCATGGTCTCTGTGCTTGTTTCTTGGTGTACTAAGTTAATTTGAAATAGACAGTTCCTAGAGATAAGTGACCTCTATACATTTTCTTGAAGTAGTTCTGTATCCAGTATTTCAGTGCTATTAATTGTTATTTTCATCTTATTAAATCTTCACTTCTTGACCAGTCAGACAGAAAAAGGCTAGAGGCTTTGGTAAAGTATTAGGAATAAGGAATAAAGAGGAATGAGGAAACTCTTGAATTATCAAATGTTTAAGAATCTGGTTTCCCATACCTTCTTCATCAATTACATTGTGAGTAGTAAATCCACCAGATGAAATCTCCATTCTAATAATGTCCAGTGTTTTCTATTTGTATTTCAAATTATGCACATGAATGAACAGTAATCAGTATGCTCTTATGACATTCATTTTTGAACAAATATTATATAGATCTCTAAAATCTTCAGTAATTACCCTTACTTTCTAAGTTTGCCCTTGGGACTTTATTTTGAAAGTTCCTTTTAACCTTTACAAGAAGTCACTGGAATGCATATCAATATGTGTCCACTGTTTCCATCTACAGATCTCTGTATCCTTATTTACCATCTTCCTACTGATGAATAAACTTGAGAAAAACATCGAGATGCAAGCTATCGGTTCAAAAACTGTTGATTTCTGCAATGCCTGGTCACGTAAAAATATCAACTAGGAACAGGCTAATAACCAAGTCAGATGAAAGATAAAGTATGATAGTGCTTCCAGAGGGAAAAAAGTATGATACCACACAAAACTACTCCATTTCAAAGACAAAAAGTTAAAGTAAATTTGAGGTTGGAGAGAGAAACACACATTAAACCTTAGGGATCAAACTGTTTCCTCTAGTTTGATGTAAACAGGAAAAAAAAAAAAATCCCAACTCCCCTTTACCAACTACCACCAAACAGGAAGAGTAGTTAGTTGGTTGCTGTAAGGGAATTTTTAAAGAAATCAGCGAAACGCTGAAGTCTCATACAGATTCTTTCTTCCATGAAGTCTATGTGGAGAAACACACAAGGCTCTGATTCCACAAGTCTAGACAATTAGTATACATGAGAATCATCTATGGAATTTGGTAAAATAAGGATTTCTGGGCTCCACCACCAGGCATATTTCATTCAATAGTCCTGGCACTGACCCAGGAATGTGCACTTTCAATAAACACCCTGGATGAATTCAATCTGAGGCAAGGAACTAAAAAGTACTGCTCCTGTACTGTCAGAGCACAGAACACTACTGTAGGAGTCCAAAACACATAGTACAACACAGAGTGACAACATGCTGCAGGACAAGTCTGTGCATGGACCTAGTAAGAACATCCTCTTTTTCATCCCCAAAGACTAGGCCACCAATCAACGCTGGCGCCATGGCTGGGTGGCTCACCTAAGCAGCGGTAGGGAATGACAATGTGGGCGTGGGTCTTGCACTGCTTGCGGCCCCGCTTGCACCAGTTCTGGATGGTCACTGGTTGGTTGGCTTCGACCACGTTGGTGATCTGCAGTTCAGGGTAGACCTGGGAGAGCACACACAAAAAAGTAAATTCTTACTTGAAACAGAGGTGGGAAGGCACAAGCACCTGATAAACCTCCACCATTATTACAAGGTATTACTATTCCCTAAAAACATAAAAGTGACAAGTACCTAGTCATTCCATTGCAAACATCAAGCAATGTGACATTTATTTTATTGCATGCATTCAGACTTAAAATACCGTTTTTCAAGGGGAGACAAAATGGAAACAAGAAAGAGAAAGGGAGGATTCTAATAAGCATGGATTGTTTTCAATGCAAAATAAACCAGCGTGGGGATGATGGTGTCCTAAATGTTATAGTAAATATGCCTCGGAATATTATCTTTACTTAAATTCAACCTCCCCCCTACATCTTGCTGATTAGATAAATATTTTACATCCAGAATATGAAACACAGTAAGCTTTCAATATAAAAATCCTTTTCTTAATCCAAGTAATTTATATGAGAATAATTTATCAAAAAATTATCAAGGCTGTCATTTACTAAATTCTTTCATTTTTTATTTATGTTTTATTTTTTTTAGAGATGGGGTCTCACTACATTGCCCAGGCTGGAGTGCAGTGGCTATTCATGGGCATGATCATAACACTCTACAGCCTCAAACTCCTGGGCTCAAGCAATCCTCCTGCCTTAGCCTCCCTGGTAGCTGGGGCTACGGGTCAGGCCACCACAGCTGGCTTAAGGATGTCATTTACATAAAGAACTGCATTCATGAATTCTCTTCCCTCTATAACTAACTACAGTCCTTTGCTTTTATCACTGTTCTGAGTAAATCATGGTGTTTACTGAGCACTTGGAATGAAATGTGAAACTTGATCAATTAAAATATATTTGTGAAATATCAAACCACTTCTATTTATTGAGTAGAGATTGAAAAGAAAACTAGAAACACAAAAATCTATTTCCAAAATGGGTTTCCCTTGCATAAATCTTGCATTTTATTAATAGAGTTGCTGTTTTACCAGAAAAATCACAATGAAAAGAAAGAACTAGGGGCACAAGAAAGGGAATGGTTAGAACGGGCCATAAAATCTGAAGTGGCACAAGTGAGAACATGAGGGGCGTTGCACACAGTTAAGGGTGGTGGATCGATGGAGTGTGAATCTCGGTGTGGGCTAGAGGATTTTCGGCACAGAGGCCCCAGAGAAAGCGAGGTGGTGAGAAGTAGTACGTGGACAGTCAGAGAATTAAAATTAAGATTTTGGAGGAGTTGTGGTTATTGGTCATTGCCAGGAGTATCATATGACCACTGGAGGGAATCGGTGACACAGAACGAGGAGGGCACGGTCACTGGAGGGAGGAGAATCTGGCAACTGAGAAACTGTACTATTGGGAAGATGACTGAGGTAGACATTAAAATCACTGAAGAATCAGGAAGGGAGAAGTTGTACTGGATGACAGGAAGCCAGGAGCTAAAATCTTCAAAGCTTGAGGGTGACTGTCACTGAGGTGGAAAGAGGTCTAGAGACGACACCAACGGGCAGAGGAGGGTGTCGATCCAGTTTGAAAGCATGAACTTCACAGCTGGCGCTGGGAGGGGGTATTTTAGGGAGGAAAGGGGAAGAGTGTCTTAGAAGTGAAAATGAGGAGGAAGGAGGACATCCCCACCTCTAGGCACAACTACGAGGACTGTGAGGAAAGCACGTCCACCTGAGAAGGCTACACGGGACGTGGTGCCTTCCTTTGGGGGAGAACGAAGTTTCTGAGCAAGAAGAAAATGTGCACAGTGCTACAGGCTATAGGGGATTTTGATTATGATCGTCAGGGGCATTCAGAAGGCTCAGCGTGATCCTGTCTTTACTTAAAATGTTGATATTCCTGTTTGTCATGGATTTTTTTTACATTTATTTTGATATCCTAATATATTGCATTAAAGTACTTTTTATCTCGATTCCTGAGTGCCTCATTCACCTCACCTTAGTCCTGGCCCCAAGAAAAATCAGTTAAAAAATAAGGCACCAAGAATGGATAAATATGGGGTACATCCAGACAATGGATTCAATGCTAAAAAGACATGGGCTATTAAGCCATGAGAAGACATGGAGGAACTTAAATGCACATTGTTAAGTAAAAGAAGCCAATCCGAAAAGGCTCTGTGCTATATGACTCCCACTATGTGACATTCTAGAAAAGGCAAATCTATGGAGCCAGTAAAAAGATCAGTGGGTGCCGGGGGGCGGTGGGTAGTGATGAATGGGCTGAGCACAGAGGATTTGGGGGGCAGCATAACTATTCTGCGTGATAACTACAGTGGTGGATTCGTGTCATACGTTTGTCCAAACCCAAAGAATGTGTAACACCAAGAGCGAACCCTAACGTAAACTGTGGACTTTGGGTGATTATGATGTGTCAGTGTAGGTTCATCGGTTTTAATAAATGTGCCACTTTGGTGGGGGATGTTGATGATGGGGTGGGGAGGAGTATATGGGAAATCTCTGTACCCTTCCTCTCACTTTTGCTGTGATCCTAAAACTGCTCTAAAACATGAGGTCTATTTAAAAACAAAAATTAAAAAATAAGGCACCAATCAGTATTAGCAGTGTGGGATAAATTTGATGGTGGAGGTATATGCTAGGAGAACACAAAAAAAGTGTCTCTAAATCAGAATCCTGGGGTGAGCGTTGAGAAAGTTATTCTTGAAAACACTACCAGTAACCAAGCTCCAAAGGGAGAGAGCTTCCTTCCCTTTATTTCATTTTGTTTTTAACAGTATCTTAACACCTCAATACATGCATTTGAGGGTCACAGAAAATGCTCTACTTAAAAATGCCACTAAAAATTTATTATTCCCATGGCTTTTTTCTATATAATGAAAAGCGAAGTGGCTTTTTGTACTGGAATATAATTTTCCCACCACCTTTACTTGTTTATTATATCACAAAAGTATAGCACTCATGAATCATAAACTCTATGACACTAGAGAGTTTGCTCCAAGGGACATGACTTTATGTGCAGTAAAGTGTGAGTTACTGCATTTTTCTGAAGGGGTTCTAGCTGCCACTCCTCAGAAATATTACCCTGCTGAGAATTTCCTCAGGAGCTGTCAGTTTTCTGTAAACCCTGTGAGGAGGCACATTCCCATCATGGTTCCTTCTTTTCAATTTAAAACCAACACATTGTTTGCAGGATACAAATTGATTAGTAGGAGAAAAGGAACTCTCACACGTTGGTTGCAAACCTTCTTCAGATTCCTATGGTTATACCTGGCGCAACAGAGCAGTAACGTATTAGCTTGACAATTTTCAAGCAGGTAGAATTGCAAATTGACATATTAAAATCCGTGAAGACGGGGCTTCTCTCTAACGATTACTACAGCTTCATATAGTGATCAGTCAAATACAGAATTTACTTCCAGTTCCCACCATGAAATCTAGGGCATACTTTACATGTTATTTTCCCATAATTCATTTTCTCCCTCCATAACACTGACAATGATAGGTGTTAATATGCAGATGCATGCGGAGATTATAAAATCTGAACCACATAAAGCCTGCGCATGTTTTGCCTACTGCCCCATTAAAATGGAAGCAGTAACTTCAACCTGATTCAGTTACATTTACTCAGAGACAAGGAGTTATTAATTTGGATTTGCCAAAGATAATACAATTTTGCTGTTCTAAAATCAGGAGGCGTATTTAAAGGGAGAGGAAGAGCAACAAAAAAAGTAGCACAATTTCTTCTGAAGCCCTGCAAGGTCCTGTAAAGAAAGTGATTACCACACGCACAACTCTCTCCCAACTCAGAAGGCAAACAGCAAAACAAAATGAAACAAACATTAAAATTCTGACAAAAATTCCCAATATTATGCCTAGATTTTTATTAAATAACTCCAGTACATATCCACA
>NW_012139302.1:2279376-2281475 GCF_000956105.1 Propithecus coquereli | reverse complement strand
CCCTGCGAATAAGGGGGAATTACTGCAATTACAAGCATCAGCTCAATGTTTAATATTTTCTTTGCAGCATCTCAAATCTTAACATACAAAATAAAGACATGAGTCCCTTAAGCTATTTAATTTGCATGTGTTTCCTAACGCATACATGTATTGCTAACACAAGCAGTGCTAATAATTTTCTAATACAACAAACATTAGAAAATCCCAACTCTCGTGCCCCCCTTCTTTTCTAAAATGATTCTTATGTGAAACCCACTTATGAGTATTTTCTTGATTATGAAAAAAAAAGAACTTGAGATAACTGCAAGTATATTAATATATGCTTAAAATAAAGCAGAAGCAAACCCCAGCCTGTGTCAGCTACTAGAAAAATAATGTGTCCTCAATTCCTACACATCTTCCTAAATTACAGCTACGAAGAGCACTTGCTGTATAAATACACTCTGTGTTCCAAACACACTCTACCTAAGATCCCTGACACCATACTTCAAATGCCCAAGCCCATTAGGGTCCCCCCCATGGGGACAAACTCCTCTGCTCACAGTGTAATATAATGCCAAGCCTTCTTAGGGAATGCTCTATGGTATTTATCACAGTGTGCCTCACATTTGCGTTAAGTACGTATCTGCACTGCCTGCCTGCCCAGTGGAAAGGCCCTTTTCTTGAAGGGCAGGAAATGCAATTTGGCACTCTGTAGCCTCCCTATGGCACCCCACATTCATTATCTTTCGTTTTAAGGCTATCAGGAGGCTGCCAGCCCCCCGCCCATCTTTGTGGTGTTCCAAGCCTCAGCCCTCTGAAGGAGGACTCGTTAGTGACCATATTTCAACTCCACAGCTCCATCCCTATAGCTGATGACAGCCAGTGGAAAGCAAACTGTCAATCGCATTCTCTCCCTCAAGGGAACACACACAGGCTCCTATTGGATGAGGATGTTTGACTGGAAGTGAGGACAAGTCAGAGCCAGAGGTGGAGCATGTCAGGACCTACCGGCGAATGTGAACTAGGCACCCGAAGATGCAGTCAGTCTAGGGGAGGAAAGTAGGGAAATGTGCAGAGAGAGAAGCAAAGACGAAAGACAGATTGACGAGGCAGGATCCAGAGGCAGGATCTGATAGGGGCTGCCTGGTGACCTCTAACTCCTGTGAGTCATGGCTTGTGCATTTGGATTCTGTCCCCTTCAGGAAGCCCCATTTCTAAACATAAGCTACTTTAGTAACTTTATATTCCTTCCAACTGAACAAAACCCAATCAAAGGGCGGGCTCAAATGCTGGTTCACTGACACCCCCCGCATGAGCCCTTCGATCTCTGTCTGTGCCCAGACAACACTACTCCTCCCGTTCCTCTTCTGCTTCCTCTCATCACTTTACCTGATCACTGAGCACTTCCTGCCCGCCATTCCGTCTATGAGCCATCTTGCCCTAGTAGAGTACACACTCCCTGAAGGCAGGGGCAATATAATTCATTTGATATTGAATTATATAATTATTACAGTGGCCAACCCTGTGACTGCACAGTAAGTGTCTGATTAATAGTTAATGAGTATTTCTGGCTAAGGTCAGAATCCACTCATTTAGGGAAATTCAGTATATATTAAGCTTCCATTGGATATTATAAGTCTATCTCTTAAATAAGATATTCCAAGTAGTTATTGGATTATGAGTTTTTGAGAAAAATGAGCATCTCAATGACTTTCAGTATTTTTCTTCCAAGTACATGTGGCAACTCATACAAATAATACAGCATCTTTTACAAGAAGCAGTAGATCAATGTGAATAAACACACAGCCGAGAAAAATGCTTAGGAAGAAATTAAAAGCCAGGCTCTCACTTAGGCTAAAAGGGCCCATTGAGCTGGTCAAGGAACCTGGACAACAGCCTACCTATCTGGCCAAAGAGCCATGTTTTATCTTTGAAGGCTAATGTATCAGTACACAAAATACGTTTTTTCAAGAGAGCTGAAGAAATTTTGAATAGTAACAGCCAGGAAGGAGGTAGAGTAGAAACAATCTTAGATCCATATTAAAAAGTTATCATTGGTAGCCTAAGTGGTTTTGTCCACTGCAGAAATACCTTAAAACTTGGTCACCATTAGAACA
>NW_012139302.1:2268129-2277726 GCF_000956105.1 Propithecus coquereli | reverse complement strand
TAGATTTAAATGACATACTTTAAATTTTTCTGGAATACAAAGAAAAGTCACATCTTAAACTGTTCTCAGCATAAATTCTGTTAATAATAGGGGATACTGAAAACGAAATATGTAATTTAATTGAGAAAAGAGAACTGGAAACTGAAAACCTTCCCCGCTTGCATCTTAATGAGGTGCTGAGACAATATGCAGGTGATGAAACACTACCGCAATAATGGAAAGTATAAGCAGTGCTGCTTTTCACAATGATGGCCTCGTGTAAAAGCAAAGGCGGTAAAATGCTGCAGGGCGCTAACATATTTCCCAGTAATCTGGCCCAATTCTGCTACTGATAGTATATATAAATATATTGTTATATCCACACATTCATACCCAGAGTTGGAAAATACTGTCAAAAAACCTTGTTCGATTGATACGTCATTCTGATTCCACAGTGCTAGATGTAAAAACCCACCTGGGTGCGTGGGGTGGAGGGGTGAGTGCAAGCGATCCTTGTATTTAGACAGACTATAGACCATTAATGCATAAAACATATCCACACTCATATATCCAATACCCAATACCTCTATTCAAAAATTGTTTCACTTAATATACATTTTTGGATCTTTCAAATACCAAAACCACAATGTATATGTGCCTATGATTTCTCAGTCCATGTTAAGCCTACAAAGGTGGAGGGTACACATAGAAAATAATAATGGCCAAGAATGTACCATGGCCTCTACCGTAGCGTAGTGTATACAGCGTGTATCTAACACAGTGTGCGCAGTGTGCCCTCAAAGTTGGTCATGTGGAAAAGATCACATCTGTTGTTTGCTTTTAATTTTAACTTTTCATACTACTGTAGAATGCAAACAGAAAGGCTGAGAAACAATTCTTGTCTGGGAATCCTATGCTCAGTTATATATTTTAGAGTAGAAAGTTGGGCAAAGGAAATAGTTTTGTTCAACTCATCGAACAGGCAGTTTTTGTTTTGTTCAGGTACTGGTGTGCTTTGTTCGCTGATCCTGTTCATCTATAGACAAAACAACTGTTCATTTAGAGCCAGAAGGTTAAAGAAACAGAGAACAGATACTGTTAACTGTGGAAAAGAAAACACTTGGGAAATAAAAGAGCTTAAACCCATAATCTAGTAAAAGAGATTATAAACAAAGCCAAATTCACCTGTCTAACTTTCCCAGCTGGAAATCTTTGCGTCTGAGGCTTACTCTGCTCAAAGCTCCCTCCACACACCTGCTCCCTGTGGAAGTTACCAGAGCCGGCCACACCTTCAGGAAGGTGCTCTGCATCTTAGCAATATACAGGGCGGCAGGGCCTGTGTTTCAAGTTCTTTCCTTAAAGAAGTACAGTACTGGGACTTATACAATTTCTTGTTATCTGACAATATTTAACTTCCACAACATATGCCTATCTGTTCCTACCATAAAGTGAGGACATGGCTTAAGACTGAACACGCAGCCTTCCTGGACTGCTCAGGTGTCAAAGAGCAATGAGGCCCTTACAGCACTATGGGGTGTCATGGGCTCGTCTACAGAATTGAGGAGGACAGGCAGGATGATCTTCCACATCCCTTTACACAATGTTTTGTGATTTTAAGCCCCTTCTCTCCCCAGCCTAAACTACCTTGGAAACAAGCTAATTATTCCAAAAACATCTTGACCAGTAAATACTCATGCTAAAAATCTCCCATAGCTCCCGCTTATCTCCAGAATTAGATCCCAAATCTCCAAATTTATAGTTAAGATCCTCTACAGCCTCATTCCACCCTTTCAATTTTTCTAAATTCTCTTCTTTATGAGCCAAGAAGGGTATCCTGCCACTCACCAGTAACTGACACAAAATCCTCAACAGCACCCAGTAAATACTGACTACATCTGCCTGTATTCAACTTGGGAACAAATAGATTCTTGAAGGCTGGGCTCGGTGGCTCACCCATGTAATCCTAGCACTCTGGCAGTTTGAGGTGGGAGGATTGCTTGAGGCCAGGAGTTCAAGACCAGCCTGAGCAAGAGCAAGACACCCTCTCTACTAAAAACAGAAAAATTAGCCAGATGCGGTGGCGCCCCCCTGTAGTCCCAGCTACTCGGGAGGCTGACGCAGGAGGATCACGTGAGCCCAGGAGTTTGAGGTTGCTGTGAGCTAGGATGACGCCACTGCACTCTAGCTCTGGCAACAGAACAAGACCCTGTCTCCAAAAAAAAAAAGAAAAGAAAAGAAATAGATTCTTGAGATGTAAAATTAAAGTACACTTCCTTTATTCTTCTTGAATCCCAAAGTCTTCAGTTTAAATAAAACAATGTTTTTTTAAAAATCTCTTTTCATCCCAAAGAAAGAGGATAATAAAATCTAACAATTCTAATTTTTGTTTCCAGGGTTTAGTATATTTTCAAGAGAAATATTATCCTAGTTTTGTTCTATTTATATTTATCAACTCCTCAGGCCAAAGTTTGGGTACTATAACAGTTCATTAAGGCAAGTGGCCACTTTATGCCGTTAAATGATGAATAATTTATGTAGTTATACTCAAGTTGTTTCCATGATGCTATACTAGAGGTAAAAATTAAATTGGAAACAATTTGAATTTTTTCAAGTAGTATAGAAAAGAGGAAAGGCACTTTCTTTTATCAAAGAACCGCAGAGGAAAATAACTGAGGCTCTATTGTGGTCGTCTATTATTATACATACAAACTACCCTAAAACTTCGAACAACAAACATAAACAAGAAACAGAGCAATCTCAAATCAAACAGGATTTGGCCTGCTTAATGTTTTTAGGAAGCATAATTAGTGATCATTTGGGACATTACAACTGAGGATTTAAAGTCATACTAGGGACTTATCACTCTACTATTGAGTGTGTATCTTGGCACTTGCATCTTAACTGGGTGAAAATAAACTGAGGGCAAATCTGGACTATCGGTCAACAGTTCCCCAACTCTTGCCTAAAAATCTCTTTAGAATTGTTATCAACGGAAAGAAATGGTCTCTGCAAAAGGAAAGCACTGGTTCCACTTTCGTGGAGGCTGTCTCGGACGAAGAACGCCTGCCCCTATGGCTCCAACCCACTTGCCAACAACGGGAATCCAAATGCACTTACTAAATGATGGCTAGGGTGCTCTGGGTCAGAGCTAAGTGTTGGATAAAATGCTTTGTGAGACATGATCTCTAGAAATGTTAACTCTCAGCAACACTTGGGGTCTGTTTTGCCTATAGGAGCTGTAACAGAGGAAATGGCCTGGAAAAAATGGCAAAAAATATCTTCTGTCTCTGAAGCCTGCATCCCCGCTTCAGGCCAGGGAGGGGCAGGGTAAGTCTTTTGCTTATTTGTGCAACAGGAGCTGGCCCAGCCTAACCTGGTAAAGGGAGATCCTGGGCCGAGGTCACAAGATTGTCTTCAGCGGAGACAGGTAATCAGAATTATCACTGTAATTGCCTGAAGCTGAGAACCCATCCTTTAAAAGCTCTGTGTTTCTGTGAATGTTCAGAAAATTTGGGATTTTGAGACGAGAAGGTCTACCATTTTTCCTCCTTTGCCGCCAAAGTAAATTCTCTTTCCTTCTTCCTCAAACCGCTTGTCCTCGTTCTTCTTCAGCCTCATGGACAAGTACCGACTTTTCAGTAACAGATCACAGAAGGTCCTCTCTTAGCTTGGGATGCTTTTACAAAATACCATACTCTGGGTAGCTTAAACAACAGTGAAGCTGAAGTCTGAGATCAAGGTGCCAGCATGGCTGGGTTCTTGGGAGGGCTCTCCTCCTGGCTGGTAGACACAGCCACCTTCTCATTGTTCTCACATGATTTCTTTTTGTGTAAGCCGAGAGAAAGAGAGCAAGCTCTTCGGTATTTCTTCTTATAAGGGCACTAATGCCCACCCTCGTAACATCATCTAACACTAATCAGCTCCCAAAGGTCCCATCTCCAAATACCAATACACTGGGGGTTAGGGTTTCAACACATGAATTTTGGGAGTTGAGAGGACACAAACATTCAGTCTGTAACAGTCCTCAATAAATACTTGATGAATAAAAGAAAGAAAAATCTTAAATGGTACTAATAAAAAAATGTTTTTAAATGCAAAGAAAGGCCAGTGCTTGAAAGATGACTGGGCGGAAGCAAAACTATTATGATTAGGGAAGAGGAATGAATATAAAGGCACCAGGAATTTGGAGGACTTCGGATAAAATGCATAGATTAAACAAATTATCAACTTAAACCATAAATTTCAACCTATCTTCTCAATCCAACTTTATAAGGGCTTATAATCAGGAGCAAAGATAAAAGACTCAATTTTTACTTTTTCTTCCAAATCTTGCCCTTGACCAAGAATAGGACCAAAGAAATCAGGGGTAAAAATGACATTATTAGTAATAACAGCAAACAACCCAATAGCAGCGAATACAAATTCAGAAGAACATGAGACTAGTCACAGACTAGGTAATTCACCATCAAAGTGCATATTATTATTTAACACATCATATGAAGCTAAGCACCAGTATCTACAATGCAAAGCAATCCTTTGGAAAAACAAATTAGCAAAGGGTCAAAACGAGGTCATAGTCATGAGTTCAGCAGGTTTCCTTCTGTTCTAGGACCAGACTGCTAACTGCTGCTTCTCTGACTCAGCCAGCTGTCTCTACAACATCTGGACTTTGGTCATGAGAAATGAAGTGAGCACATTAAGAAAAAAAAAAATCACTCATTATTAGAAGGGAAAAAAATCATTAAATGAGTAACCCTGTTAATGGTAACTAATAGTAATGGTTTCTGCGTATTTAAAAAAAAAGAGGAATTGCCCAAGGACAGATGCCAGAATCCAGTGGATAAATATCTTCATGGCGCTTAACAAAATACCCATCAACCTGGAATTCTGCGCCTCATTAAGCTATTGTTCAGTAATTATTCTGTAAAGAACAACTTCTGGAAATAACTAAGATGAAAGTCATCCAATGAAAGAAGGAATCAAAGTAAATAATACGTGGATTGAGACACTGTTGCAAGGACTGTTTGTAAACAATGAATCCAGTTAAAGGGAGAACCTAGGATGGTGAGAATTATGGTAATAGAAGAGATGGTAAGATTGTAACTTTTTTTTTTTTTTTTGAAACAGAGTCTCTCTTTGTTGCCCTGGCTCGGGGGCCGTGGCGTCAGCCTAGCTCACAGCAACCTCAAACTCCTGGGCTCAAGCAATCCTTCTGCCTCAGCCTCCCGAGTGGCTGGGACTACAGGCATGTGCCACCATGCCCGGCTAATTTTTTCTATATATATATATTTTTTTAGTTGTCCAGATCATTTCTTTCTATTTTTTTTGGTAGAGACGGGGTCTCGCTCTTGCTCACGCTGGTCTGGAACTCCTGACCTTGAGCGATCCACCTGCCTTGGCCTCCCAGAGTGCTAGGATTACAGGTGTGAGTCACCGTGCCCAGCCAAGATTGTAACTTTGAAAATACAAAATATCAAGAGATATGTCTTCCTGAAGGGAAAAAAAAAAGAAAATAGAAAAATAACATAACTTACAAAAACCTGTGAGAAGGAGAGGTAGAAAAAATTGTAAGTGTATTATTTCATTCCTAGCAATGAATCAATCAATACTGTCTAAAACAAAAACATGAAGTTAAAAAAAGAATAAGGCAAAATAAACATTTTCCAGCAACACACACAAAAGAATTCTAACCTACCAATGAAAACTATTCATTATTTCTAATTATAAAAGAAAAATACCAGAATAGCTGCAATGTGGGAAGTGACAGGAAGACCCTAAAATATCAATAAAGAATATGCACAATTCAATAGAAAATGTCAGGCACTGTTTAAAAGTTCTGAGTGAACATCTCTCCATACCGCCTCCCAATACTCCCCCTAAAAGCGAGTTAAAGTCATGATGCAAGATCAGTTCCCTCAGCTCCCTCTCTCCAACCCACGAAGCTTTTCTCATCCATACCCACCATGTTGCAACACTGTGGTTGTTATTCTAATCCGCCCATGCCTTTCTTCATTCCTTCTCTGGTAACAGCTCCTCTCCCCACAACACATGGCCACGCCCAGGGTGGGCTAGTCCAGGTACCAGGTACAAACAGATACGGTATCTGGTCCAAGGGTGGGTGTGTGACCAAAAGAAGGGCCAAACAGAAACCCTCCCTGGAATTACAATGCACACTGGCAGAACACTGGGACACTAAGCTGGGACTACACACTCCCAGAGCCACTGGCTGCCATCCTCCCTGTCTACTACAGGAAGTCCATCTTACCAGGAGAAAATGAGTGAACATAAAAAAAGAAGGGTAAGCAGAACACAAGGGAAACTCCTAATAGAGAAATTCTAGGCAGCACTGAGTCTGAGTTCCAGGACCCTGTTTCTGTGTGTTTTTTTAAAATTGTGTAAGCCAGCGGTCCCCAACTTTTGTCACCAGGGACCAGTTCCTTGGAAGAC
The DNA here is from genome assembly GCF_000956105.1 of Propithecus coquereli. Classification (NCBI taxonomy): domain Eukaryota; kingdom Metazoa; phylum Chordata; class Mammalia; order Primates; family Indriidae; genus Propithecus; species Propithecus coquereli. The sequence goes on along the minus strand of NW_012139302.1, from coordinate 2,271,300 downwards.
AATTTTTCCAAGGACGATGAAGGGATGGTTTAGGGATGATTCAAGCACATTGCATGTACTACATTTGCAGAGGCTCCCCAGAGCTGATCTGACAGGAGGCGGAGCTCAAGCAGTGAACTGAGCAAAGGGGAGCGGCTGTAAATACAGATGAAGCTTCCTTCACGTGCCCACTGCTCCCCTCCTGCTGTGCTGTCCAGTTCCTAACAGGCCATGGACCAGTACCAGTCCTCGGCCCGAGAGCTGGGGACCATAGGTGTAAGCTACCCCCACCCCATCAGGATCCTTCCCATCAATGACAAAAACATCCTCCAGACCGACAAACTGTTTAGTGGGTTTTTGTCACCTGGTAACAGAAAGGTGACAAAAGACCTAAGAAACCCACCCTTACTATTTCCTCATTTCCCTTTCTCAGAAGAGATGTTCCCTCTCCTTTCCAAGACTCAGCCAATCAGTATCCTTTCCTCCCTAATTCTGACAGAACCTAGTTCTTAGAGATACCTGAGCCTAGTGTGTCCTCCCCACGGTCAGCTTCCTCTAGCTTAAGTCCCTTCCATTTAAAAAACAGAAAACACCACAAAGAACAAAGCCTTTCCCTTTGCCTGAATAGCCCTCAAGCTGTTCACCTCTAGATCTTTCCTGGGAGTCCAAGGCTGATTTCACCACTCCTTCAAGTATTCTTCCTGCAACCTACGCAATTAGACTCACCCCACCCCATTCCACAGAAATTACTATCCCCAGAGGGTCAACAATGACCTTTTATTTGCCAAGTGATAACAATGTTTTGTCACCAAAAAAGGTGTCCAACACACAGATATGAGCAAAAGAGATTCTTGGGTATCTTAGCAATGGAATGCAGGTGTTGTCTTCCGAACCGTGAGGGTGGTAGGGAAAAGGATTATCGGATTCCACCAGGTGTATTTCTCTGGTTGACTTGCTACAGAGGAGGCTGTTTATAACTCTGAAAGGGTAGACACTGTAGACAAATGATCGCAATGCAAGTGTTTCCTGTCCCACGGAAATAATTTCACGATATTCCAGATAATTCCAGATGATTCCTGTTCATAGCCATAAAAATGAAGTGTGCTGGGAAAAGAATTTAAATCTTTCTAAGTCAAAATGGACTAGTTTTAGCGTCTTACAGTTTACCTCATTAACTAATTGAATAAAATCTTTGCCATGTATTCATTTTGCATGAGAAACATGATTCTACCTTATCAATAATTATGCTTCAACCACTTTCAGTTTGCATCATACTTGGACTCTCATCATTTCCCCTGTTTAGAAATTAACCCAGGTTGACTTCTGGCAGTAACGCTTCCTACTTCTTATCTATCTCTCTGGCCATTGTCCATCTTCCATCGATAACATTGTTTCTGTTTGTTCCACTGAAATGTCGCAATTCCCCAAGGTTCATTCCTAGGTTGTTTTCCAGAAGCGTCATCAGCATCAAGTGGGTAAAACGAATGCAAGGACTTGTCACTGTAGCAGGCACTTTGTTAATGCTCAATAAAGGTTAGATAGTATTAGCATCTTCATCACCGTCACCATGTCAGTTTTTAGATTGCTAAACTTGTGACTTTACAAGCCCTTCTTCCCCTTTAAAGAACAGGTCCTATATTCTATTCATCACTGCCCCCTTAGCACCTAGAATTATAACGTTTGAAGAAGGAAGAAAAAATCAATGGGCTCTTACAGTATTATGTGTGTATATATATGAATCTTATAGTAGTCATATAATCATCTCACATTAAAATATTTTTAATGAAAGCTATATTTAAAAAGACTCAAAACAAGCCTTCTTCCCTTACTACCAACCACCAGTAAAGTTCTGTTGGAAGGTCTGGAGGGACCCCCAATTCTACCCTCTCTCACTTGCCACATCGTAAGATCTCAGATCCCTGTAGCCCAGATCCCTGGTGGCATGGGACCGTGGGGAGAGCAGCACTGTTCAATGGAAATAGAATGCCAACTGCTGTGTAATTTCAAATTTCCTAGTAGCCACACGGAAAAGTAAAAAAATAAAAGAGTTGAAAATTAGTTTGAATCATAGATATAGGTATTTAATAATATCTATGTTGTATTTAATAATATATCTAAAATATAATCAGTTCAATATGAAATAATTATAAAAGTTATTAATGTGTTATTTGATATGCTTTTTCATACTAACTCTTTGAAATACGGTGTTATCTTATCCTTACAGCACACATCGGTTTGGACTAACCACACTTCAAAGGCTCAGTAGCCATGTGTGGCCAGTGGCTACTACTGTACTAGAGGGCCTAGGGCTAGAGGCTCCTCCAGGGCAGGCTCTGAGGGAACTGAGAATGGGACACAGTGACATAGCAAGAAGGTGACTTTGTAAAATGCAAATCTACAGTCACTCCCCTTCTTAAAAAAAAATAAATAAATAAATGCCTTTGATGACTTCCTGTTGCTACAGAATGCAGAGCAAATTCATTAAAATGGGTGGCAAAGCCTGCTGCCTTGGTCTTTTCTAACTTATCTAGCCTAATGTTTGTCTAAGAATCTGGCTGACATGTATCATCCTACAAGATCTCCATGGCTAGATAGTGAGCAGAGAAGGACAGATAATACCAGAATTGCAGGAGGAAGGAGATGGCCAAGGGACTTATTCTCTTCTCTCCTACCCTGTGGCCACCAACAACCTGGCAAAGTCTGAAACAGGAAGAACCACTCTGTGGCTTAGCCCTGGGATGAACAGAGTAAAACAGAAAGTGAAGCTACCCAGGCATTAGTGGGAAATAAGGGGTGTTCCCAGGGTCAACAAAAGTAATTTTTGTATAGCCACCATACAGATGTAAAAACATCTGGTTATTCCTAAGTAAAACTAAGGGAAGAAAAAACTTGAATGCAAGCTATGACATACATATCAAAATAGTCACTTACCAGAAAAGGATAATTTAGTCAAAATCATTAACTAAATATGCATTCTATCCTTTAAATTCTATTTAACACCCAATACATAAGCTCTATGTATATACAAAAAAGTGAAATGCTATCAAAAACACATAAGCATGCACAGAGTTCCAATTTACCAAATTCATAGCTTATCTACAAAATTGTACTAGAGGAACTCTTCAGCAGAATATGAATATGATTTCTAAAATGGATACTTCACAGAAGTCACATCTGGGCAAAAGTTAATTT
>NW_012139302.1:2262015-2265226 GCF_000956105.1 Propithecus coquereli | reverse complement strand
CTCATTTCCCAACAGGTGCAAAGAAGCAGCTTGGGTAGAATGCTCTATAAATTTAAATTTCACGGCTTTCCTGAGGGATTAAGAGAAAATTCAGTGCCTTCATCCTAAAAATCAGAATACAAACTTTGGTATTCTTATTGAAATAAGTAGTATAGACAATAACATCACAAGAAAGTTAAAGAGAGTCAAATAATAATCACACAGCTGTAGATAAGGCCTTATGTTAGGTGATATGGAGGGCACTGGCCTTAAGGAATTTACAATCCACTAATGGAGTCACCTTTGTATCCTCCATGGTATTTTATTCTGCTTGCCCTTCAAACTCATTTCTGTCCCCAAATCCTGTCTTGGAACCTGATCCCTAACTGAAGAGAGAGACTAATGAGCCTTTTACCACAGTTGATAAATATTTTGTTGAATGAATGTCCTCCTCTCAACCTCAGTATTTCTCCGTACCTGTTTCTCCACCATCTGTTCACTACAATGTCTAAGGGAAGTGCTCTACCTCCTTGTCAACACAGCTGCCCTTGATGCCATGTCATCCCCTCAAGGAGCATGGAATTGACAGTTTCTCCCCCCATGGTAGCCAGCCCCCAAGAAGGCCACCCATGATCCTCCTGGGATTCAAGATCGAAGGCAGTCCCCTCCCACGAGGTATCAGGGTTTGTGCAACAAACAGAATACAGCAGAAATGATGATGTGCGACTTCCAAAACAAGGTCAGGAAGGGCATGATGGTTCTTCACTGCTCTCTGGGATCACTCGCTAGGAGGGAGGTCAGCCGCCATGTTGTGAGGACATCCAGGCAGTGAGGAGAGGCCCGGGTGGTGAAGAACTAAGGTCTCCTGTCGACAGCCACGTTAGTGAGCTTTGAAACAAACTACAGCCTAAACCTTTATGTGACTGTAGTTCTGGCTGACACCTCGACTATGACCTCAAGTGAGACTCAGAGCCAGAACTCCTCAGGAGACACCCAAATTCCTGACCCACAGAAACTGTGAGAGAATGCTGTTTTAAACCATTAAGTTTGGTGGCAAGCTATCAGATAAAAATAGATACCTAATATACTCACCCTATTCTCTAGCTCCTTTTATTACATCCACAAATAGCCTTTGATCTCCTGTATTGAAAAAGGCAAACAACAAACAAAAAACATTTCCCTCCACTCTATTACCCTCAAGAGCAGCAGGTCAGGAAACTTTTTCTGTAACAGGCCAGATAATAAGTGTTTTAGGTTTTGCGGCCCATACAGTGTCTTTTGTGACTACATAACTCTCATTGTGTAGCACAAAAAGCAGCCTTTAAGACACTATGAAAACAAATGGCTGTGACTGTTTTCCAATAAAACTTTATTTACAAAAAAGACAATGGGCCAGATTTAGCCAGTGGGCCACAGTTTGCAGATCCCTGCTCTAGAGCAACTATCTTCTGCCATGTCTTTCACTGACCACAAATTTTAAGTCATCTGATGATTTCAGCATTCACTGTCAGGACTTTCCCACCTGCTTCTTAAACCCCACCCTGTAATCTGGTTTACATTCTCACCACTGGGCTCAGACTGCTTTCTCCAAGGTTGCATACAACCTCTTATGTGAGAAACCGAAAGGCCTTTTCCTCTAATACATGCCACTTTTCACCTTTGCCCACATGAATTCTCCCTCTGAAGCCTTTTGCCTTGACTTCTACGGCAATGAATTATCCTAGCCCTCTTACTCCTCTATCCCTTTACTGAGTCACAATCCTCCAATTTCACAGCACAAGACATTCCTAAAGATTGGGCCTTGCTTCTCTTTCACCTACGTTAAAAAGTCTTGGTGACCTTCCTCTTTCCATTCCTAACTGCAGAGAAGCAATGCCAACAGAACAACACTAGGCACTGATGCAGTTCTGAGGCAAAGTCCTTGCCCTGACAACAGGATGACCAACCACCCAGGTCCGCCCAGGACTGAGGGGTTTTCAGCACCTAAGATTTTCTGTGCTAAAACCAGGAAAATCCCTGGCAAAATGGGACAACAGGTCACCCTATCTAACAAATGTAACAAATAAATGCTTTTTCATTTTTTTCTCACCTTGACTTCTTAACTTCCTTTTATGTCTTCCATTCTTCACTTTGTTATCCTTCCCCCTTCTGGATTTTACAGTTATTTTAATGCCACCTGCTTGAATATGTGTGTATGCTGACTACCAAATGGTGTCAATCTTTTTATATCTCTTCAAATAAATTGACTATGGCTCTGTAATTATTTTATGATCTCTTCACTTTAACGATGAGTGCTTAGACTAGAAAATATATGCTTCAGTTCCTTTCACGTTTTCCACCAAATGAGATTTAATATTAACTTTATTTATTGATTTGTTTGTTTTTGTAGAGCTGAGGTCTTGCGATGTTGCCCAGGCCAGTCTCGAACTCCTGGCCTCAAGCAATCCTCCCACCAAAGTACTAGGAGTAAAGGCATGAGCCACTGCATCCAGCTGAGATTTAATATTAACTTTAAAAATAAATCTATGGAGAATCATAGTTAACATGTCCTATTTTCTTAAAATGGAGACAGTTTAATAGCTTAAACATTGATTCCTCAATAATTAGGGCAAATTATTAAACTAGATAATGTAAAATTGGTTGTATGTATACATCTTGTTACATGTGATATTACAAGAGACCCTTCACAAACAAATACTTAAATCACAAAGCCATGTTTCTCAGGCAAAATTCTTACACAAACCAACATCAGGTGTGCACATGAAAATCAGAGCAATTAGCTTGGAGATACTGATTGAACCAGAAGACTTTCTATTCTTACCGAAGACCACCTGCTAAGAATTCCAAGTTTTAAGTACATATCACTGTCCCAGTTAATTAAGACAAGACAAACAACCCACAGCATCCTCACCTGCACCAAATTATCCATTTAAAAAACAAAGCCTGGTTGCTAGGGGCAGCCCACTTCCAGGCATTCAGCCAGAAGGAATGCACCATCACCAGGCAAAGTGGCCGCACACGATAATACTTTGCAGTCCAAGAGCCCAAAAGGTTTACTCAAAACACTTTTCCTGAATGAAACCTCAAAGAAATAGCTTAATAAGTCATACACAGGGTCCTATTCAGGAGTTGCTAACATGGACATTCTTAAAATTGAAATCTTTAGGTCCTAGTGTAAGTTATTTGCTGCCAGTAAAAATGCATGCTCTTTCAAAGTAATCCTAAACATAGT
>NW_012139302.1:2259586-2261040 GCF_000956105.1 Propithecus coquereli | reverse complement strand
GAAATGTATGAAGTTAAATTTTTGTAAAAAATGCATGCAAGTTGGCGGCCAGGCGGGACTTACTTCTTGGCAATACTGCAGGATGCCCTCCTTGGTACCGATGCAGGTTTTGGTCCCCGAGGGATCTGACTCCCACTTCCCATTCTGCACGTTCATGTGCATGTTCAGTTTGCCACAGAACATGGCGATCTGGGGTTCAGCCAGCAGGCCGGCATTGCCGTCAGTGGGCACCTGAAAAAAACAAGTTTCGGTTAGTTATAGAATCCAGAGCTCCGAGGTAGAGGCTGGGGAGAGGATCTGGAACTGAACAACAGTATCAAAAACAGTTGCATTCTTGTTAATTCTCAATTATGAATCAGCCCTGCCTTCAGCACTCCTTCGGGTTAATTAAGTATTATACACGCTACAAACATTTCCAACCACCTATATAAAACAGCGCTTTCTTTCACACCGAGATAAAGGAAGAAATTAACACTATTGAAAGGAATTTATGCATTGAAAAATGTATACATTTCCCCATAGGAGATTTTGCAGTAACCTGCTAAAATGTTCTGACGATAAAAAGATGTTTTCTCTAAAATAAATATAATCGCTGTTGAGGAAACCACAGTCTCACAATAACTTCCAACTGACTCACGCAGAGCACAATGCCAGTCTCTGCCTGATGAAAGAGCCTGAAAGTAACACTGGGTGCCACCTTTCGGCACTGAGCATGACATTATCAGAGCGCATTATTAGTTAGCACGTGGCTGCATTATGATTTGCAACAGAAAAATTTACAGTCGAATTCACCATCTACAAAAGTAACTGAACATGTTGGTCATTCCTCCTGGTTTTCCCCAGAACATTCTGTGGTTATTAATCTCTCAGCTCTTGAAAGTATGTGAAGGGTGCTGGTGTCCTATCTGCTCAGCCACACTGGGCCTGCTGTGTAGTGGGTAACAGATCTCAGCTACTACCATTGCAGGCAATCAACTACTTCATGAAAATAACTTTGAAAAGGATGCCTTCTGTATTTTCAAACCCTTCAGTGTACAGGTAGTACCTTTATATAAATATTTTAAAAAGGGAAAATGTAAGTCCTGAAATCTCTGTACTGTCTCAATTAATAGGTTCTGATACCTCAAAAAGAAAAAAAAAAATTCAGCAAGAGATGAAAAATAAACCCACAGAAGTAAAAGTGTTATTGGAAACCAAGGAGTCAAAAGACACATTGATCATGATAATTCCTCCCTTGTTAAATCCAACTGCTGAGGAAATGTGAGACATGCACGCCAGAAGAATTAACTTCCAACAGAAGCCATTCATTCGTGTAGTCAAGAATGGGGCGATTCCATAATAACTTGTGATCATTCCTAAAAATTGTTCACAGGAGAAGAAAACCCAACAACGCTAAAATTGCACTGAGAGATTTCAGTTTAAGAAACGAAATAGTTTCCAAACATTACTTCCCA
>NW_012139302.1:2236127-2255561 GCF_000956105.1 Propithecus coquereli | reverse complement strand
AGAGACTGAGTATGAAGGCAATTCTTGTAAACGGAATGACTTTCCACTGACATCATAAAACTAGAGATGCTTTCCCATGGGAAAACAGTGTTCCTGACAATGAACAAAATAACTGGCTAAAACAATGGAGCGTTCACATTGCCTCAAAAGCAAGAGGCTGTTTAGGGAATGCTCGAAACTACAGAGCTGTAAATATTACCCTTAAAAATGCTGCAAGGCTGTTAAGAACAGTCCTTTGCTACCAGAAAAAAATATTTTCGAGCTCACAACGTATAGAGTACTATAGTGAAATGGACTTTCCAAAGCAACTTAGCTAGCAAATGACTTTAAAATGGCTTAAGGGGATGTTAACATAAACAAATATAAACATATATACCTAATCTGGACCAATCTGCAAAGGTGAACTCAGAAACCTACACCTAGGATTGCTGCAATTTACAATTAAATGCAAAGTGGGCTTCGTGAACAAGTTATCCAGCTGTCTTTCAAACCCGGTGTTCCCTTTCTCCAGAAAGTTTCTCTTTACCACCATCAAGGAGATCAAAATTCCTTATACAGCAGGCTTGGCAGCATTCCTCCTGACACAGTCCCAATGAGGAGGGAAAAGCAAACAAGGAGCTCTCTGTTTTGCTGGCTGAAAAGTCCTGCTTGGCAAGGGAGGGCACAGATCCATAGCTTAGCTGCATATGTGGACTTATGTAATTTTAAGGTTTCTGGCTAATGAAAACTGTCTGTTTTCTGCATTTGAACCGACTTCTCACTGGTTTGAATAGCTGGCCTCATATAATGAAATATTTGGTACTTTTTAATCAGTTCACAACTTCTTCGAGTCGGATTCTTGTTTAATATCTTGTTTTTTAAAGCACAGGATAGTGACATTATTTCTATGACATTTGCAGTTTCCTCCCATAAATACAGTTTTCCCTTAACCTGGCATAATTCAACTATACTCCACAAAAATTCTTTAAAGTTTAATGGTAAAACATTTAAATTTTCCATTTTCAAATGTAAAGAACTATTCTCTAGAATCACAATCCAGAAAATTTGAGAGTGAACCCCTTTGAAGGGGGTAACTTATCTGTGAGGTTTTCCCTTAAATGCTGAAAAAAAGTATTTTCAGTGGAAGCAGAACATCTGCAATTGCTCACTGCATCACTAACAGAGGAAAACTGAAGTTAAAATTAGAATCATAGAAGTGGACTCTAAGGAAGAGGAAGAGGTGTCGGTAAGGATTTGTCGGAGGCCACAGTTACAGAGGCAGAGAAGGAAGTGGACCTATTCCGTGAAGGGTTCTGTTGACATGACCAGGCTGACTCTCTAATTGTAACGGAAAATTGCAATTTTCCAAGGCTTTGCCCCTGTGTGTGTGTCATGTATTTGTGGTAAGGAAGAACAGAGAAGCTAGTCAAAGCATACAGAAAAATGTGATTACTGAAACTCCACACGGTTTCAATTTACCCACGTGGAGAGTCGCCACATCTATTCACGTCAACTATTTGCTGCGTGATTATTTCAGAGCTTGAGTTTCAGCCTCAAAATGATTTGCCACAAAAGAGAGTAGAGAGAGAAAAAAATCCCTTTCAAAGAACTAATCTACATATTTCACTCCTGGAAACTTGACATTCTTTTGGGGGCACTGTTGATCTGGCTTCAAATTACCAGCTTTCATGCCTTGATGCTATTCGTGACCTCTGTTGATACCAAGCTTTTCTTTCCATTCAAAGGATGGGTGTTCTCAAGTTGACCCAAAACTCCTACCGTCTCATAACAAGGCTGATAAATAACGCTTGCTGCTGGTGCCCAGTAGGAAATCGAGAGGTCTCTCAATAGAAACCTTTGTTATTCCACACACGTGAAATTAATAACCAACATCTAAAGCATGCATTTTACACAGGCCAAGAAAGAGTAGTGTCCACTGCTAGAACCGATATAAATAGATAGATTTAAAAAACAGAGCCTTATGCATGGCAACCAAATTATTAGCCTCAAAAATAGTTTACAATCCAATTAATGCCCATTTAGCCCTAAAAGGTGAATGTTTTATTTTCACTACATATATACAAACATACTTACAAACATATAAAACCATATACATACTATGTCATGTATACTTATGTCTAATGTGCTCTTACCTGAATTCTTTTCAAGGTCATTTTGATGTTGAAATAGTTTATCTCTTTAATTTTGTCTTTAAAGTTTTACTGACATATTTCGTAGAGTCACCAAACAAAAACATACAGTATTGAGATCTTTATCCTATTTTGACTTTCTCAATATTGCTATATTTCAATATAGCCTTGACCTTGTGAACATGGAGATAGGAAAAGGGTTAGGAGCAAAAATCAAACCATCTACTGAGGGCTTTGCTCATTATCTCATTTGACTCTCAGAAAAACCAATTTAAATCACTTCCACATCTAGTTAGATAATCAGAAAGGCTCAAAACCTGCCTAGGAGTCTAATATAAAGACTGTTATTCCAAAGCTCATGCTTGCTTTTATAAGCCAGCTGGCATTCCTGGTATGCAATCATGTAACTTGTTCCTAAATTAGTTCTTTCCTTAAATCAAATGCAGCCAATTGACTGCAAACTAGGAGTCCAAATCCCCCAACATTCCAATTGTTAATGCATGTTTATCAACCCTTACCTTACTTACTGTGTATTATCTGTTTCACCAGTTGGCATATACCCACTTATGTATATACCTGTATATATACCTACTGTACCACTACCTGTATAGTATGTAGTGGCGGTAGTAGAAAATATACCCCCCCTACACACGCACACTGATCTCTAGTTATAATTAGAGATTAATTAGAGCAAATGTTAAATGCTGGCATTTTGCTAAAATTTCATTACAGAGTTATCACATTTAAATCCATGTTGCTAATAACCTAGAAGACTTAAAAATTGGACTCCTCAGACATACTAATTTAAATGGCATTCACTGTAAAGAAATACGATAGTAACAAATGAAGGATTTCCCAGTTTGATTTCCACTGATTCTGACAACTAGGACAGATTAGCGTTCAGCACCATAATGCAATATAGAAAAATAAAAATCTATTACTCCTCTTCATTTTAGGCACAAGAGATATTCTATACATGTTCAATTTCTGAAGTTTTACTGTTTTCTATCAAATCAGGTGAAGTTCAGCCAAGATCAGGCTTGTGGGCTACAATAAATGGTTATTGTTTTAAGCCACTAAATTTGGGGCTGGATTGTGGCTTTGCAGCATCACTGTGGCAAGAGAAACTAATACATGCATGAATTTGATAGGAATAACTAAAATACTAAATGATAGAATCAGGCGCAACATTATTTTAGAAGGAAAAACTTTCTCAAATTGCTTTTTTTTTTAAGTATATACAAGATCCTATATTTTGCTTCAAATAATTCTTTGCAGAAGTAGAGGACAGGAAAGGCACAGTTTTCAGAGATGAAGATGGAAAAAAAAAAAAATAACCCAGATAATGCACTCTAAGCTTCAATCATAAACAGCCCCAGACAACTATGAGAAATCTTGCTGCATCAAATCACATCTAGAAGGAAGTATTTGCATTTTCAGAAAAACACTAAAAAAATTAAAGAAATACACCTCGGAGGGAAAGAAAATTTTAAAAGGAAATGGAACCAGCTCATCTGAAAAAATGAGGGTGGAAGACAACATCTGAAGGAAAATCACAAGGAAGCACCAACTGATATGAATTGAACAACAGTGATGAAGAAAGATTGTGGGTTGGGAAGAAATTTCCTGAGACGATAAGCACCTTATCAATGAGCCACTTAAATAGATGGACAACCATCCATCAGCATTTCAGAAGAGATTTCTGCATTGGGTTGAAAGTTAGAGATTGACAGTTTTCCAAAGTTTTTAAGCAGTAGAATCTTGTGCTTAAATAAAATCTGTGTGGCTGGGTGCCGTGGCTCATGCCTGTAATCCTAGCACTCTGGGAGGCCCAGGTGGGAGGATCCCTTGAGGTGAGGAGTTCCAGACCAGCCTGAGCAAGAGTGAGACCCCATCTTTATTAAAAACAGAAAAATGAGCCAGACATTGTGGCTCACCTGTAGTTCCAGCTACTTGGGAGGCTGAGGCAGGAGGATTGCCTGAGCCCAGGAGTTTGAGGTTGCAGTGAGCTGTGATGATGCCACAGCGCTCTAGCCAGGGAGACAGAGTGAGACTCTGTCTCAAAAAAAAAAAAAAAAAAAAGTTATACATGGATTGTCAGCTGCAATGGGGGAGGAGGATCAGCATCCCTAATCCCTGCATTGTTCAAGGGTCAACTGTAGACTGTAGAATATCCTAAATATGTACTATCTAATAGGGTAAAAGCATTAGCTGCATGTGGTTTTTGAGCGCTTCGATTGCTTCTAATAAGACTAAGGAACTGGTTTTTCATGTTATTTAATTATAATTCATGTAAACTTAAAAACTGTTACTCTATCCCATTATTGAAAAATGTTTAAGCATGTCTAGAACTTGGGCAAGTGAATCTACCTTTTGACTGTAAATTTTAAGAACCCAAATAACAAATTTTCCTGATTTAAGTTTAGTGTTCTACTTGAGATGTGGGTTTTGTTTGTTATTTTTCCTTTTTAGAGACCATGTCTGGCTCTGTTGCCTAGGCTAGAGTGCAGTGACATCATCAGAGCTCACTGCAACCTCAAACTCTTGGGCTCCAGTGATGCTCCTGCATCAGCCTCCTGAATAGCTGGAACTACAGGCACACCCTACCATGCCTGGCTAATTTGTTTATTTTTTTGTAAAGATGGGGTCTCACCATGTTGCCCAGGTTAGTCTCTGGCGATCTTCCCATCTTAGTTTCACAAAATGCTAAGATTACAGGCATGTGCCACCACACTCAGCCAAGATGTGTTTTAAGTGTAAAATATACACAAGATTTCAAACACTTAGTATAAAAACTATAAAAGATCTCATTACTATTTTTTATATTGACTGCATTTAAAATGGTCATACTTGGGTTAAATAAAATATATTACTAAAATTAATACCAATTGCTTTTTAAATGTGACCACTAAAAACTTTAAAATGCTGTAAGTAGCTTGCATTACATTTCTATGAAATAGTGCTGCCCTAAACATGTCAGAAATAAACCAGCACAAAATATGCAACACAATAAATTATGTTCATGACAACATATTATATACTTGTCCTTTATTGATCTTACTGAGTACATGCCATCTCCTCTCAGCCTTTTTTATAAGCTCTTGGAAAGTAAAGATTTCAAGTACTTCAGCTGGCATAGACCAGCACATTTCTAGCCAGAAACTTCATGAATATTTAATATTTAATGTACTATATGAGGTAGGATAGCTATGGCACATGAGCCGTACTCTCTTGGTTCTTGCTACTAGAATTGGAAACAAAGACTCTTGAGTAGGGGCAAATATTAATAGAATGATACTCCGAACACAGGCACTGAAGCTTTTAAGAAGATGGCAATCAATTGTTGCAATCTTTAGATTTGATTGATTTTGTGGCTTCTTTGCTTTTCTCCTAATTTATTTTTTTTAGACCTCTGTAAATTATGAACAATTTGTTTAAATGCACAGGTTTTTTAGTTAAATATATTCTGTTTACACTCAATGTATTTCTAATAGGAAATATTTCAAATCTGAAAACAACCTAATGCTATTAAATAGACCATGTTCCTGCTCACATTTTACTTGTGGCTGTGTGAATTTAAAATCTTATCCTGGCCAGGCGCGGTGGCTCACGCCTGTAATCCTAGCACTCTGGGAGGCCGGGGCGGGCGGATTGTTTGAGCTCAGGAGTTCGAAACCAGCCTGAGCAAGAGCGAGACCCCGTCTCTACTAAAAATAGAAAGAAATTAATCGGACAACAAAAATATATAGAAAAAATTAGCCGGGCATGGTGGCGCATGCCTGTAGTCCCAGCTACTCGGGAGGCTGAGGCAGAAGGATCACTTGAGTCCAGGCTTGTGAGGTTGCTGTGAGCTAGGCTGACGCCACGGCACTCTACCCCAGACAACAGAGTGAGACTCTGTCTCAAAAAAAAAAAAAAAAAAAATCTTATCCTAATTACACTTCTCTGGCAAAAGACATGCAAATTTCATCACCAAACACTCATGCTACTGTGATCACAGTCTATCAAGCCGTATGTGTTGAAATCTGTGTAACACAAGCAGTCAGGTTTTCTTGCCACACACAGCTCCGGCCCAGTCTTCAATGGGGAGGCAGGTACGTGTGCAGAGAAGGGGGTGGGGTGAGAAATGGATTTCTGGAATGCTGGGCCAACCAGACCAATCATTTGATACTCTCACTGAGATCATATCAGATTTCTGTCTGAGGCAGACTTAGCGCCAAACAAATCGCAAAGTTAAAACCTCAATATTACCCGGGGTTTAGTGCCTAGACCTAACTCAGGTAATGTACAAGAGTTATAAAGCCCTAGATATAATTTATTTTATTACCTTGGAATAGACTATCCCCACACAATTTGCAAGTTAAATTGCTATGACTATTTCTGGGGTCATTCCTCATACCTGGACACTTGGGATGGTGCCATGGTATTTGTGATATCTCACTCATCACCTGGCAAATGCACTGATCCTCATCTTTTATGCAACATCATAATCACTATGTAATGACAGTACTAAAATGGACTTTGACTTTAACAATAGTCCCTTAGCACTACAATGAATTTTCTAGAGCTTGAAGCTTACACCAATATGCTTAGTGTACAAATAAGTGCAAACTTAAAAGTTTTTCAGTTTATATTTTCTTTTCCTTATTTCTTCCATTTACCCACTGCAATGTTGACCTACTTGTAATGTAGAGCATGGACAAAACAGAGCACCAAGAGATCGTCAGAGAACAAGAAGTCTTCGAAAAGTACAGGTGGGAAAATAATGGGAAAAAAAGCTTCCAGAAGAAGTAGAGGTATTTATCATCTAATTAGAATATGTCCACACATCTGTGTCTTGGAGTTGCCCATACTACCTGGACAAGGGGAAAAAAGAGGCATATTTCTCTGTTCTTTGTCAGCCCAGAAATTCATCTTAGCCCTAGTTTTCCTTTACAACTTTTACCAGGTTTCAGGCCATTGTGAAACAAACGTAGGTGGAGAGGCAATTAGGGCTGGGATGGGAAGAGGTAATTAGTGGAATTCCTAGTCCGGGCTGCAGGGAGGGAGCCAGCCTACATATCTGGGCCTGCTATATACATTCCACATTGTCCATGTCCTTTAATATCTTTGTAATTTCTAGTACCAAAATGGTATGAAAATACTAATGAGGGCGAAGACTCTGACAAAAATGCTAATTTTCCAGGTACGTTATCATACTGTCCTTCAGTGTGCATTAAAATCTCAGAGCAGCTCTCAAGGGATAAGGAGAGTGAAGACACATTAAGCTCAGAGCCCAGCTAAACTACCTGGGAAGTCATTTCCAACTGGATTCCCACTACCATGAGGCAGAACAGTTGAGAACATTTTCCAGGTCAGGGGGCATGCTGTCATCAATGCCAAACATAAGGCACCTATATGTTTTAGCATGAGCCCATGAGCTTGTGATTTCATAAAATGGTACTTACTGGTCCTCACCATTTAGTAGACTGTTTTCAATTAATAATATGAGGAGAAATGATAACAAATTTTATTAAATGGTTTCTAAAAGGTCTTAAGACAATCACATCAGAAGACATCAGGCAAGTGGGAAGGGAATGAGAAAATAAAAGAATGTGCTCCATTGAGACACAGGAATTCAGATACTTGTCATTTACTTTTGTTCTTACATCTTCGTGCATACACACAGCAGCACATACATTCCTACTTATGCAAAGACGATAAAAGGCCACCTGCAGTCAGAACAAGAGAGATTATAAACAAGTATGTTATATGGGATAAGAGTCCACATATCTTTAAGGGAAGGATATCAAAGAATTTATGGTCTTAGAACTTTACCTTTCTATTTTGAGTACAGTTACAGAAATATTTCAGGAACAGAACATGAAGTAATTTATTTTTCATAAGCAGAGTGGATATTTACATTATATCCTTTGGCTTATCTCCTTTCAAAGTTCTATAATATTTATTTATCTGCCTTTACTGTCTGCTCATAACTTTCATACTATTGTGTTTTTATTACTAGGATTTTTGGTGCAGAAGAAAACTGCTGTGCAAATATAATAGAAATTCAGTGAGAATAATAAGCGGGTGTACAAAAAAATCCAGGGTAACTTTCAAACAGCATTCTTGTTCATTGTTCAAATCGTATTCTGTTAACTTATCACTTTAGTGTAAGCCAAGATTATTTCTTCTCCAGGGTCATAACACTGAAGAATACTCAAGGTTCAAATTTCAGGCCATTTGCTTGATAAGCATGGGTAGATTATCCTTCTTAAATAACTTACACAATGGCATTACCAAAGAAGCTCTCCCTTTCTAGAGCCCTCAGACTCTCAGTAAGAATTTTTCAAATTGCTGCTCCTATCGGAATAAATACTATCAGCAACTACAATACGAGGAGAAAATAATTCTGAAGGGGAGGTGACAGTGAAGTCTATTTCTATTTTCTAGGCTATATTAAAAAAAAAAAATGTTGGAGACAGAATAGAAGACTAGGAACCAAAAATCAGACTGAAGTCTTACTCTTGAGACTTAATCTTAATGTCAGTTTCAGTGACACAACCTCTGAGTCTTAGCTTCTTTATCTGTAAAGGAGGACAGAACACAGATGGCTCTTTGGGGGCCCAGCTATGATCTTCATGAAGGCAACCTAAAGGTGACAAGGGAAAAATTATGTGGATGCTATTATTATGAGGATGCAGTTGATGGTAGAGCCTGTAAGTATTTATCTAAGTTTTATCTGTTAGAATAGAAGATAACATCTAAACATTTCAGAGGTATAGTACAAGGATTCCTAGTCTTATTTTTTTTTTTTGGTTAATGCAAACAAGATAAAATAAAAGTTACTTCACTATCTATGAAATCTTACCACTTGCCTTCCCCTCTCACTCCCACATACATGCACTCAATAAATATTTATGGAAGGAATTAAGGAATGCCTGGCATGAAAAATAATAACAGTAATAAACTAGAATGTAGAAAATATAATTACTGATAAAGGCAAAGAACTATTTAAAATAAATTCCACCTTAGTTACCTGTGAGACTTTCTTATTGTGGCACCAGGAGAGTAATTTCCTAATGTAGAGAAAAGAAAATGCAGCACCCACAGCTCTGTCTTTACCAATTCTTAAATACCAGTTACAGCCCAACTTGTCCATGGACCTCAGGCTCCTCCTAGAAAACAGTGCTCAACAAGCCAGGTGGCTTATGAGCTATATTACTCAATAAACTTCAGTGGTAATTTCTTGATTCTTTGATAACACATTCCTGAGAGGAGCATCATTCTGCAATTCAGACAGCATTAAAAAATCAGATTATCTCACTAGACTCCAAGAGTTGCACAAATAGCGTGGGCAGCAGGACTTCGAGCATGCAATCAACTATTTAAAAAAAATAAACTCCTGCAGCTAAAAGCCTTCAGCTGCATAGAACTGATTCTCAGAGATTTCAGTGTAACCTAACACCTACAATGAAAGGCTTTATACAAAAATACACCTGAAAGTACAGAAACTGTTGACAGCTAAGCAAAACAGTGTAGGCTGATGGTTATCGAACACTTGCCCTTCCCACTTCCAACAGACAAGGTTTCAGAGTTGTTTGAGTCCTAGCTTAAGTTTCAGTAAAGTTCTGGCTTGATGCCTTCTTTCAGGTAAACATTTCCCAGGCACTGAACATACCTGAGGCTGGGGACCATGGGGGTGACCTGAACATTCTTGACTTCGATGGACATACAATCTAATGGTGGCAACACAAATGAGGCCAAACTGGCTAACAAAAGGTGCTGACATGATAAAGCAGAGGTGTAGCAACGGTGTGTCAAAGAGCTCTCAGGAAGGAGTGCTAGGGAGACCACAGACTGGAGCAGAAAATGTGCACAGGCTAAGTGTGGAGGCAGGCGGCGTGAAAACTAGCACAGGGCTAGCACAGGAATGACCTTGAGTTTGTAATAAATGTCTGAAGCCACAGGGAGCTGCTGGCACGTTCCACAGAAAGCAAGAGCAACGTCCCATTGGAGCATGAGGAGGATGCAGGGGCCACATGATGACTCTCATGGACCCCTTCCTCAGTTAAAAAAAAAAACATTAAAAAGCTTTATTTTAGGGCTGTGTTGGTATAAAGACAGCTCTAATTCAAGCTGGATTCATTATTGCATATTGATGATTATTATTATATTTACTATTTTTCCTTCTGGTTTTAAAAGAAATTAAAATTAAAACATTTTTGTGGACCCCCTAAAGGTAACGTGGGAACAGTGCATAACTGAGAAGTCAGCCCTGCGGTGCACGGAAAAGGAGAGGATGAGCACAGCCAAGGCTGCCGCAGGAGCTTTAGCACCAGAAGGAGAGCTGTGGCAGTGAGAGCAGAAAACCAGAACAAGAATGGAGGTGGAGAAGATTCTGAGCCTTGTAAATTTCAAGCATGAGAACGCACGGGGTTGTGGTGATGGTAGGCAATGAGTCTGCAGCCTTCACGGCTAAGGTCGACAGGCATCAGAGTGCACCAAGCTAGAAAATGTGATTTATGTTTCATGGGGTTGGAAAAGAGAAGGAAAGAAAACAGTTAACTCTTCCCTGATTTATTAGCAAACATCCTATTCTGGCCTCTACCGATGTGGGCCCCATATCACATCAGGAGTTCTTGCAGTCAAGCTGGTAGAGCAATCCATCTGCATTTCATAGCCTTGAGTGGTGGGAAATTATTTTGATTTTCAAAACTAGCAGATGGTTAACAGACCTGTACAGGGTTGTCTATCTGACCTGGGGAAAAAAATTATCTGGACTCTCACCAGGCAGATTATCATCCTGAATCACTAACGCATTCCTGATCCCTAGGGATGTCTTCCTGACATGTTTACTGAGGAATAAGCTGTAAAATAGAGAAATAACACGCAGCACAATCTGTAGCCTGCCCTTGGGTAAGAGGGGTATAACATTGTGTTGGAAAGATTTAAATTCTACCAAGAAATCTAACCAGGGAGTGTTTACATAAGCAAACATTTTTTAACAAATGTATTTAAAAAAACCAAGAGAAGTCATGGCTGTGAGATCACAAAAAACAAACAAAAAACCTGCATATGAATTCTGACTTCCTGCTCTACTGTTATTCATAGCAGTAATTCATAATTCTAATAAGAATTATAAGTAATTAGAAAAGAGGCACCTTTTCAGATTTGCTAAAAGATGTTTTACACGCATGGCTGTTTCTATAATAAAGAGGGAATGACATGGGTGTACACCTAACATTAACCAATCTTGGCCTAATGAAGGTAAATTTTCAAATATCCACATGTACTTGCTTTCTTTTATGTGCATGGCCAATCCTCAGTCAAGAGTTGCTTTGCCGTGGGACTAGTCTTGACCATGTTGTTTAGCTACACAGTGGTTCTCCACCAGGGAAAGCTTGCTAACCCACATGGATCCTAAGCCACCTTGCCTTTTGAGCCCCATGAATTGTTCCTAGGTGGTGTCTCAAAGTTCTTGGCAAAGGTGATTCTCATAACTTGAGTGGTGCTACTGGCATCTGGTAGGTAAGAAGCCAGGGATGCTACTAAACAGCCTAAAATGACCAGGCAACCTCCCTCACACATAAAGAGAATTATTTGGCCCAAAGTGTCAATAGTGCCTAGGTTGAAAACTTTGACCTAAGCTTTTTCCTTAGGGGGAAAAGAGTCACTAGGATAATACTCATCACAAAACTGGCACTCAAATACTGGCTCTGAACCAAAAAAGATTTTCCTCCCAGAACATCCCGAATTAATACAACTGACAAAATGTAAAATTATAACTATGTAAATCCTACAAAGTATAGCTTGCTGCCACAGATGCAAAAAAACAAAAAAAGATGTTAATTTTTAACAGGTAGCTGAGATATCGAAATGTGTTAACATCAAGCAAGATGACCCCCTTCAACTCAAGATCACTCAAGATCACACAAGATTGGTCCATAATGTATACAATGATCAAAAATACTTTCATTGTATTAACTTCCAGTGGGTCAATCTATAACAGTACTCTATTATTAAGAAGTCTTGAGGGTTAATTATCCAACCTACATTTAAAAAAAAAAAAATGGGGTAGTAACTGCTTCTGAGCTAACAGAACTCTTCGGAGTTCATAAAAAAGCAGGATCACACACTCAAAACCAAGGAAGCCAGTCAGAATCTTTTATCTGTAGGTAAAAACTTTCTAATTCTAGCCAATCATTTTGTAATGAACAACTCAGACAAATGGAAAGAAACCTAAACTACTGGAATCCCTTTGAATAATGTATTAACTCTACTGGAATAACAAATGTATGCTAATAGGTTGCATAAATCAAAACCTCTATGAAAATATTTGACTAAAAACTTATTTCCAAAAACTTCTCTGTCTTGTATCTGCAACTATGAATAGGGTCTGATCCATCACTGTCTATATCTTTAGAGACCTCAGGGTACTTACAGCTGGTTCAGGGGCCCTGTAGGAACTAGCTGAGGGAACTCACATGTGAAGGTACCAATGTGATCTTTGGAATCAAATGGAAAAGGTCAAATTCCAAATCTAGCATTTACCAGCTGTTTGAGGGAAGCCTCTTAACTTTAACTCTTGACTTCCTTTACCTCTAAAATAGATATAATAACACCCTACCTCACAGGTTATTATGAGGATTAAAATTTAAAAATATACATAAAGTGCATAGTAAACACTCTATTTTAACAACCAACCATATTGACTCAACTTGTATCCAGCAGGAAGAATGAAAAGAAAAAAACACTGATATGAGAAACTTCCTGAGACATGTGGGGAGACTGAACTAATGAATATAGAGCACTTGAAATCTGCGAATTATCCCTAAACAGATATCTGCTGTTTATTCAAGAATCCTAACAGAGGATTTTCTGCTCTAAAAAAAACGCTGACTGTATAACCAGATACGACACACTGGTTGAAAGAAATGCCACTTGAAATAGACAATCTTTCCTCGTTTATCTGCAAGACATCTGCCTGCCAAGTTGTCTCCAAGAGACAAACCAGTAATGACACTGCAACCCTTGTGTCGTCACTTCCAGCTACAAGCTCAATGTGGCAGATCTGACTCGCCAAGTCTACATAGTATTTTTAAACCATCTGAGATATTTTAATTCATGCAGTTTAATGGCAATTTTAGCTTTTCTCAAAATGTCTAAACAGGGTTAAGGAGCAAATTTCAAGATGTTAAGAATTTTTCGGCGCTTGTTTAGCCACAGTATCAAATTTGTTTCTCTGTGGAGCTTCTTACGTAATAAAATTTTTATTACAAGCTCATACCACCAAGTTATTAAACGTATCACTAGGTAACATAGACTCAAAATGGCCCGGTGATGTTTAAGATTTTTTTTTCAAAGTATGAATATATGCCTTATTTAATAGCTGCATCAGTGTTCTCGAAAACAGTTTTCAGAAGATGTTAACAATTACTGCCTGGGAGGGTGCAGAATTCTGTTGTAAAACACATATAGGAAATGGATCCTTCAAGGGAGATACTGGAAGCTTTGAAAAATATCCTTTAATAATGAAGTCAGTTTAAGTTCTTTTAAACCAAGTTTTCCCAAATGTATTTAGCTATGGGACTCTTCCATTGTGGCACATTACACATATTTAGAACAGAATTTGGAAAATGTTCTAAGAGATTTAAATGGATGATCAAGCAAAACTTAACCAGATCGCTTTGAGTAAAACAAAATAAACAAAAACAAAAGAAGCCTTAAAGGGAACAAGAGCAGGGAGTGTCACCAAGCACCCGCAGAATAGATGATTATAATAAAGCATCAGATTTGGCTCCAAGCAAAATAATTATATGACATGTAGAATTCAGAGCAAGAAAAGAGAATGAAGGCATGTTTCCAAAGGCCCAAAATATTTCAGAAGCAAATCATGAGCATTTAGAACAAGCAAAAAAGTCAAAGTCAAAAACTTTTATAAGTCCCCAATACAAAAAGTACAATATCTAAGGTGCAAATTTCAGGGTCTTTTGCCTTTTAAACTACACATGTAAACTGAATCAAGGTGGGTTTTTTTGGTTTTTCTGTTTTTTTTTTTTTTTTTTTTGAGACAGAGTCTCACTGTGTTGCCCGGGCTAGAGTGCCGTGGCGTCAGCCTAGCTCACAGCAACCTCAAACTCCTGGGCTCAAGCAATCCTTCTGTCTCAGCGTCCTGAGTAGCTGGGACTACAGGCACGCGCCACCGTGCCCGGCTAATTTTTTCTATATATTTTTAGTTGTCTGATTAATTTTTTTCTATTTTTAGTAGAGACGGGGTCTCGCTCTTGCTCAGGCTGGTTTTGAACTCCTGAGCTCAAATAATCCGCCTGCCTCGGCCTCCCAGAGTGCTAGGATTACAGGTGTGAGCCACCGCGCCCGGCCTGTTTTTTTTCTTTTTTGAGACAGAGTACAGTGGCATCATCACATGGTTTTTTAAAAAAATAGTTAGATTTTCATTTAGTGAGATACATTGAGATGGCTAATAACAAGTAGGTGTACACACTTAAATCACATCCCTGGATTCCTAAATCACATTTGTAAAATTCAATAAAGTGATACTCAATAAATATGGGTGAACAAGAACTACGAACAGAAAAGGCAGCCGACATGGATATCATAATGTGATCTGAAGTACATACCCAAGGAGAGGAAAAAATTAGTGCTTTTATTTCCACAGTACAGAGCACAGGTTACTACTGATTTCACAACAGAGAATACAAATTACTTCTGATTTTTCCCATTTTCACACCAGTGAGAGAGAGGTGAGCCCAACTACTGAATTAAATTTTCCTTTCTATAAAAGGAAGTCCTTTAAAAATGAGAGTAGTATTACACATGCCTTGTAGTATTAAATATCTCACTCATCTATGGTAATAAATAAAAAATCACAGGTAAGTAACAGATAATATAGTACCCAGAGAACCTCACTATATCTTAAATAATGTTTTCATCAATTATTATACTGAAATGTTATATGAATTGTTACTATACAAAGCGCTGAACATCACACAAGAGCCAACTGGTTAACCTTCCAAGTAGAAAGGAATTTACAAACACTGGATACAGAACACCATTCTGCAATGTTTAAGGCACAGCAAAAAGTGTACTGCTGTTTTAAAAAAAATTGCTATAATTAGGTTCTCACAGCTATGCACACATTTTATTTAGCCAAAAGTTTTAAAACATCTGTGAAGGAAAACTTCATTTTAAGTTCTGGTTTGAAGATTACCAAGATTCTTAGTGCTTCTCTGGAGGTAGCATTACATTGACTTTCAAACGACAAGAAACGTTCTGCAGAAAAGAACAAGATTTCTCTCCACAAGGAGACAAGCTTGACCATGACAATGCTGCTCAAAGCACACATACAACTAATGTCTTCGAATTTTAGGGACCAGCTCTGAGAATCGAGTTCTTCTCTATGTTTTATAAAACTAACAAAATTCTCAAGAAAACCTGTTTTAGATATTCATAATATTTCATAAGGCATTCTATAACATTAAAATACTTAGAAATGACTCAACTGTTTGGCTAAGACTATGCTAAAGGCAAATTCCTGTTTCTAAATGTGTCAGGTCTGGACAGCACAAATAAATATGTGAGCTTCAACACTCAGAGACTTCTTTTTAGCAATTCATATTTTTAGTAATAGCCTTTCTTTCCTTCCTTCCTCCCTACCCCAGAAAAGAACAAAGCAGCAAAAAAATTCTGCCTTAAGAGCCAGAGAGCTCACTACTAAGAATAAATTCCATTATTTTCCTTTGAATGCACCTATTCCTGGGTAATATAAATTTATGTTATCAATGAAGTAGTGAAAAGGCCTATAAAATAAAACATTTATTTACTCAAGGAGTACCAAGGTTTTCTAGCAAAATGAAACCATGTGAAACCAGTGATTCTATAAACTTTTTTCCTTAAAGACAATTGAGTACAGAGCAACACACTTAGCCAGTCACTCAAAATATTTGTTGGCTCTTTCTACTAAACCAAAACAAATATTATCAAACTCTTGTTCTAGACATGGACTGTGTAATGAAGGCATGCTTAAACAGCCAGGGAAGTAAGAAAATGTCTATTATACTAAGTGCAATTTAGGCATTGAAGAACAATATTTTATAGCCAAAATAAGCAACACAGTAATAACTGAGAAAAATACCCAATCATAACAAGCTTCTCTGAACTGAGAATTTATTGACAAGCGACTTGAACCAGTACCTAATTCAAGTCACCTGAGAGATCCAACTGCTTGCTTTCCTCAGTGAGAGATATTAACGTTATCTCTAACATGATATGACTAAAATATAGCCAAATCTGGACTCTCAAATCTTCAGACTGATAAACCACAAAATTCAAATTTGACACCCAATGTATACAGATGGGTGTCTGTGTACTTCATACTGGAATAGTTATAGCTAATTAAGGTTTACCCCCAAGATCTTGTTTTCTTTAACAAGGAAAAACAAACAACAAACTCCTTACTTTATTAAACAGCTAATAATAAACACTGTTGCCCATCTAATCTTTAGATGACAAATGTGATGCGATCTAGCTCTGTCACTAATTAAAGGGTTAATCTTGTACATAAGGACAGTTAAAAGAACAAAAACAAAAAAACAAAAACAACTCAAGATAAAGCTGCTTTGGCATATAAGAAGTAGTTCCAGCTACTCAAAAGGCTGAGGTGGCAGGGATCACTTGAGTTCAAGGCTGCAGTGAGCTATGATGGCACCACTGTACTCCAGCCTGGGCAACGGAGCAAGATGCTGTCTCTAAAAACTAAAAATAAAAAAATTTTTAAAAAGAAGTTATGCCCCAAATATGGTGTTTGAGGCTCATCAGAAATGACTCAGTTTAAGGAGAAAAGATTAAATTGGTATTATATATGCCATATGCTTGAATTCTGATTTTAGCTCAGCCTTATAATTAAATCTGTACCTTGCCCTCATCAGACATTTCAGCAAACTGAAGCTCATAGCTCATTCAAACCAAAATGTAAAAAAAGAACAGTGTCTCAATGCACTGAATAAAATAGTCACTCTTTAAGAAATTAATTGTAGTTCTCCCCTACATTTTAAAAAACTCTCTCTCCTACTCCTGAACTACCATAGGACTTTTATATTTCCATTGTGCAGGATATAATTTCTGCTTTATTATCTGGATATTTGTTTATACTCACAACATATATTTAGCTCCATAAGTCTTAAATCCTTTGACATAGTCTCTTGACCAAAAAACACATAAATATTTGATTGCTTCAAGTTAGTTAGAAAATAAAAAAAAAAGTAAATTATGTTACAGAATATAGTATTTTGAGCTTTTAAATCATTTCTAAGGAAAATAATCACAACAGAACCCTCCTTTATAGTGCCTACATTAAATTCTAAGTGTTGGTGCAAAGACCCCAGGGTCAAAATGAATTAAGAATTGGCTTTATTAGATATAAGAACGTGACTATATGGATAGGTAAATGGTCTTCCTGGTTCATTGTATTCTACACTAAAAGTTCACTATCTACACCTCATTGCTGAAACTCAATATCAAAGAGAAGATTAAAAATCTCATAGTTCCTGAGTAATCAGTAGCCTAAGGAAGGAACCTATTAATATTGCATATGCAATTCTTATTAACACACTTGCCAATATCTTGATTTTAGGACTGGCTTAATGTTTGTGAGATGCTACATCTAGATTAATTTTGAACATCTTAATTATTCATTACAATTACTAGGAAAACAAATTACTGAACTATGAATTAGGTGTACAATCTTGTTCCACATCTTTTGGCTATGTTAACTGATGAACAATTAGAATAAAGAAAAACTTTCCCCTTTCAACATCAAACCAATCAGAACCAATATAAGAAAATTTTCCTCCACCAAAACAGAAATTTGAGATTTGGTAAGGTTGACTAGGTAATAAATTTCTCTTCCTGGTCCTCATCTGGAATTTAACTTGGTTATGACTTTGTTTTCAGACATTTACAAAATGGCATTCAATCTTTTATAACCCATTGACTTCTCTGATGTTGGAATTCCTTTGCAGGAATTTCCCAAGACGTTGAAGAAGTATAACACTTAGAGGGGAAGCTACATTTGCCTGTCTATGATTATTTATGTATTTGCTTCAATTTCTAGCCCATATTTTACCCACTCTAAGAAGCGTCAACCTAACATACACTCTTAAAGAAAATTACTGACAATAATAAATATGAAACCATCACGATTATTAATATCTGCAATAAAATAGCCTTGGCTGCCAATCAATTAAAAAGTCAGCTTAAAAGCACACAGTTAATTTAATCAGGCAATTGAGCAACATATTTTAAATAGGTAAATAAGGTCAAGGCCATTTTCTGAAGCAGAAATTTTAAAAATTATTCATCCACCTCTGCAATTGTTTCTATGGGAATTTTCAGCCCTTGTTAGTTAACACAAAGTGTGAATGATTTTCTTACTTAAAACAATTTGCTTTTCACAAATCTTCTAAGCATGGTTTTCGGGGAAAGTGTGGAATCACCCATTTCTTCCCTTCAGTCCCTGTCTCTCACCCCAGAACAGTGATAACAATAACTTACCATGACCACAATGTAAAATCTATTCCAAATAAGTCAAAATTCAGAATGAGACTATTATATTTATAACCCAAGATTCTCAAAAAGTTCCCCCCAAACCAATGTTGACTGTAAAGGTATAGGAAGAAATAAATTCAGTGCCTCTTGTAACCACAGATGTGTGGGGGTTTTTCCCCCACACACCAGGCAATTTTGCAGATGATTCTCCAGCAGATGCCAGTTGTGGGTGTCCTCTAACTCAAGTCAACTGTGACACTATACATGGAGATAGTGTCAGACCCCACAGGTTCAGGGCGCAGTCCCACAAAACTGGCCCCCACCTCAGATGCCAATCCCAGGCCCCACGTTGTGGCCGGTGCTTCTGACTGACCAGCTATAAATCAGGGTTCCCACAATCCCCTCCTTAGGTTTGATTAATTTGCTAGATCGGCTCACAGAACTCAGGGAAACACTTGCTTACATTCACCCATTTATAATAAAAGATATTACAAAGGACACAGATAAACAGCCAGATGGAAGAGATGCATGGGGCAAGGTGTAGGGGGAGGGGGAGGAGTGTCCATCTCCCCTCCTGGCCAGCCACCTTCCAGGAACCGCCACATGTTCAGCTATCTGGAAGTCCCCAGAACTCAGTCCTTTGGGATTTTTATGGAAGCTTCATTATATAGGCATCACTGGTCAGTAGTTTATCATCTCAAGTTTCAAGCCTGTAATCAGAGAGTTGTTTACCCAGCCATCAGTCATCTCATTAGCATAC
>NW_012139302.1:2226819-2234934 GCF_000956105.1 Propithecus coquereli | reverse complement strand
TATTTTTAGTAGAGACGGGGTCTCGCTCTTGCTCAGGCTGGTTTCGAACTCCTGACCTCAAACAATCCACCTGCCTCGGCCTCCCAGAGAGCTAGGATTACAGGCGTGAGCCATCGTGCCCAGCCTGGTTATTTGTTTTTTTGGAGACAGAGTCTCGCTTTGTTGCCCAAGCTAGAGTGCCATGGCATCAGCCTAACTCACAGTAACCTCAAAGTCCCGGGCTCAAGCAATCCTCCTGCCTCAGCCTCCCAAGTAGCTGGAACTACAGACGCGCACCACCATGCCCAGATAATTTTTCTATTTTTTAGTAGAGACAGGGTCTTGCTCTTGGTCAGGCTGGTCTCAAACTCCTGACCTGAAGGGATCTTCCTGCCTCAGCCTCCCAGAGTGCTAGGGTTACAGGCATGAGCCACCATGCCTGGCCGCTACCTGCCTAGTTCTCTCTTGCTTATCCCAGACTTCCATCTCTCCACCTTTACCACTCAGGAGTGTTTTGCATAATACTCAAAAGGACGTATCCTACCAGAGACCTCATGGCAGGAATATCTAGACTTGTCTTTGAGAAACAGTTTTGTCACATACATATCTGTGATCCTCTCATCCTATTCCCCACTGCCTCTTTGAAAGCACACAACACACACACACACACACACACACACACACACACACACACACACACACACGGTAATATGCAACCACTGAGCAATGATATAAATTTTTAAAAAATAAACATATGATATGATGATTCTCCTCCCTCCTGGAGCCATCAGGCTCTAGTGAGTGTCATTTTTTAAATTTGTACAGCCTTGTTTAGGCTTTCAGTAAGGTTACTGCAATGTTTTGCCCCTAAGAAAAGTTGAAATTTGAAGTAAAAGACGGGAGTCTGGCCTCTATAAATTCCTCTTCAGCATCTGCACCAATTTGATTAATGAATAATTTCAAAATATTGATTTTTAAAGAGTAGTTTATTTATCTTAGTCCACCTAATCTATGTTTTTTTCGGGATTGCATTCTTAAAATTTTTTGTTGTTTCTTTCTTTTTTTTTGGGTTTTGGGCCACTTATAAGGCAGACATTAGATCCAAAACATAGGGTGGGTGTTTTCTGAAAAAATTAAGCGGGCTTTTAACCTAAGTTTACGTCTTGGCCCTGACTCCAAGGCAATCCAGTTTATCCCTCTACTTTAGCTGCCAGATCTGTAAAGAGACAAGAATGTCCTGCGTGTGCCTCATGCCTGTAATCCCAGTGCTTTGGGAGGCTGATGTGGGAGGATTGCTTGAGCCCCGGAGTTGGCGGTAGTGGTGGGCTTTGATTGCCACTGCACCTCCAGCCTGGGCAACAGAGGGATACTCTGGCTGAAAAAAAAAGAAAGAGAAAGAGACTAGAATGGCCTTCTTCACTGAGAAACCACAAACAGGCTCTGCAGACTATTAGTTTTCAAACCCAAGTTTCCTTAGCGGTACCCCGGTATTTGAGGGGTGGCCAAATAAGGGAATAGGTTAAAATTTCAGTGAAAGCAAATGGGGTTTTAAATTTTATTTTATAGATGGAAGTTCTACCCAATCTATATTTTGCTTTAAAAAAAATGGGATATGTTATCTGTTTTTTTAACCCAAGTGAAAATCCATACCCTCTATTTTGACTAAAAATGTTATAATTTCAAGTTGTTTTAAGCATGAATAAGTGAGAAGTGTGTTGAGGAAGGGTGGGTTTGTTCCTCTTAACAAAGAAACCGGAACAGCAGGGCTCCTTCCCTGCTAGGAGTTACCACAGACCACAGCAGAGGGCAAGGGCAGAAACCAAGACACTAAAACCAAGAAAGGATTTAGGAGCTACAACCTCTGGTTTAGAAACTCTGGAAAGAATGAAAAAGAAGAAGGAAAAAAAAAGGTAATATAGTTCTAAAATTCAAATAATAGAAGTAAGAGTTAAAAAAAAAAAAAACACAAAAAACCCTACTTAGCAACAACACAAAAATATTCTAGTCACCCATCCCAGAAATTATTTAAAAAAACAGGGGGGATCCTATTTCTGTTCCTTCATTTAGTGGATCTGAGTCATGGTTGTCCTAATGATTTTACTGATGAAACAAAATACATATTTGTTCCATAAACAAAGGGCTGCCCTAGGAAACTCATCTTCCACTGCAGTGAGAGTTGTCTGATAGTATCTTTTGTGGTTTTAACATTTAGAAAACCATAAGGGCTTTAATATACTCTGCAAGGATTGTCTAAATACCCAAACATGTACTAATATCCAGTGCCCGTTTTCCTGTCTGCACTGGTCTAATTATAACATTCTGCATCAAATCCTTTTGGAAACCTATGGACAGAAGTATTTACAAGTAAAATGATATATAATGCCTGACATTTACTTTAAAATACTTCAGAAAACAAAACAATGTGTGTGTGGGGGGGGGTGCTGAATCAAGAACAGCAAAATGTACTCAACTGCTGAAGATGAAGTACATGTTTCGAATTTAACATAATAAAAAAGTTTTTAAAAATCTTTTTGGAAAGTTAGCAGATTATATAAACTATACACAAATATTGTACATCGATCAAAACAGAGGATTAAATCTAAGGATTAAAATTATTTGTAGAACATCATTTTCGCACAAATACTCTGTTGGTGGATAGTTTTTAATGGATACAATATAGTATCTGTCATTCAGTATTTACCAATTATGAATACAAAATGGAAATCTAAGGAACTCAAAAAAGCAAACTGAATATATGTCTGGAATTGTTCCATTGTTGGTCAAAGAAAAGGAAAAAGAGGGCTTTCTTCAACATTATTACCTACTTTGTTGGCAAGCAATAAGGTGTTTGAAGTTTTATGCAGATTGGGAAAAAAACATGATATTCTTACATATTTGTGTGTATCATATTACTCTGATCCATTTTAGATGGAGTCAGTATATTTCAATACACTAGAAAAGGCTGATTAATATCTTGAACTGCAGGGCAAGGGGTGCTATAACAAACAATGATGCAATGTTAAGCAAGGGATGAGAAATTAGTAAGGCAAAAAAGATTTGTTATACAAAACCAAATAATTGGAGAAAAAAGGACAGAAGAGTCAAAGATGCATCCCCTTGAACTTGAAGAAGAGTGTATTTTATCATGTGGGCATAGCTTAATCTAGAATGTAAGCTCAATATCAAATAATTGTGCAAAAAACCACCCTCTACTTTGTGAAGATAGGTAAGTTTATATTAGCAGTTCTCAAACTTTAGTTTGCACCAGATTCAACCAGAGGGCTTGTTCAAATAGATCACTGGGCCCACTCCTAGACCACAGTTTGAAAACTACGTGTTTATACAATAGTCAATTCTTGCAAATTATATGATTTTGAAAGCAGTTGCAATTTTTAAAAACTCAGTACACATCTGATGAGAAACATCTTATTAAGAAGAATTTTCAGGCAGAGCAAAGTGTCTTAAAAAGAGAAATATCGCCCTGGTTAGAGAATTGCGTTGCATGGATTACCAGATTAAATAGGTACACCAAATAATTTGTACACCTCATCTCTACTTTGGTAGTTATAAATAATGTTGCAACTTACAAAAAGATACTAATGTCTGAGAACAGAGTTTCACCTTACCCAAACACAGACTTAAAACAATGCCAGTACTTCACACTACTCACTTATCCAGTTGATAAACTGAACACCAACAAGTCCTCTAATTGGTCCGTTTGAATCTGAGGGAAGAGTTGGCTCCAGTCATTTTCAATTACATCAGCGGCTGTGGAATGCTCACTGACATCAACAAACTATTACTGTTGTGACCACAACTTGACCCAGGCCAGAGCTTCCATCCTTGGGAGGGTGAGTCAACAGTGTGTCAAAACTAACCCAACTTCCACACCACATGCCATTTAGGCGTAGATCACACTCACACTGCGCCAACTTCTGCGACAACAATGGACAACCAAGCCTCAGGGACTCTGTCCCCGGTACAGTAAATCAACACACAACTTCCTTTTGTAGGATTTTCTTAACACAAAGCCCAGTGTCAGGGGAGGAGGAACTACCTGAGGTTGACCAGTGATTTAATCCCCGCCAAGCCCTTCGCCCTCATCAGGCCTCTGATAAAACAGCTGGAATCAAGAGGACAATTTGGATTGCAACCAAATTCAAAGTCTGTCATATCTGTACCAGGATTAGAACTATTTAAGTAATCAATATAGGAAACCTGTTAGGCAGAAGATAGCTGAATCAATACCTTTAAAAATTCTGGTTTAAAAAAAAAGAGCTGTCTACATCACCTTCTCAGGGAGGTTTTGGTGCTGGTATCGATTCATAGATTTTCCGTTAAACTCAAACAAATTATAACATCTATTGAAAGGATGTCAACAAGTACTGCCAAACATCATAGGGTAGTTGGCATAAAAGTTCTCAAGTTCCTTTCCAACTTTAACACCGCCTAATTCTAAGAAACAATTCATTTAATATAGCATTTTGGAGGAGTAAAGATAGAGGATTTGGAATCAGACTGTGTAGGCTTAAACTGTAACACTAACTGTCATTCTGGGGAAAAGGTTATGATTTGGGGTCCTCAACTGTAAAATGGGGTACCTATCTCATGGGGTCAGTGTGAGAATTAAATAAGCATGTGAACTGCTAAAGCCTATGCCTGGCACATAGTAAACACTCAAAAAGTAGGGATGCTAATGATGACAGGTAAATCTGATGTTGCAAATACCGACACAAAGAGTCTAATTAAAACTTTCAGAAATTACATGTCAGTTTCTGCAGCTTGTACAAGCTGCAAATTAATTCAAATATTGCTTAATGTTTTACATTTAGTATGAATAACCTGACAATACATTTTACAATTCCTTGATTTTCCACTACATTTTGGGTAAAGCCACATTACAAGAGGACAGATAGTAACAAAACCAAAGAAAAGGCTTTCCTTAGATTATTTAATTTTCTATGTCCGATGTTGAAAAACAGATCTGCAAGACAGGGTTGTAGATGATTTGAGTTCTGCTTTGGAGACAAAAGCTGATGCTGAAAGGAAAGACAAAGGATTAAGAAAGTTGCATTCTGTCACTTACAAACAAGGTATGAATATGAACGGAGCTGACTGAAACCTCTGGAAAAGATGCTATGAGCCAATCACCAATGCTGGCTTACAATAGTAATAATAATTACTAAGCATATACTGTATGTTATACAGGCTATATTATTTCTTTTAATCCTTACAACAGCCCTAGAAGTGGGGTACTTTTCTATTAATATCACCTTACAGATAAGGAAACTAACAGTAAGGTGAGCTTTCAAAATGAAACAATATAAACCGTTATTAGATCAAGAGTTTCACAAATGAACCACTCAGAATTCAGAAAGGCAATGAATTGTTTTGCTGGGCCTGTGGAAGGTTCTCAACTTGGCCAAGTAGCCAACTATTTGTAGATAACCAATTATGCCCAGTTAGGTCACCTCTGTATGACTGCATGCAACCGGGACATGTGTGACAATGCAGCAAGCAGACAGAATAAAAATGGTACCCATGCTGGGCACAGTGGCATGCACCTGTAGTCCTAGCTACTTGGGAGGCTGAGGCAGGAGGATTGCTTGAGCCCAGGAGTTCAAGTCCAGCCTAGGCAACATAGTGAGACCTCATCTCTAAAAGAAAGAATAATAATGTTTAAAAAAAGAAAGAAAAAAATGGTATCCAGAATCCAGATGTCAGGTCACAGTGATGGGAGTTTTTGTAACCATTTAAGGTGATTACACTGGTGTCTCGTGGTGACATGTTGGAGAGTATAGGAGGCTTGGTAAATATCCACTGGGACTTACCTAAAACTGGCATAATCCATCCTGGACAGGCAAAATATTAAAGCCACCAAGCTGAGCATGTTGAGGAATCAGAGTAAGTTAAAAAAGGCTGCACCAGCACACAGCCCTAGCCTGATCTTTCTATGGGCTACGGTAAGAATGTTGCTGTTGATTTATTGTAGGAACTAACACTGCTCTAAGATGGTGTATCCTGTACTTATTTTCACCAAGCCTCATATCCACTGCTCTGCTGGACTATTTCAAAACTGTTAGATGCTCCCCTGTTCAAAATTAAGATTGTGTCACTTGGCATCACTTAAGAAAAGTAATAAAAAATAAGTCCCGCCTGTACTTCAGGGATAGACGAGATTTATGTTAAAAGGGTCAAAACTAGATATTTATTAAAAAAGGTCAAGTTTTTTAAAAAACACTCGAGTTGTAAGAAATTTTATAATCTTTATTCAAGGTCAAAGACAGCTTTAGAAAAATGCAGTATTACTTTACTTTCCATAACCTCCAATTTTTATAACCAATGTGGCAGAATGGGAATGCATTCTGATAATAATTTTGATCCATAAAATGAGTGGGAAAATCAATTCTAAGGTTATAAAAATGCTTAATCATTTAATATTAAATATTTAAACAAAATAGGAAAACATAAATATTGAAGATGCCTTCAAAAATAATGAAGTATTGAAACTCAAAAGTTACTATCCTTTTTGGCTTTACCATAGAGCTACAGAGAGGTGTCCTGGTTAAGCTAGTTCGTTTATTTTTCCCTAGCTTTACTGAAGTATAACTGACAAATAAAAGTTGTATATATTCAGTGTATACACTGTGATGTTTTGACATATGTATACATTGTGAAATGATTACCACAGTCAAGCTAATTAACATAGTTATCTTTTTTGGTGTATATGTTAAGAATACTTAAAATCTACCCTCCTAGCAAATTTTAACTATACAATACACTATTATTAACAACAGTCACCAATGCTGTGTGTTATGTATCCAGAACTTATTCATCTCGTAACTGCACGTTTGTACCCTTTGACCAACATCTTCCTGTTTTCCCCAATCTCCAACCCCAGGTAACCACCCTTCCACTCTGTTTCTGGGCCTGACTTTTTTAGATTCCACATGTAAGTGAGATCATGCAGTGTTTGTCTTTCTGCATCTGGTTTATTTCACTTAGCTTAAGGCCATAAGTATCAGGAACCCGGATTCCAACCTCAGCCCTATTGTTTACTGATACTTGGGCAAATTATGTAGCCTCATTGAACCTAATTTTGTTCATATTTCACTTTGAGATAGTATTTGCTCTGTCTTTCTTACAAAGCTATGAGGAATATCAAGTGAATACCTAGATCTTTATACTACACACATCTTTATAAATTGGAAAATATACTCTCATTGTTTTACATTTGGTTTATATTATTTCTCTTACAATTTCAATTTATTGTTTTAATTCAGCATGTTACTGCACAAATATTTTCCATCTTAAGCAATGTGCATTTTATTATAATCACCCATATCCAAATTGTTATCAAAACATTAGTTACTGGTTTAGGAGAGGCTACACACAACCTTAAATTTAAAAGTCAGTTGCAATTTCCATTTGTAAAGAAAATATAAAATAATCTACAGAAAAATGTCTTATCATGCACGGTCAATTCTTTTCAATAGCTTTCTGAATTAAAATGCAGAAAATACAACAAATCTCAGTATAAAATTCAGTGGGAGAGAGAATAGTTCCATTAAACTGTTTTCTTCTGATTTAGCATGAGAATTCCACAGTTAGCATTAGTGTCAACTTTAGATACAATATTATAAGCACCAACACTAGACATTTCAGATTGAGGGAGTTACTTCTTGATGTTCAATGTGCTAAACAAAGTAGGGCAAATGGGCCTGAAGTAATAATTTATGCTTCTAATACTTTCAAAAGCAAGTTTTGATATAGGAATCAGTTATCCATGAAAATAAATAGATGAAATTCTCTGAAATAACCTAGTTTTATAATACAATAAAACTTGCTATTTTCAACTTTATAAAAGTAATGTTCCTTTGAAGAACAAACTGGGAAGGTTCTAGATATCACATCAAAATACATGTCTTCCTAACACCAGAGATGTTCTAAATGGAATGGGATGGCTTGCCTGTGGGAAGAAGCTTCTGGGGACAACTGTTAGCAGCTGGCTGACCACCTACCAGGAATGACAGAACCAGGGAGTCCTACATCCAAGATGCGCCATGAGGAAGCAACCTCTAAAGTGTCTACTTACAACTGAAGATTCAAATAATACAGAAAGTGATAACATATAAA
>NW_012139302.1:2223345-2225144 GCF_000956105.1 Propithecus coquereli | reverse complement strand
AAAAAAAATCTTTTAAATGGCTCGATCAATTTATTAGAAATAAGCAGCGAAAAGCATCTGTTTTAACAGAGCAACTGTTAAATTAATCCTGTTAGTCGGCCTCAAAGCACTTGGATGCAGCTACAGGATGTGAGAGTAATAGGATCACGCACACGAACACCTGATCGGGCCTTCCACATGTCCTGTCAGAACAATCCCAGAATCAAAACATCAAAAACGCCTGCAGTCTCTTGGATTTGTCTTGAAAAATTTAATCCCTCCCCAACCCAGGTTAACTCCCCAACCTAAAAAAATAAAAAAGAAAAAAAAGAACTCCCCAAACAAAAACAGACTGCTCCATTCAACTCAGATTTTGTGAATTAATGAAATTTAAAGGTACATGGTGATTTTCTCCTGAATCTAACGTCTGAATGACACGAGTAAATAAATACACCGATGAAATATGAAGAAAAATGCACATTTCTAATACTTAGTCAAAGCTACCTGTGAGCAGGTCCCAGGAGATGCAGGCAGATTCTACCTTAGGCATGAGCATTACCCACTATTTCCAGAAGCCTCTGCAGGTGCCAGAAGTCACAAGTCCCTTCAGAAAGATCTCTCAATTACTCCCATCCCAGTCCCCTTTGATATGTGATAAACTATCCTTTGTTTTCAAGGGGGTTAGCAGGGATCTTTAAAAGACAGCGGCCAGGCATTCATGGCTGTCTCCAGCTGGTCCAGGAAGCCAAAGCTGTCCCCGGCAGACTCTGGGTCACTGCAGAAAACACCAAGAGGGAGAGTGGATGGAGAGGAGAGTGGCACCCTGGACCTGCATTCTTTAGATTCCTTTGCAAGTGGTTTTTCTTCAGGGTTCACTGAGAAGAGGCAGGTCAGGGGGGGAGGGACAAAAACCAAAAACATGGGGCTCATTTCAAACTAACAACTTGGCCACACACTAACTTTATGCATAATTACAAATAAGTTATTCTGTTTTCAGGCATCAAAAAATGTTATCAATGAAAGCTGAGAAGCTAAAGCCCTCTGTATATCTAGTAGCACTGAAATGTGAAACTGTACAGTGCCACAGGCAACTGGCCTCTTCCCTGTCCTCAGGGTTTCCAGGGGGATAAAGGGTGGCTAACTTGAACATCAAGGACTGCTTTGAAGGGTCCAAGAAATGTTACAAAGAGTCTTAAAAATGAAAAGCAGAGCCATTTTTTTCTCATTCATTCCAAGCCTACAACTGGCCAGGTTTTGTGCCTTGTACCTTTTCTTAATTCAGTTTTTCTTTAATTCAATTTTTCTCCTGATCAACCTATTTACGGATACTTTGTAGATGTGGAAATTTAGGTTTAGGGAAGTTAAGTCATTTTCCTGCAGTCGTATTTCTAGTAAATTGAAAGAGTTGTGAGTCATCTCCAAAGTGTAAATGACCCCAACATCTATACTCGGGACTCCCTTACTTGGGGTTGAGAAAAAGGGAAGGAATGGGATTGGGATGAAGGGAGTTGTATTAAAAGAAGGGAAAGAGAAGACACCAAGTAGAGACAGCAGCCCTTAGAACTTCCTGAAGGTGAGGGTGAAAGAGAGTAGAGCCGCCAGGAATTTAAGGCCTAACAGATTACTTTTGTTTCTTATCTATCAACTGTACTCCCAGGCTTGCTTCCTCACGGAGCTTTAATTGCCTAGTCCAACAGGAAATCCTGGCTGAGCTCCACCCATTGGTCTATTTTGCCAGAGGCAGATGAGATAAGTGGTTAAGAGTACAGAGAGTGATAACAGAGTTTGAACCCGGTCCACTGGCCTGCTCCCTCCCAGCC
>NW_012139302.1:2219166-2220910 GCF_000956105.1 Propithecus coquereli | reverse complement strand
TGGTTATATTTATTACAAAAAAATACAGAGGAAACTGTTTTTAAAATGGTGAATTTTTTTAAGTTTTAAAAAGTTTTATAAGGTTTACAGACCAAAGGAAATACAGATATCCCTTTTAACTCATTCCTACAAGCTGTGAATTCTGTAAGTATTGTCCCCTACATCAGCATTGGCAAAATTCAATCATTTTCATCAGAATATAAAGAAAATACAGGGCATGCTTAACTTAAAGGTCAGTATTTCTTTTTTGGGTACAGCCTAGCCACAGATGAGCAGTCTTAAGGTTCAAACAGAAAAATTTTAGTTTAACACTAAATCTAATATCATTAAACCTAAGTCATATGAATAAACTTAAACTCTGTTCAGAGCACTCTTAGACAATCTACATCCATGTTGATAAATACCTTAGGAATGAAATGAAAAACAACTTCCCATGCTAAAAGTTCATCCATCATGCAAGTTTTCATACTGTAAAACAAATACTTTACAACAATGAGGTCACAACAGGAGCATACCAATCTCCCCTTCTACAACCCACCATGCCAGACTTTCCACATTTGCTTACATTCTGAAAGTAACTACTTTACGTGCCAGGAGTGCACTGGGCTTAAGTTGTCAAAAAATATCATACTTTAAGTGTAATTGAGTAAGAACTATGAGCATAAGCACAAGCAGCCTTCCAAAACAAGGGGGAGAAAAATGAAAGCTTAACCCCAGCGTTTCCAGCAACCCAGAAACAAAATACAATTCCTTATAAAATGTACATGCTTACATACCCATACACACAATAAAATACATATGGTAATGGCATGTCTACCTCCCTTCCTTTTAGTGGGCAGCTGGCATTTCAGACAATGTTCAGAGTCACATACTTTGGGTTCCAATGGGTCCCCCAATTCCTATTACAACAGTGCTCAACACAAAAAGACTAATTGATCACTGGACCCTCTATCATCTCATATTACTATTCCACAGAGAGGCTGTAGATGGTGCCCGGTAACTCTACTTACTCTGCCCAAAACAGAGTTTTGTCAGATAAGGCTATGCCTTCCTCAAGTGGGCCAGATTTTTCTTAAGGCTCTTGGCTCAGTATTTAACTAATGGTATCAACCTAACATTAGTATACACTAAAGCAAATGCAGCAACATGGAAAAAAAAAGGATGAATCAAAGTGATAAAGAGACTAGACGTCAGAGGACAAGGATTGGGCTTTTGACCCTTGATATTCATGTGATTTTGAGCAACTCAACATCTCCAGATCCTACTTTCTTCATTTGACAAATTAAGGGTCTTAGGATGGAGGTCTTACGGGTTCTATAATACTTGCTCCAAAACCTGACTCTCTTCCTAGACAACAGTAAGTTGAGTTGACCCTTCTAGAGATACACTGTTCAAGATGGTAGCCACTAGCCACATGTGACTACTGCTTGACATGTGGCTGGTCTGAATTAAAATATGCTCTACATAAAAATTTTGAAGACATAATAGGAAAAAAAGAATGTAATATTTTTTCATGAATAGCTTTTATATTGATCACATGTTGAAATAATATTTTGGACTTATTCACATTAGAATTAATTTCATCTGTTTATTTTACTTTTTTTATGTGGCTACCTGAAAATTTCAAATTAGATCTAATGGTCCCATTATTATACTTCTATGGGTAGCTCAGGAGAGCATCTGAATGGAATACTGCCATTCCCCAGCTCTTCATCTTTAGGACTTGGAGCTTACCATTTCCATA
>NW_012139302.1:2216180-2218010 GCF_000956105.1 Propithecus coquereli | reverse complement strand
TAACCAAGGGTTAAAAAAAAAAAGTTATAAAATAAAACCAAGAGTAGCTTTTGAGGAATGTTGATATTCTGGAAATTTCCTTAAGATAGAATCCCGTAAAATCTCAAACTATTGGGACATATTTCAAATAAGTCTTTAAGTGCAGATAAAATGCCTACTACAAAACCTCTGAATACTCCCTCATAATGATGATTACATCATTCCTGCTCAAAACTATAGGTTTTTCCCATATCTATATTTCCCCACATATTTTCTGGTACATATCTTCTTCATTTGATCACTTCTAGAATAACTGAAATGAGTAAGAAAATAGGTAAGTAATTTAAATAAATTTTAAAATGACAGTCCCATTTTTAATGATGTAAATACATTAAGGTTAATTTTCCTCTTTTCCACAGATCTTCTCATTCTGTTTCAGTAACATAGGTAAACATAAACAGATCTGAAAAGCTGTGTAGCAATAGAAAAGAGGTTCAATGTGATGGGCAGATCTAGCTCAAAAGAGGTTCCCAGTATCATGCTCTTTTCTAAAAACTTCAATGCTTGTTTTGTCTGCCATTCCTTTCAAAGAACAAGCTCAACAACAAAATTGCTTTAGGGAAGTCTCCAGATCAAATGAAAGATAGTTCACTAACAGGGAGAGCAAACTGACACTACCATTACTATCCACACAGCCACTGGAATTATCACTTTGTTCCATCATTATGGCTGGAAGGATTTCCAGGAAAGCAAATCTAAACCATCCTGTGTTCTATCAGCCAGAGTGAAGGCTCAGCCCTTCAGTGTTCCTATCATAGAAATGAAAAAGCATTTCCTACCTCCTCCTCTATCACTCCACAAAGATTTGCTTCCTATAGCTAGCAGATAAGGAAAAGTGGGCAAATCCCAAAAACCTGCTCTACTGGCTCACAAAAAAATGTTTGCTTTGGTTCAAAATGTTAGTCTACCCATTTTCCTCTGTATCCCTACAGTACTGTATTTCCTTTACATCCCAGAATGCCAGGTGTCACCCAATATCCTGCCACTCCTTTAAGAAGAGAACCTGGAATGTATTCCTGGTGGCAATGCTTCCAGCTAGTAGAGCACATTTACCAGCCTCCCTTGCAGCTAGGTGTCACCATCTGGCCAATGAGATTACGCAGGATATTGACAAGGACTTCTGCAAAAGCTCCTAAACCTAACTGAACCATAGTCATCAATGGCAACCTCCATTTTAGGAACATTTGAAAGTATCCCATTGCTAATAAAATCAAGTTGAAATTTATCGAGGGCATCCAAAACCTGTTATCTCCTATCATCTCTCTCAGCCACAAACCCATGGCTTCATAGTTTGAACCTCCACACCCTTGCTGTTCTTTGTCTGAAAAGCCCTTCCATGCCCCAGTTCACCTCTACTGATCCTTGAAACTCAGTTCAAGTGCTGCCTGCCTTCTATGAAGACTACAGCCTCTATACAAGTATCCTGCATCCAATTATTTCTGCATCTCTTTTTCCTCCCATTACATTAGGCTGTGAAACTCCTCAAGGCACTGACTGAGTTACCTCTCTGTTTACTCACAGTCCCACCCAGGTTCTAGGGCTTCTGTCATAATTGCAACATAACCCATCCAGTATGTCCATAAAACCAATGATCATTTTAAAAATTCAAGAAGAGAGATAGAAATATTGAGATAGTGAAGTAATAGTAACTAAAAAAATCATAACTCCAAATCAGTGCCAATATCACAGAAGTCAATCACAAATGCCCTGAGAAAATTTGTAGTGGAGACAGAACAGATGAATGCATAATCCAAATATCCAGTTAAATATCCTGCATTAAAACTTCCCCTG
>NW_012139302.1:2214591-2216130 GCF_000956105.1 Propithecus coquereli | reverse complement strand
GATAGACTGCCAAGTTTCTAATGCAAGTTCTTCCCACTGGAACCAAAAAACAAAACAGGTTGAACCTGAACTATAAAACTGTATCTCTCCCTGTCTTAAATTTTAAAATAAGAAGCAAAGATGAACTGTTATGTACTCTAAGAGCTCTTCTAAAAAAATGTTTAGACTACAGAATTTCATGAAATCCTCTTGATTAGAATGTACACTCTTCTCCAAGAACTGAGTAATTCAGTAAAAAAGACCCTTACCACTGGTTTTTATAAATTATTCATCAATGTGAATCATCACTGAAAAATTATGTACACGCAATAGGGGGGATGTTTGTAACAATTCGTGCGTTTCCTCAGACTCCCCAGCATGGAACACTAACAGTCTTTGCGTTTACTGTTCCCTTTATCTTGAATACTTTTAGTGGTGTGAAAGAAATTTTTCCTCTATCCTCTTAGGTTCAGTACCTGGGGCCCTGCATATTAATTAAACTGACAAAAGAGAGATTAACAGGAAAAAGATAAATTTTATTTAATGCTTATAATTTACATGGCAGGGAAGAGAGCTCCACAGAAAGTGAAAACCCCAAAGAAGCAATTAGGCCTGAGAGCTTATATACTATTTCAACAAAGAACAATAAATTGTGGAGATGTCACAAGACAAAGGAAAAGGGGTTTGGATTTCTAGGGAGAGTAAATTATGGAAAGGTAAATATATGAGAGAAACTAATAGAAAGTAAGGGTAATCTCAGTAAGGTTTGTCTATGCAGATGCCAGTGCTATCTCTAGTGGTCTCTCTAGTGATGAGTCCTGGTACAGGAGAGGGGAGGAAGGATAACTTCACAAAGAGAAATGTATACCCTGTCTTTAGGCATAAAGGGAGTAGGTAGAAAGCTTCTCTTGAGTCTACTATTTCTCAATGGCCTTCAGCTCAAAATAATACTTACACCAAAATGTCATATTTTGGGGTGGCATATTCCAAACCCCTTCATACCCTTACAGACTTTGCCTTTCTCTCCAGGTCATCATTTGCTTAATTTTTCTTCATAGCTAACTACCAACTGACACAGAATATACAGATGGATATCTATATTGATTTGCTCTCTGTCCAACAGAGTGTAAGCTCTGATGTCAGGGAGCTGTCCTTTTTCATGGTTGTATCTCAGTGCTTGGCATAGACTTGGTGCTCAATAAATGTCCTGATAAATGAATGAGTTTCCACGTTACATCAATGTGTTCTTACAATTAGAATTCCTGTGATGTTGATGGTATAGATATTTGTTTTTATTAGCTGCTATTTTTAATAGTACCAGCATTTATTCACTATATAGTTACAGTATTGTATTATTTTTAAAAGTAAACAATAAACAACATAGTTATTTGCTTCAAAAACCTATAGTATGAAATATAATAATATAAAACTGGCTAACTGACCATGCAAACAGCAATTAATAATCGAAAACTAGGTGGGTCTGGCTGAATGGGCTCCATGACACTATATAAGGTTCCATGGAAGCAGCATTTCATCACAAGTTAAATTTAAAGACCAATA
>NW_012139302.1:2200025-2202060 GCF_000956105.1 Propithecus coquereli | reverse complement strand
TGCATATAAGAAACACTCCCAACAAACTGAACACTTCCCATCTGTGCGTTATGCCATGATGCAGAAAATTCACAATGGCATAAATTTAACCTTTGAATCCAGCTCTCATAAGTGAAGTGAAATATTCAAATAGTAAATAAAGACAAAGAAAAGAACTGCCTAGAAACAAGGTAGGTCTGTCTCCTATCTTGTTTACTTATGTATACCCTCTCTACCACCACAATGTTCATTATCTTCTTCCCGGGCAGCTCTAATGGCCATGTTGATAAATTACACAGTCTTAAGGCCATCTCTATCCAACAGCCTTGGCTTCCACTCAGTTTCAGCCAAACAGTCACATGGCCATCCTGTCATCACCTGAAAATCTTCCGGCTTCCTTCAAGGATTTCCTTCTCTCCTATTTCACTGAACAAGCAGATAGAGACTCCAAAATCGCAATTTTGTGAC
This sequence comes from Propithecus coquereli, assembly GCF_000956105.1. NCBI lineage: Eukaryota > Metazoa > Chordata > Mammalia > Primates > Indriidae > Propithecus > Propithecus coquereli. The sequence continues at coordinate 2,201,613 of NW_012139302.1, read as the reverse complement.
AAATGTACTCTTAAAAGTAGAACCCTTCACAATTCCTCAAGGAGCAGCAACATGTAAACTGTAAACTGCCTGCACATGCAAACATCCTGTGAGTTAGCCAAGTACCACTCCCCACCCCTTCCCCCCGAACAAAACAACTACAACTACAGGTTTACTTTTATTGGGTTTAAATTTTCTAGAGTATGTGGTATAAGAAGATTTAACACTTGACATAAAACATTAAAAACAAGACTGAGAAAACACTAGCAAGGCTAATAGTAATGACATCAATTAGACTTTCAACGCCTGTCAAGTTAATGGTATGTAGTGGCGTTGGCTTCAAGCCCTTGAACTTGAAAAGTACAATTCTTTTGGAGAACAGAGGTAACAGAATTCAATATTTTTTAAAAGGGCCAATTTTGATCCTCTTCACACTAAAGCAAAAAGTAAATATTAGCTGTAAAATGGCAACAAAAGCAAGCAGCAAACAGAAAAAAAACAATGACAATGAAATTTTCATATTGATGGCCAATTTAATTCCAATAGACGATATTTCCTTTCAAAACTCCTGTCTTATTCAAAAATCATTTCTAAGCATCCTTAGTTGAAAATATTCCAATCAATCGTGGCATGAAACATTTCAAGAATGAGGCATTTCTGCTCAGTCAACTGAATTTCTAAAATAGAGTTGCAAATGACTGAACATTAAGTTACTGAATCATAATCAATATTAACTTCTCTCCCTTACCACTTGTTTTTATTTTTTTTATTTTTATTTATTTTTTTTTTTGAGACAGAGTCTTGCTCTGTTGCCTGGGCTAGAGTGAGTGCCGTGGCGTCAGCATAGCTCACAGCAACCTCAAACTCCTGGGCTCAAGCGATCCTCCTGCCTCAGCCTCCCAAGTAGCTGGTACTACAGGCATGCGCCACCATGCTCGGCTAATTTTTTATCTTACCACTTGTTTTTAATATTTAACTACCCAAAGCAGATCCTCTGTCTCTAATTATTCTTTTACATCACAGTAAATATATAGTTCTTTCCCCTAGATATCTAAGTTTATTTACCTTCGGGTAGTGAACAGATCAGAGATCTTCTTTTGATAACACTACATAAACTATCACACCCACAATATACTTCCTTTCAAATGGTGTTCCTCTAGACCCTTTACCCAACTTAACTTTTTCCAAGTCCATCTACTACCTTGTATTTATTTTGTCTACCCACCAGGGGCTAGAACCTCAAAAATATTTGTGAAATAAAAGAGTGAATTTTGTTTGTCTGAGTGTGCCCATAAGAATCTAGGTTTCACCGTGCACGAAAATAAGCTAGAAACTTTTCTACAGAAATTTGATTTTAATTTTAAATTGGTAATTAATATGTATCTGTGAAATTATTCTTAGAATGATTAGTGTGTATATTTTCACATTTCTATGGGAGTTTCTTAGGAACTCTAAGATCCTCAAACTAATAGACTGCAATGACAAAACTGTATTTGTTTTAAATGAACCATAATAAGCAATTAAGAGCACCAAGATGGGGAATATTTGCTATCAAACAGGACTTTTCACATGATGGATGGGTTTTAATGTCAGTCTCTGAAGACTTAAG
>NW_012139302.1:2196514-2198193 GCF_000956105.1 Propithecus coquereli | reverse complement strand
ATAAACTATTTAATAAATGAAATTTTATAACATGTATTCTGAAAATTTTATCTGAGATACGTGCTTTTCAAATTTAAATTCATTCATTCAAATGGAGAACAAACTGCCTATTTCCTGCAATAGTCTTAAGTGACCAATAAATGAACTAATTTGTCAATAAGTGAAACATCAGATAGATTTTTTTTTTAACTTTCAACTATGTGTGAGACTTAAATATGTCCATTTCACATCATCATCATCTTCATATCTAGTAGTTGTAACCAACTTACATAGTGCCTATACTGTGTCATCAGGGTACACATATATTAATTCATATACTGTTTCAAGATTTTACATATATATTAATTCAATCCTAATAACTAGAAAGACTATATTTCATTTTACAAAGAAAAAACTGAGGCACAGAAGCTTGCCCATAGTCAACAGCTCAAAAAGGACAGAGCCAGGATTTATGTTCATGAACCTCTTGCCCTGGTCCACCTCTTGATTAGTGTGCAATGCTGCCTTCTTGACACAACTGAGAATGACTCAGTGTTACTGGTCTAGCATCATGCCTGGCATGGAAATCAACATTATAAATGCAAGAACAATTCCAGTTCTTTCCATAGAGCTAGGGTTTTGAAAATCTTTCATCTTCCCCATTTCAACTATCTTCTTTCCCAAATTATATCCCTAGAAACATTCAAGCTAAATCTGTATTGCATGTTTCTTCAAAATGTAGCCACACAAAATAAATCTAAATAAAATGGCCTCTTAGCTCCCTATTGCAGCTAAGATTTAATACATGTGAACCTGAGTCTTCTGTAGCCTTCCCTGAACTAGCTAATCCAGTAAGCATCATTTTTCTCATAAAACTGTTAACTAATAAACAGGTCCAGACTTTTTTCTTTGAATAAATCACTTTATTCCTAGAATAATCATTCTAATCCAGTTTTTGGTGGATTTCTACTTCTAAGGAGGTACTAGTAAAATGTGCCTATTAACTAAGATCAATCTGAAGGAAAATTTATCAGACCTTTTTTTGCAAGAAAAATACTAGTGTCCTCAAAGAAACAGTTATTTCTTAAGCTATCTACATTAAACTGAAGAAATAGTTACATAACACATTCCTCTTCACTAAGGTTTTCATTTGCAAAATCAGTCTGAGGGTTTGGGTACTGTCTGTTGTTCTTTTTATAACAAAAAAATAAGAAATATACATTTTATTACTTTAACTTGCTACTCATTCAGGGGCGAGCTCATTCCTTCCCCTTAGCTTGCCCAGCCTGCCACCTTCTGTCTTCCCCCACCCACTGCGGGGGGGTGGGGGGGGGTATCTGCATACTGGCTGTGAGACTCACAGGGCGACAGCATTCCCAAGGGTATGCAGAAGATGGCATTTAGCATCAACCCCCACTTCGTATATTTGTAGCTGGGATCACACTATGAAAAGGAAAAAAAATTTTTTTTCTGTTTTCTTCAATCCTTTTCTATCTATAAAGCCAAACTCCTCTGCCCGACTCATTGGAAAACTTATTCTATTTTATGGAATAATTGTTGTCCGAATGTAGAATCAAACAAAGCCAACTGAGATCTATAAACTTAAAAAAAAAAAAAAAGGAAAAGATTTCATAATCAAGCATAGCGAGGTAGAAAACCACCAGCCAAAAACAAAACAAACAAAAAAATTCGATTTTTCC
>NW_012139302.1:2185109-2196464 GCF_000956105.1 Propithecus coquereli | reverse complement strand
CCCAGCCTGCCACCTTCTGTCTTCCCCCACCCACTGCGGGGGGCGGGGGGGGGGTATCTGCATACTGGCTGTGAGACTCACAGGGCGACAGCATTCCCAAGGGTATGCATAAGATGGTATTTAGCATCAACCCCCACTTCATATATTTGTAGCTGGGATCCCACTATGAAAAGGAAAAAAAATTTTTTTTCTGTTTTCTTCAATCCTTTTCTATCTATAAAGCCAAACTCCTCTGCTTGACTCATTGGAAAACTTATTCTATTTTACGGAATAATTGTTGCCCGAATGTAGAATCAAACAAAGCCAACTGAGATCTATAAACTTAAAAAAAAAAAAAAGGAAAAGATTTCATAATCAAGCATAGCGAGGTAGAAAACCACCAGCCAAAAACAAAACAAACAAAAAAATTCGATTTTTCCCACCCTTCTCCTTGCTGCCCAGCAAATCACTTTTTTCATCATATATTCCCCTCCATCAAGATGCTACTGAAGATACTGCATCAGAGCTCTCAGATCCCTTCAACTCCTTATTTCTAATTCTCTACTCCTCTCCAGAGAGCACCCTGCACTAGCATCTGCCACAGTTCATAAGCTCGTGTTTATAATGATTTGTTTATTGTCTGTCTTCCCCACAAAACTGGAAGCTTCATGAAGGAAAAGACTGTTGTGTTCACCACGATGTCTTCAGGGATGAGGGACAGGGCTTGGCCCAAAACGAGATCGATAAAAATTTCCCTAATGAATAGATGGAGAGATTAATCAAATCCCACACTTGCTTACTCTTTCATTATTTAAAAACCTCACCTGCGCCTGGCTCTAAACCAGGCACTAGGAATATAAAGGTGAAGACAAAGTCCCTGCCCACACGCTTGGGTGGGCCCTTGAGAGAGAGAGAGAGAGAGAGAGAGAGAGAGAGAGACAGAGAGAGACAGAGAGTGTGTGTGTGTGTGTGTGTGTGTGTGTGAGAGAGACAGAGAGACAGAGAGTGGGTGTGTGTCTGTGTGTGTGTGAGAGTGAGAGAGAGAGAGTGTGTGTGTGTGTCTGTGTGTCTACGTGGGCATGGAGTATGCACACACGCCTGGGAGGGGAGAGGTGGAGAGAGGCATGTAAACAAATACTGTACATGCAAAGACTCTGTCTCCAGCCCCAGACCTAGGATATAAACCTGGCTGGAAATTTACTACTAGGAAATGCTCCAGAATTATGTCATCCCATTGTTTCTTTGCTTTTTAAATACAGGAAGTTTACTCTAACATTGTTACTCAGTATATACCACCTAATCTGTTTGCTCCTTTTGGTACATAGCACATTCTACTTTCTTTTATAATCATGTGCATGTTTTATTTACCCTTTAAACTTCCTGGGAGTCAGGGGAGGAGAAAGAGGATGTACTGAGGTATGCAGTCAAACTAAACCTTACATTCTGGAAGCTTTACATTTAAAGTACATTTGTATAGGTTTATCTTTACATTTGCAATTGATATAATAAGGTAGACATTTTAAAAGAAATGTATTGATGAAAGATGCTTTGTAAATCTCTTAAGGTAATAAAATTTGCAGAAACAGAATACACATTTCCGTTGAATTTAATCTAGTTAAGTGATAGTTTAGTGGCCACATGAAAGGCAAAATAATAGCTATGCTTATTTCTAGACTGATTGACAACACTCATACAAGTAATTGCACAGAAGTCTCTAGCACACCATTAATAGTAACATAGAGATCTTCTAGCAACAGGAGAAAGCCTTAACCATACAGATAACCTCTCCCTTTTCCTGCAAACTAATACACAATTCAATTGATCACATTATCCGCTTTTTAATTTTTTTAAGTTGTCATTCCTAATTTAACCTTGTGATCTTGCATGTTCCTTTTCCTTTCCTCAATCAGGACCAGGAATTATTATCACATCTAGTAACTTCTCTGCAGTACTAATGGCCCTGCAAGTGCCATTCGGGAACCTCTGGCTGGTTACGGTGACAAGAAAGAAGCTTTTGCAGCCTGCCTGTTATGGTTTCCCACTGATTGGCAAGAAACAGTGAATCCTTATATTAACAGATCACCATCAAATCCGAGCTTCACCATCCCGAGTGTTATGGCAGTACTAGTCACTAGCAGTAGTCACAGATGCGAATCTGTGAATTAGCATCACCAAGGCAAGATGACTGTCATTAGATTACGCCCTCAATACAGGAAAATAAAATTAAGAGGAAGCAAGTTTAAATAAATAAATAAATAAATAAATGTCAGAGTTGTTAAACTCATACCTCTGTCACTACACCAGGCACAATCATCAACACAGCCATAAGGATGCTTCCTTGCAAGCCAAGGCCCCATTATTATTGGCCTTATTCATTTCTTTTTTACAGCCACCTGCAGCAGACCTATTTTCTAAGCCCTATAAGACAGTCAACACGTAATTACATCTTTTCAGTGGACACAGACAGAGCTGGATAAAATCCCCCTCAAACCTCGTTAGAGTGAATTACCTACCCTTCTACCAACACTTTGCAAAATGGACTAATGTGATTCTCACCTCCACCCTTTAAAGGAGGTGACAACAGCTAGTGAAAATGTCCAAAAAGATGGCAGAAAGAGCAAAGAAATGCAATTAAAGAGGCCAAAAAATAAGTCCAAATCCTATCTGCCTACATGCTGCCTCTTTTTATACAGAAAAAAATATTGCTCAAAGAAACTTAAATATTTAAGTTTTGACAAAAGCTTCCAAAATAAAGATTATGATATGCCGTTAATTACTTAATTTCTATTTTTAATTTGTACTAAGACCATTCAAAAAAACTGAAATAATTATCGGAGAAGTCAGAATTCCCTTAATTAAGTGCATTTTTTAAAAAACAAGGAAAACCAAATTCTTGGACTCTTTGAACAACCTGTCTTAACTAGCCCTAAGGTGATTCCTGAGCCACTTGTGAGTAAAAATCAGAAGGGAAAAAGTTCAATGACCTTGCAAATTAGGTACTAAAAAACTATAATGGTGCGATTGTCTGTACAACCGCAGCAGAATTACAGAAATTGCTTTTTTGGAAAATTACTATGAGGTAGGGGGAAAAGGAGGGGGGAAAATGGGGAGGGAAGGTTGCATGCAGTTAAGATACCAAACGGGAACCAATCGATGCGAAATACAACCTCCTCTGCCCCAACTGTCACGCAAACAACTTCTAAGCATCTTTAGATAAAAAAAAAAAAATAGTCATTGCACACAGGCGTTAGCTGAATGTTCCAGAGTTGGATGAATGGGGAAGACTTGTTATACACCTAGTGGTGGGTGGATTTCACCAGGCTGCAGCCTCCACAGAGCTTTTCTTTGCTGCACTGCAGAGGCGCCATCTTCTCCGTCTTAATCTTCACTCAATTCAATCCTTTTATCCTCACCCCCCCGAAAAAGACCCTGCGGACCCTCCCCTGCATCCTGCGCCCCCAGGGGGACTAAAGCAGAGTCCCCAGAGCTGCCAGGGAGGAGGCCGCGCCTTAATCAGACAAACGCCTCCTTGGATGCGCAGGAGGGGAGAGCCCGTGCCTTCCCTCCACCCGCCACTGCCCTTTGCAGACGCACACCCCACTCTCCGCATATTTTCCCCCAAGGACTTTACAGCCCAGCTCAGAATTAACAAGCCTCGGAGGGATCCGGGGGTGGGAAGCAGAGGAGCCCCGAGGCTCCACCAGAGGCCCCAGCAGGGTCCCAGCCCCCTCCGGGACAGACGCGGAGCCGGGAAGGGAGTCGGGCGGGAGCCTAGGCGGCGCAGAGACTCTACCGCGGCTCATCCACCCGGGCCAGCGAGGGCGGGTGTCGCGGCTTTTGTTCCGGGGGACCTTCTCCCTCTCTGGAAGAAAGTGAAGGTGCCAGAGAACGCCCGGGACATCCAGGCTTGGGGAAGGTGCGGGGTGGCTCTGGGTCTCCGACCCCTCCCATCTCTTGCAACTTACACAAAAGGGAGACGCAGAATTGCACAAAGTTTGCCTGCGGAAGGCGGTAGGCGACCCCGGCGCCGGCTGAGGTCGCACCCAGGCGGCCGCTGCCAGCAGCCGCGAAGGGGAAGAGAGAGGAGGTTCGGGTAAAGAAGGGGGATGGGGGTGAGAAGGAAAAGAGAAGCGAGGGGGCCCCAGCTTCCCGTGCTGTCCCGACTCCTCCTCCCCAGGGCCCGAGAAAAAGGAAAGGGCGATATAAGAGCCAGGGACTGGGCTTAGGGACGCTGTGTTTTCGGTTTTCCCCACGTGCTCCCTCCCCATTTCCCACTCTGGATGTCTCTTGGCTCCCTGGCCCCCGCTCCCGAGGGACTGAGTCAGGGTCTGAGCTCTCGGTCGCCCCCTCCCCTTCGCGCCCCGGGCTGGCGCGGACCCGGGGAGCCCAGCGCCTCACCCGCTCTCTCGTCGCGGGCCGGGGCGCGCGTCCCCGGGGCAGGGCTGGGCCGGAGGCGGGGATGCGCAGGGCGCCCGCAAGCGGGGGTGGAGGGGCGAAGGGTCCCCTTGACAGCCCCCGGCTTCTCTGGATTAAAGACTTGCGGGGATCGGGTCCCCACCATGCCCGCCTCCCCCCGCCTTCCGAGGCACGGCACCCACCTCCAGCGCCCGAGCCGTCCAGGCGGCCAGCAGGAGCAGTGCCAAACCCGGCAGCATCGCGACCCTGCGCGGGGCACCGAGTGCGCTGCTGTGCGAGTGGAATCCGCCGCGCCCTTGCTCCGCCCGCTCCACCGCCGCTGCCGCCGTCTCCGGGGGCCCCGCGCTCGCGCTGCTCCCGGTGCTCTCGCCTACCGCTGCCGAGGAAACTGACGGAGCTGGAGCGCGGCGGCGGGGCTCGGAGCCCGGCGAGTCAGCTGATCCGGCCCACCCCGCTCGGCACCCGAGAGAGACCCCTAGCGGAGCCGCCGGGGAGCTGCGCCCGCGCGCGCCGGGAGGGGCCCGCTCGCCCCGCGCCCACAGGTGCAGCGCCCTCGGCGCCGCCTGCGCCCCGCGCACCCCCCGGCCGGCGGCCCACCTGGGCTGCGGGAAAAGCACGAGGAAGAGTCTGAGGCTGGGAGAGGGACGGTGCAGGATCAGGGAAAGGTGAGTCGTAGGACGTTTGGGCTCTAGAAAAGTCGGGAGCGCTCGCCGCTCGTCCCCGTGAGCTTGAATCATCCGACCTCGCAGGCCTCTCGGGGATGTCATATAAAGGGCTGCTGCTGGGGTGCGTTTTTATCCGCAGTTCGGTTTTTGTCTCTGTTTGGAGAGGTGGGGCAGGCGGTTCTGGAAGAGAATGGGAGCGAGCGAGGCTTAAAGGAAAATTGTTTCTCTGCTTGTTGAGAGAGCAGAAGCCTCATTTCTTTCCGTCAGAAGCAGCCACCAGCAACCTGGAATTTCTATCTTTAGAACGAAGCAAAGGAGAAAGGAGTGGGACCTGGGAAAGAAGCGGGCGACCCATTTACTTGTTTTTGAAAGGAAGGCTTTTAGTTTGGGGGTGGTTTTGGTTGGTTCTTTTTTTTTTTTTTTTTTTATATATTTTGTTTTGATAACCCACTACCGTCAGATAAGCCTAGAGAGGCTGGTTATATCGCTCAGTTAAGTGGTATATGATATATTTTGTTTTGTTTTCACTTTTTAGAGAAAGGGCAGTCAGAGGGAATTTTTTTTGGTCCGACAGGGGTGTAACATCCATCTGAGATGGGAATGAAGTAAAAGGAGGGAAGAGATCTTAAGGGATGATTCCTACTCGACCTCCATCACTAAGGATTTCTGATGTCAGACTCTGTCCTTGTTCTTCATTGTGTCTGTCCTAAATTACAGACATGAGCCTTCTGCGAAGGCACGTTCTCCTAGATAAACCGAAATTGTTCAGTGCCCTGTGTCCAGTTAGTCTAGAATGATCTAGAACTGCCCAGACCTACGCACTGCTCTTGACCTGAAGTAGCATCGGTCACCAGCCAGCCGTAGCCCACATGGGGCTAGTGGGAGGGCTCTGACCCTTCCCAGGGCTGCAGTGCAGCCTGCCTTTTCTCTCCCCTGCTCATTGCGCTGACCAAGGATGCCCAGCCTGTGGAGTGATGACTCAGCCAGGGGGATGCCGACTTCCTTCCTGAGAAGTCAGCATTTCTCTACCAGATCCCCTAAATGTTGTCACCTCTCTTTCCCTGCTCTAGGCATTCTGTCCTGACCTTTGGATTATTTTTTCCCCTGAATGTCCTTTGTCTTCAACAAATAGTGACAAATATTTGTTAGCATGCAATAGTTGTTTACATGCTTTATGTCATTTAACTTCCTACAAAAGCCAAGGAGGCCACTACTATTTTTATTCCCATTGATAAATCAGGAAATTGAAGCTAAGGAATTTCTCCCAAGTCTGACAGCAAGCAAGTGACAGGAAGTTGGGACTGCAGGGAAAAACCTAAGGGAAAAGGAAAAACCCAGTTGGTAACCTTCTGCTCCATACTGCTTCACAAACACGTTTATCCACCACCACAATTCCCTGTTTGTCCCAGGTTTGTATGAGCAAAGAAAGCGAAAAAGAAGGCACTGAATGTGAAGAGGAGGGCGACTCAAAGATGGAGAGGGAGCAAGACCGGCTACAAATTTTGCAGGGTCCAGTGCAAAATGAAAATATGGGACCCTTTGTTCCAAAATTAAGAATTGTAAGATAGCAGTGGCAGAACATTAAACCAGCACAGGGCCTATGAGACTGCGTAGGCTGTATGCCCATGAAGCCAGTCCTGGGAAGGAGGAAGCAGTTTTTTTTTTGTTTGTTTTTTTCCAAGAGTAAGAGACGTTTATTGAGCATGAAATTCAAAAATATAGAGATGAGATCATAATCTATAAAAATAAAAGGTCTTAGATTTAGCAATTTCTCTTTCCACTGTTGAAATTCGTGACACTCAACGTTCCCTGGTCAAGATGTTCCTGGGGAAGAAGATTAGCTGCCGATTGTGTCAGAATGATGGACATTTCCTCCAAGAGCTCCTGTTCCATCACTACTCAGAGATCCTGATGGCTTTTTACTTCTCAGCCACTACCTCTGTTCTGCATTTAATGCCATTTCCTGCTCTAGGGTATCTTCCAGATCCCCTGAGCAGGAAACACAAGAACATCCCTAGTTAGCAGCCTTCAAAGTTGGGGAAGGAACAAACCACCTGTCTGCTGGAGTCCTACAATAAATCCTCGTTCTAGGCTTAAATGCCTCCATTTGTGAGATGTTCGCTAGCTCTTCAGGCAGTGCACTCTATCTTTGGGCTGTTCTGGTTACTGGAAAATTCTTACAATAAAGCCCACATCCTTTGCCTTTAAACTCCCACTCACATACCCTTGTCGTATACCCAGTGACCAAGGAGAGCAATTCTTTTCCACACTACAGATCGCTACATATTTCTCAGCCGTTTTCATCCTGCTTCTGCCTCCAGAGTCTTCTCTTCACAAGGTAAAGGCACTTCCTTCGACAGCTGTGTAAATGGCATGGTTTCGGTTCCTTCCACACCCTTGGGCCTTCTCCTCTAGATGTGTTCTAGTTTGTCTGTGTCTTTTTACAATACTCCAAGAGTGTGCTGACCATTGCAGTGTGGCAACATTGCGGTGTTGCCTATCTCAGTCTGCAGTGTGATGTTGTATTTGACTTTTTTAATTTAATAACTGCATCCCGCTGTGGACTCAGCTTAGTCACGCTCACTACCAAATCTCCCAGTTCTACTTTATGCATAGTGCTGTTGAGCCACATTACTGTCATCTTGTGTTTAGGCTGTTATCTGTGCCCCATAAATATCACCAAAAGCAGCTGTAAGTCTGAGCCAGAAGATGAGCCCTGTATTAGTCTCCTGTGGCTGCCATAACAAAATACCACAGACTAGGTGGATTAAACATCGGAAATTTATTTCCTCACGTTTTGGGAGGCTAGAAGTCTGAGATCAAGGTGTCAGCAGGCTTGGCTTCTTCTGAGGCTTCATTCCTTGGGTTGCAGATGTCCATCTTCTCTGTGTCCTCACGTGGTCTCCTTCTCCTCTTCCTGTAAGGACATTGGTCATATTGGATTAGGGTCCACCCTGGTGACCTCATTTAATCTTGATTACCTCTTTGACACTGTCTCCAAATACAGTCACATTCTGAGGTACTGGTGGGTTAGGACTTCAGTTTATGAATTTGGGAGTGGGGGACATACCAGACCCTCATTTAGAACAGCTAGGACTTGTTCTGTAATCCTGTCACTAATTGTCGACCTTTACTGCAAGTGATCAATCGTTCTTCTGCCCTTTTCAGTTTGAAGATCATTCAACTCAACAGAAAAAAATAGAGATTGAAGAGCTCTACTTTCTGTCACACGTCAGCATTGCCTCATGATCCCGGCTGGCTTACCCCTCCCGTACTCATCAAGCTCTGAAAATAAACAAAACGGCCTTTTACACTTTTCCTTAGAAAGTTGTATCAGAACTTAAACACTGACATTCATTGAAATTTAAAATCTGTATTAGTTTGCTAGAGCTGCCGTAACAAAATATCATGGACTGGGTGACTTAAACAACAGACACTTATTTTCTTACAGTTCCAGAAAAGTCTAAGATCAAGGTGTAAGCGGGGTTGGATTCCCCCAAGGCGTGTGCCCTTGGCTGCCCTGTTGCTGCGTCCTCACAGGCTCTTTCCTCTGTGCACACACCCTGGTGTGTCTCTCTGTATGTCCCAATCTCCTCTTCTTATGAGGATACCTGTCCGATTAGATTAGGGCCCACCATAATGGCCTCATTTTATCCTTTTAAAGGTCCTATCCAAATACAGTCACATTCTGAGGTACTGGGGTTAGAACTTCAACGTATGAATTCTGAGGGAACCCAATGCAGTCCATAACAGAAACCCTAAGATCATTCCCATGTTTTAATCGACCCTCATATCCTTCCCTGGAAGTGGATTCTGTCCACTTTTTATTAGTGTCCTTTAGAAATCTGTATGTGTTGTAGGTCACCAGGGCAGTTTCTTTAGCTGCTTTCTGGTTGAATATTTGGATTACTTGGCCACTCCAGATTTATGATAGTGTTGGTAATTACCATATTTTCAGTGAAAATGCTGTATTGCTTGGTATTATCTGTGATGTCAGGCACAGTGATGTATGTGAGTTTCACACACTTCTTAACTGTCTTTCCTTCCAGAACCTTGTGAAGATTCCTCTTTGAAGACCAGAAGTAGATCCAAGTTGATCATCTCTCATCTCTTTCTACCTTCTCTAAGATATAAGGGCATTATTAATTCCTTTATCCACACCAGGCATGGTGGCTCATGCCTGTAATCCAAGCAATTTGGGAGGCTAAGATGGGAGGATTGCTTGAGGCCAGGAATTCAAGACCAGCCTGAGCAACACAGTGAGATCCTGTCTCTACAAAAAATAAAAATAAAAATAAATGTGGTGCACATCTGTATTACCAGCTGCATGGAAAGCTGAGGCAGTAGGATCGTTTAAGCCCAGGAGTTTTTGAGGTTGCAGTGGGCCATGATGATGCCACTGCACTCTAGCCTGGGCAACAGAGTGACATCTTGTCTCCAAAATATTGATAAATAAATAACAATTTCTTTATCTTGACTGCAGCCTTCAGTATCTACAGAAGTCTAAGATGTAAATAGCACTGAAGTTTTTAATAATAAAATGCCTTCTTCCAATGATAGGCAGTTTTTTGCATAGTAAGATTTTTTTCTTTCTTTTCAATGAGTAGACCTAAAGAAATGCTTACATTAATAATTAGCAATTAATATACCCACGTTTAACTACACATATAAACAGGTCTGCATGTAGACAGAGGATGTGACATTTTACTTGCCCTTTTTTTGAAATTACTACTGTATTTCTGGGTCTTTACTTCACTGGTGCCTCTATGAAGTGTTCATATATTTTCAAACAATACAATACTCTTAGAATTAGTCCTTCTCTAATTGCTACACAATGTAGCAATTGCTACACAAAACTGCTTTACAGACAGCCTTCAGATCAACTAGATGATATTTTACAAATGGGCTTAGGTATTTCAGTAGTAACTCTATGGAACAACAAAATTAAATGTTTAACCAGGGACCACTATTGGCAGCTGGCTTATATAACTCGTTTGAGGAATGATGGTAATTCCAAGGTTGCTGCAAGGACTAATGTAAAAGAATATTCCTATATTTTATGGAATAAAAAGGAAGAACGAGAGAAGATAAAAAAAAAAAAAATAGACAGTACATACCAATCCCAGAGGTAAGAAGTAAGAAAATCAATCAAGTACCCAGAAGATTTGATGGAGCCATGTGGGCACTACATCAGTTCTCTTCCTGAGAGAACTTTGGATAATAGTGCAGCTATATGCTGTGGTGGAAAAGAACTCCGGCTTTGAGAAAGCCTGACCACTACCTATTAGTTATGGAACCTACCAGAGCCTCAGTTTCTGAAAAATGCTCCCCTCATCAGGTGGTGTAGTGATAAATTGAGAAAGCACCTAGCACGGTGCCTCCTTTACCCTGGAGATCAGTTCTCTCTTCTCCAGAGAACAACGATTCATGGTAACTGTCACTCAAGTGACCAGCACAGTCCTGGTTTTGACCTTACATCGGCTTTTGCCAGGGGCTGCCAGTTAGCACAGTGGCTCTTAACCCAGTGTTATTTAGGTGGGTCTCTAAGTAATGTTTTGCTAATAAAAGTTCCAAATTTGTAAGTGACGTACCCTTTTTATTTTAACATACATGAGAGCAGACTCAAAGTTACCATCACATGAGGCTACTTTCACCTTGTATCCCACTATGCTCTCTTGAGCAGGAGAGGAAGGAATGGAGCTGTAGCTAGTATGCTGAGAATTAGGCAAAACCCTCACCACTCCCCAGGGTGTGTGCCAGGTGCGGGAAAGCTATGCATCCTGTTTGCAGATGGCACCGTGCTTGGAAAGGCTGCTTGCCAGAGGTGCTGAGATAATGGAGCTGGTCCTGCATAATGAAGGACCACATCACGTGGTCAAGGACAGTCACTCCCCAGAGCAGCTGCAGGAAGCCACAGCTCTAGCCAGGAATTGCTATGGCCTGGGGCCATTGCCAACACTCAACACTGGTGACTGGACATTGATGCCGAGGGGATATTATGCTCCAAGGTAACTAGATGTCTTTATCACTAGACAAACCATACCTGGGGATTGTCTTTCATGTTCTCTTTAAGGAGACAGCACACCTTGAGACTTTGATGAGTAACTCAACTTTCAAAATCTAAGTGAAGGCTGGAGCCAGGGAAGTGTTAACACAAACCTAAAATGAGTGGGAAGTTTACAGGCAGAGAAGCCTTGAGCATTCAGGACATATCTGAATGACGAAACAAACAAACCAACCAGCAATTAAACAAAAGCACCATAGTCATTTGTCCCTGAGCAAACACCCAACTTTA
>NW_012139302.1:2162922-2182759 GCF_000956105.1 Propithecus coquereli | reverse complement strand
AAGGGGTTAAATAAAATTAAACAAATATCTTTACTTTTGAATGCCTACAACTCTTTAAGATGCTAATGTGCATTTTGAATTTTAAAGAGGGTAGCTCTCCAGTGTAGCATCCCATCCTCTCCCTGTTTTCTGTTTTCATTTACTGCATCAACTTCTGAGACTAGTGTTACACAAGCTTTAGGGAACTCTGCTTTGGAAGCTTTCTAACTGGACTCTTGGAATTTTTTAGGCCCTTGTAGAAATGAAGTTTTAGAGTGTACATTTTTGTCAAAGCAGGTGGATTCTTTCCACTGAAAGATGTTTCCACAAATGCCCTTGAAAATAAATTAATAGAGGAAAAAGGTAGAAATACTAGGCTGACAGACGTTTTAAAGTAGGGCATAAGATGCCATTAAAAAGCATTTTGAAAGTTTAAAGTAGGAGTTAAAATGTGTGTTGTATGGGGGATAGCGGCTTAGAGTCTTTGAATATTTATTATACAAATGTGCAAGTATATGACCAGCTTCTTCCCAGTTGTGGGGAGAAATGGGACAGAATTCAATTCACATTTTAGACTACTGCCCTTTAAATTTTCATATGTGAAAAGGAAGAAGTCTTGCTAGGTTTACAAAGATAAGCCTGAGGATAACACCTGAGTACACTGTATTGCCTTTAATCATCCAGCACTCAAGAAATGGCCAGGACCCCTATGAAGATGGGTGAAGAGTTTCAGGGAGGAGAATTGAAGGAGACAACGATTGGATTAATTTTGAGAGATGCCTTTGCTGAAATGTCTCATAAAGTATACATGGAGAGCAAGGGCATAAGGAGATAGAGCACTCCCTGGGTCAAAAAATAAATCGGAATTTCCATAGTTTTCCTCCGTTAGTTCTTATTGAAAAATTCATTTACCACTAATGGTGTCAAGCAGACCTGCCAGCCTCACTATTATACCAAAAAGAAAAATAAGGAAAAGGTTTAGGAAGCCAAATATAAAAAGGAATGTTGTCATTTCTGTTTCCCTACTATCAGTAAAAACAGATTTTATTATTGAAATCTCACAGAGCCAAGGGTCCAAATAATCACCTTGTTCTGGTGAGTTTGTGAGCCTGGTATGAGACAATGACTAACAGCCCCATTTCCTTTCTCAGAGGAAGAGTAAAATGAGATGGGAATAAACAGGAAAAATAGTGAAAACACAAATCTTGGTCTTCAGATAATCCTAGAGCTCTAGCACCTACTCTGGTTTAAATCCTGGAAAATACCAAATTTATACTAATTTTTGACCTACATAAAAGAAAACAGGTCATAAATTTTCTCAAAGTCAATTGTACCATTTCTGCCTCAATTACTTGGGAGCTACTGGGATTTTTTTTTTTTTTTTAAATCAGATTCTACCAAGATTGGTGCTTTCCCACCAAAATCTCTAAACAACCCCAAAAGCCTAGGAAAAGGCAGACAATGATATTAGAAACCAAGCTGAAGTAACTCAAGTCTTTAATGCTGTCATATTAGTCTCATTAATTCAACATCTAGGAAACATCTATGAAAGGTATTTTACCAAAACAAAGAAGCTCAGTCAAGCACTGTGATGTGTGTTCCCTCATAGACCTGCTCGTTTTTGGAATTAGTCTTCAGTGATAATCATTTGGTGTAAGATTTAGTCTCCATGAACCAAAGCACAGCACAACTTAGAGCTTTACTGGTCCCTTGACAGTGAGAGGCAGTTGCTGTAATGTGTCTCTGAATAAGTAGCAGTTTCATCCTGATTTTTCAAGCTCGGAGCTCTCTAACCTTTCAGATGCTTGAAGAGAACATGTTGGACAACTGGCCCAGTGGACTTTTTCCTCTCATTTCTGCACTCCCCTGATAAGGAAGCCTGTGATTCAACATGATTCTCTTTCAATCTGAACGTGCCAATGCACCTCCTTTTCCACCCCATACACACGCTGTAGCTATCTGAACCCATTTGTTAACAACTCTCTTCCAGTTCCTGTGAGTCAAAAATAATCTAGAATTACAATGTTTGGAACTAAAGGGGATGGAGTGGTCATTAAGGCCAAAACTTTAATTTGATGAGGACTTACTGGAGACCCAGAGGAGTGGAGTCGCTTGTGCACGGTCATAGGAATATTTATTGGCAAAGCTTGGCCCTAGCTCCCCTGACTTCCCGATCTCATTTCATCTTGTGGCGCTTCCCGGATCTGGCAATCTCACCAGACCTGAGTCATGAAAACAGTGGGGCACTACGTCCAGCCATACTGTACAAAGCGGTGACATTTTTTTCTTATCTAAAGTCGGGTTATCTTTCTAGAATCTTAGAGTTGGAAACCAACTCAGAAATCACCTGTTCGATTCTCCCACAAAAGCAGATGTCTCTCCTGCAAATTTCTTGAGACAATCATCTGGCTTCTGCATCTTTATTTTCTAGTATTGGGAGCCGGCTTCAGGAAACAAAATATTGCACTAGAATTTTTGTGTTGTTACTCTGAGCTAAAATTTACCTTCCCTTCACTTCTATCCTTGGGTCCCCCTGCTGCCCATGCAGTGATGCCAAATGCAAAGACAGTCTCTGCTTTCATCCACAGGACGCTTCCTCAGAAGAGTCAAAATGGTTATCCAATGTCCCCTCAGGGCTCTCTTCTTTTCTCAAAGCTAAACATCTGATTTTTCTAAAATGTGCCTTAAAGAAGGATGTAGTTGTCAGACCCGTCGTGGTGTTGAACTTTGGATGTACTCCCATCTGCAAATGACTATATTCTATTTATCCACTCATTCAACAAATATTTTAATGAGCACCTAGGAATTTGACAGAGATTTTGTGTGTGGTTAGGAGGCTTGCTGTTAGGCTCACAGTGATCAGGAAAGGCCTCACCTAGGAAGGGACTTTCAAGCAAACATGTAAAAGAGTTGAGGGAGCAGGACTTACAACTGTTTGGGGACAGAGGATTTGGTCATAGAGGATAGCTCCTGAGGCGGGAATAAGTCTGACATGCTTGAGAACAGTGATATGACGCTGGAGGCACCAGTGGAGGGAATGAGGGGGTAATGGTAGGAGTTGAGTTCAGGGAGGTTGTATGGGCTGCATTGCATCACCCCAAAATTCACACACTGATGCTGTAACCCCCAGTACCTTAGAATGTGACTGTGTTTGGAGATAGGGTCTTTCAAGAGCTAATGAAGTTAAAACGAGGTCATTAGGATGGGCCCTAATTCAATATGACTGGTGTCCTCAGAGGAAGAGGAAATTAGGACACAGTCAGGCACAGAGTGAAGACCACGTGAAGTCACAGGGAGATGATGGCCATCTGCAAGCCATGTAGAGAGGACCCAAAAGAAACAACCCTGCCGACACGTGAATCTCAGACGTCTTGCCTCCCAAATAGTGAGAAAACGTATTTCTATTGTTTAAGCCCCCCAGTCTGTGGTACTTTGTTGTGGTGGCCGTAGAAAACTAACACAGAGGTGAAAAGGGCCCGATAGTGTAGTAGCTTGAAGGCCATTTTAAGTACTTTGAGCAGAATGGGAGCCAGCAAGGGGTTTGAGCAGACTAAGATCGTGATTTGGCTTATAATTTCAAGAGATCGTGCCAGCTTCCATATTGAAAGTAGTCTGCAGGGAGGCAAGGACATAGGAGGGAAAACCAGGAGGAGGCTATTGTGGAAACTTACAAGAAGGTGGGAGATGGTGAGAAGAGGGAGGCTTTGGAATATATTTTGGAGGTAGAGCCAAAAGGATTTTGTGATGAATTAGAAGTGTGATGTGAGAGAAAGAAAGGACTGAAGGATGACCTAAGGCTTTTCGCCATAGCAACTGAAAGAATGAAGTTAACCTTCACCGTGATGGGAAGGACTGCAGGAGCAGCAGGTTTTAATGGAGAAGACCAAGAATTCAGTTTGGACATATTAAGATTAAGATGCCTACTCATCTTTGAGTTTGAAATGCTGACTAGGCTGTCAGATGTATGAATTCAGAATTCAGAGGAGTGGTCAGGGTAAAGATAGAGATCGTACTGAGTGAGATAACTTAGCACGTAATGAGGACAAAAAGAGAGCACTTGGGATTGCCTAGTGTACTTGGAAACTTTGAGGTTGTTAAGATGAGCAGGAACTAGCAAAGCAAGCAAAGGAGCAGCAAGTGAAGTAGGAAGAGAATGAGAGAGTGGTTTCCAAGAAGCCAAATCAGGAATGTATTTCATGAAGAGAGAATGATTACTGGGGTAAATGCTGCAGATACTGTACATCAAATAAAATAAGGACCCCACTGGATTTAGTGATAGAGAGGTCACTGGTGACATTGACAAGAGCCAGTTTGGGGAGTGGCAGGAATAGATGTATGAATGGAATGGGTTCAAGAGAGAGTGGGGAAGAGGAATTTGAGTCAGCATTTGTAAAAATATTCTTTTGGAGGACTTTTGCTGTAAAAGGGGCGAAAAAGTTGTATGGTGGCTAAGGGGGAATACCAAGAGAGGGTTATTTTTAAATAGGAGATATTGCAGTATATTTGTATGCAGAAGAGAATGATTCTGTAACAAGGAAAAATTGACGAAGCAGGAGAGGGGACAACTGTTGAAACAATGTCCTAGAATATAAGAGGGAAGGGCACACAGAATACAAGTGGAGGAGTTGGTCTCAGATAGGACCAACTTCTACAGCTATGTTGTCTTGTACATTAGCCACATGTGGCTATTTAAGTTTAATTAAAAAGGGAGATAATTTAACATTCAACTCCTCAGTTGCACTAGCCGTATTTCAAATGTTTAATAGCCACATGTGGCTAGTGACTACAGTACTAGACAGCACCAACAGAGAATATTCTGATCATCACAGAAAGTTCCATTGGGCAGGCCTGAGCTCAGTCATGAGAGAAGGAAGACATATATATGAACACATGTGCAGACAGGTGGGCAGATGTGGAGGTGGAAGGTCTTTCCTGATTTCTTCTATTTTCTCCCTTAAGGAAACAAGGTCATGGGCTACGAGCGTGGATGGAGGAGTCAGAGCTTTGAGGAAAAGGTGCAGAATATTTCTCTAAGAGATAGAGATGGTGAGCAGACAAGGGAAAAATGGTAGGATTGCTGGATAACTTTAAAGATCCACTTTAGGTCCATGGTCTCTAGTTTTGGGAGACCGGTGAGGATGCTGTGTGCTTTTCTTCAGCTGTGTTCGCTAGCAAGGATGCAGTGTTGGTGTCGGTAGAGAGCTGGGGCTGGTGCAATGGGTGGTTCTCAATCCTGGCTGTGCATTGGAATCACCTGAGTGAGCTGTTAAAGAGAGTCAGAAGCCTCATCCCCACAGGTTCTGATTGAACATTCTGAAAATGGGCCTGAATGTTGATCTATTCAGAGCTCCCAAGGTGATTCTAACACAGATACGTGTTTGAGAACCACCGAGTTAGAACAAGAATGTAAAGGGAATGTTCAAGGAAGAGGTGAAGGTAGAGGAACTGTGCTACTGATGCATCCCGGGTTCCATCGAGGGCAAAGACAGGGATTCAGCAATTGTGGACAGACAGGGGATGGGATCTGACTGGGAAGTGTTCAAGGCTGATGGGTGATGAGGGATGAGCTGGGAATCTAGGGCTTCTTGGGTGACAACTACAAACCAGGCAAAGGGGACACTGAGATTGGTCCTGCTGGTCTAAATCAGCACAGTCAACAGAAATGTAACACAAACCATGTAGATAATTTGAAACTTTTAAATAACCTCATTAAAAAAGAAAAGAAACAAATAAACTTAATTTAATCATATATTCGGTTACCCAATATATGTGAAATATTATTTCCACGTGTAATCGGCATGAGAGTTATCGAGATATTTGACACCCTTTTTTTGATGCTTAGTCTTCCAAGTTTGGTGTGCATTTTACAATTAAAGCACAGCTCATTGCAGAGCAGACACATTTCAAGTGCTCAGTAGCCACATACGCGGTGGATAGTGCAGGTAGGGGGTGGTGATGTGGTGATGAGGCTGTACATGTTGGATGATTGCTATGGAACATTCCATTCAGAATACAAACATACTATAACTCATTCAATCTTAAATCAGCCAGTGGTGATTGTATATAATTATGTTCTTATTTAACCCAATATAGCTTGTCCAGAAAAGTATCACGAGAGTCTTAGTCATATGTTCTGCTAACGTCCAAAAATGCCACATCAGCTACATTTACCAAATAGAGGTTGTTGTGGCATGCATTTCCTGGTGAATCTGTGCCGGCGTCAGCTTCCAGAGGTTCCTGTTTCTCTTTTCTGTGTGTTCTCATGCCAGGCTTTTAATAGTCTAGTCTGCATGCTTATTTCATTTGTGTGGAAGTGATCTTCTCCTATTTTCTGAGAGTTGAGGTTACTGACTTTGGAGGAGAAAGGAAGATGGGAAAGTGAACAACTACTTAGTGTATAAGTGGTAGCAAAACTGGATCAGATTTATTGGGCCTGAAATTAGGGTTCCAGAATATTATAAGCAAGAAGGAGCTTGCATTTTGTGGAAGATCACATGATGAGAAATTGGCCAATCTACTACCAAAATGACTTGAAATTAAACTGTCAGCGTCAGTGGGGGAAGTGGAGGACAATGTCTAGATAAAAGGACACCAAGGAAGATGAAGGAAAGGGTGTGACGAAGAGAGAAGTAATAGAGAAAATAGCG
The DNA here is from genome assembly GCF_000956105.1 of Propithecus coquereli. Taxonomy (NCBI): domain Eukaryota; kingdom Metazoa; phylum Chordata; class Mammalia; order Primates; family Indriidae; genus Propithecus; species Propithecus coquereli. The sequence goes on along the minus strand of NW_012139302.1, from coordinate 2,176,133 downwards.
CCCTCAGACATCTTTGCAGAAAAATAACAGGATGTAGACCGGGGAATAAACTTGCGTGGATGCCTCCGATATCTATGTACCAGTGCTCACGAGGCAGGAAATAAGCAGTCCGATATTTTAACACAAGGAAGTGGATGTCGCTTCTTAGATGACACCAAGTGTTGGTGGAATAGGAACGGACAACTAGAATTAAGGAAACAAAGTGTAAGTCTTTTTCAGAAGAAACCGACCTGGGAATATGCTGTTGCTTGCTCAGCTGAAACAAGATTTAAAAGTTCCCTCTTCAAACAGACGCCTTCAGTGTTCCCAGACCCAGGAGAACTCTTTGTCATTGTACAAGCCGTTAGGGCAGGATTTTGAAACAGGATTCTCATGTCACCGTTCTGTGTTGGAACCGTAAATCAGGTTTTTTGTCTTTGTCAGACATTCCAAATTCTCTTGATTTCCTCTCTTGCATTGGTTTTATGCATTTCTGTCTGCCATGCTAGACTTTGGGGTCATAATTTGTGAATAAAGAACAGATTCTGTGAATCAGACACATGCATGTTAAGTCTGTGTCTATCCAGGTCCCACATGGTGATCACCGTGCCGACGAGCTAAGCTTGGTCTCTGTCTTCCTCTGCGAAATGAGGATAATGCAACATATTCCCTGGGGTTGTTATGGGGCTTAGAGGTGACATCTGCAAAGTGCTTGGCACATAATGGACATTCAATAAATGCTAGTTTGGTATTGAAACTATGGACTTGGCTTGGACAGCTTTTCATTTTGTTCAGCTGGTTATTATACACAACAAAAGAGAAGAGATCACAATGAGATAATTGACACAAACAGTCTGAGTCTGAAATGAACTCTGGTCCAGGCCTTAGAAATAGGCGAGGGAGAAATGAGGGCTCAGGCTGGAACATCTTCAGCAAATGCCTGACATGATGCTTGTTAAGGTGCTGGGAGGATTCTGATGGGCATTCTTTAGTCTGACACATTTCAGCCTTCTCTGCTCCCTCCTTCTCTCCCTCCCCCTCTCTCTCTCTCCCTCTTTCTCTTTCTCTAACAGTTGTTTTGAGATAATTCACATACTATACAAATCAGTCGCTTAAAGTGTACAATTCAATGATTTTTACTATATTCACAGATATGCATAGTCATCACCACAGTTAATTTTAGAACATTTCCTCATCTCAAAAAGAAATCCCCCTGCCTCTCCCTCCCCCAGCCAGAAGCAACCTCTTAATTTGCTTTCTATCTCTGTTGATTTCCCTGTGCTGGACATTTCATATGGATAGAATTACGCATTATGTGTCTTTGTGACTGGCTTCCTTCACTTAGCATGACATTATGAGCAAGGTTCATCCATGCTGTAGATGCATCAGTACTTCATTCCTTTCTATGCCCAAATGCAATTCCGTTGCATGATATGCCCTATTTTCTTTATCCATTCATCACAGATGGACACCTGGGTTGTTTCCACCTTTTGGCCATTACGAATAATGCTGCTATAAACATTTGTGCACAAGTTTTTGTGTGGATATTTAAAAAAAAAATTTCTCTCGAACACATGCCTTAGAATGAAGTTCCTGGGTTTCAGCTTTCTCTTGATTCTCCTATCACTGGGAAGGTCAAGAGTTAGCGATTCTAACTTTCTCTCCTTCAAACACTTTCTTATGAGAATAGTCACTCAGTTAATAATCACTGAGCACCGACAGCCTATCAGGTGCTGTTGTAGGCACTGGACAGTTTTGTGGGCACAATGGTTCCAGTCTCTCCAAGTCTAGATAGAGCCTAATGGGAAGGTAACTACTTTTATTTGTAGCAGACATAATTATAGGCTACTTTATGGAAACATCTGGTATGCCCAAATTACACAGTTGCTGTGGTGCTGGGAGTATCATGCTCTTTCTTTTTGCTTGTGTTTGGCTGCCAAGAGCTAGTGGCGGTAAATACAGATCAAAGAGAAAGATGTGTAGCTTTCAAAAAGGAAGAGAGGAATTCGTGGCCACTGCTGGCACACATCAAAGGATAAAATGTAGGTCACCTGTTTGTTGTAGCAGCTTTGTTGTATTATGATACAACTTAGTTGTTATAATACAATATGGTATTGATGAGATGTTCCCAACCCATCTTGGGGACACTGAGCAAGGCTACCTGAAAGGTAGAAATGAGTAGAAAGTGGAGATGTACAGGGGCTGGGCTGGGCCTGGGAGGCTTTCCAGGCACAGGGAGAAGTGTTAACAAAGGCATAGCTTTTATGAGAAATACATGGTACAGGTAACTGAGTGTTGCTGGATCATAAAGGCTTCTGGGATAAAGAATCTTTAAAGGGGAAATATAATTGCTTAGTATACAGCCCATCAGTTGGAACTAATGAATAAGAGAAGAAAGATCATGCAATGATTTATAACTGCCTACTAGATAGCTGTGTGACATCAGGCAAGCCATTAACCTCTCTGTGCCTCATTTGCCATCAAATGTTCTGTGGGAATTAAACGTCATGAATATCTCCTTTCTAAAGTGAACATGAATTGCTAAAAAAAAAAAAATTTAAGCCCTAAAGAACTTTATAATATTCTCCCAAATGTAGCCAAAGCTTGTGCAGATAAAACTATATAAAGGAGGTATGTGATAGATTAGATTCCAGATTAAATAGATTGAAGTAAAGAATTCTGAAAAAAAAAAAAGGAAGCAGAGGAACTTCAAACTGGCTGGAAACCGGTGCCCTGTGATGCTAGCCCACTCATGCCACAACCTAGAGAAGAAAATTTCCAAACCCCGAGTTCAAGTCTGCACTTATCCTTCCCCAACTCCACCCTCCATGACTCATGAAACGGGCGCACCTTCTATCTAAACTTAAATCCTCCCAACATAGTTGTTTTGGAACATTTGGTGTATCTCTGAAGACTGCAGATTGTGCATAATGTTCAGAGCCTACGTAGCTAGCCAGTAGTACCCATGTCTTCACAGATAATGTGGTTCCTTTGTACTCTTACAAAATTTGGATATTTCCAGGTCTTCAAGATCATAGAGAATGCTCCATCAGGGGCTACGTCGCATTTTATTCTTAGATGTATGCCAGCAGTAGCCACAAGTTCCTTTCTTCCGTTTTGAAAGCTATACATCTTTATCTTTGATCTACATTTACTGCGCCTAGTTTGTGGCAGCCATACACAAGCAAACAGAGGAGCATGATACTCCAGGTACCACGGCAACCCTTTAAGTTGGGCATACTCCAGCCTCCAGAACCTTTGCTCTCATCCATATTTTTTTTTTTTTTTTTGAGACAGAGTCTCACTCTCCTGCCTGGGCTAAAGTGCTGTGGTGTCAGCCTAGCTCACAGCAACCCAAACTCCTGGGCTCAAGCGATCCTCCTGCCTCAGCCTCCCAGGTAGCTCGGACTACAGGCACGCGCCACCATGCCCGGCTAATTTTTTCTATTTTTAGTTGTTTGGACAATTTCTTTCTATATTTTTTAGTAGAGACGGGGTCTCGCTCTTGCTCAGGCTGGTCTCGAACTCCTGACCTCAAGTGATCCTCCTGCTTGAGCCTCCCAGAGTGCTAGGATTACAGGCATGAGCCACCGTGCCCGGCCTCTCATCCATATTGATAAAGCAACAAGGAAGACTAGGAGGTTGCCTTGATGCTTGCGCATAACTGTCCCCAAATGATCGGCTAAGTCATAAATGTACACAAATGCAGGAAGGAAAGAGACAGGGTTGTTTCTGATTCTTCCATCCACTTGATCCACCTGCAAGGTTGTCCTGCTACTCTAATAATCATCCCCATGAAAGAGCAAAAAACAATCCACAGCATGGAAAATACGCAGGGAAGAAGGCATGGTAGAACCTATAAGACCCTAAAAAGACACTAAATGTAAGGGGCATAGAAAATAAAAATGGAGGCACAGTATGATATCAGAGAAGAGGTTTAAATTAAGTAACCAAAAGTCTGTGTCCTCAAGTGGCTCTCAGATCATATAGTTGTAGTGCATTTTCCATTACAATGCTTCTTGAGAAGGGACATTGCTAAAGCTGGCTCATGGCCATTAGTGAGGGGACACCTTACCCTGGTGAGAGTGAAACTTCCACGTTTGCTGGTAAATCTTCTATTGATTTAAACGATACAGAAGTTGCCTAAATTACTACCATTTGTGACATAAAAATTTGAAACTTATAATAGCTACTGAAATTTGCACAGTGGTTATCATTGTTGGAATGCAATTTCCAGAATTGACTTCATAGGATAAGACTGTGTTTGGAATTTAAGTTTTTATTATGAGAACCAATAAATACACTTGACCCTTGAACAATGCAGGTGTTAGGGGTGTCAAATCCCCGTGCAGTTGAATATTCTCATACAACTTTTGACTCCCCCAAAACTTAACTACTACTAGCCTATCATTGACCAGAAGCCTTATGAATAACACAACAGTTGATTAACACATATTTTGTATATGTATTATATGCTATAGTCTTGAAATAAAGTAAGCTAGAGAAAAGAAAATGTTATTAAGAAAATCATAAGGAAGAGAAAATATATTTGCTGTTCATTAAGTGGAAGTGGATCATCATAAATGTCGTCATCCTTGTCGTCTGCACATTGAGTAGGCTAAGTAGGTCTTGCTGTCCCGGGGTGGCAGAGGCTGAAGAGATGGAGAAGGTGAAAGAGGAGGCAGGAGAGGCAGGTACACTCTGTGTAACTTTTACTGAGAAAAAAATTCACATGTAAGTGGACCCGCGCAATTCAAACCAGTGTTGTTCAAGGGTTGACTGTATTTTGTTTTCATCTACTTTATAAGTCTCTACTTGTCTAGTGACGGGTAACCAACTTACTGCAGTTTTATTGTTTGAAGTAATATGTTCACGTACTGAAAACATGATGAATACATATATTACTAAGACAATAATACTGGACCATCAATCCATGGGAGGGTCTATCTTCCCTTTGGTAAAGTTAAACATCAGAAAAGAATCCTTCTAGCAGGCGTACGCGCCCACCTCCTGGCTGCTGTGAGTGTTGGCTGTTAAAAGCCGGCAGCTATGGAGAACTGTCCTCAGTAGCCTGGGCCACCTCGCTGGAAGTTGCCTGGGCACACGCCCAATTGACTGATTGGTATGAAAGTTCTCCCCCTTTGCCTCAAGGTGGGACGATTATTGTGGTGTCACTCTTGTTCCTAAACGGATTAGGCTGAGGCTAGATTTCAGCTGAATCCATGTGTTGGCTTCACTTCTTCCCCTGCCCTATTCTGCTTCTCTCACTTCCTCACAAGTTTCTTCTGAAACACTCCCTCAATAGACCACCTGTGCGTAAGAATCCCTCACTCAGCCGCAGCCTCTAGGCAGCTTCCGCTGAGACTATGTGAAAACACCCATTGGTCGCACGTGACAATAAATATAGAAAAATGTTAAAGTAAAAGGATATAAAAACACTTTTAGAGAAAGGGCACTTGTTTACAAAGTGGTAAAGCATATGCATTTAAGTATATAAAGATATGCATAGATTGGAAATTTTGACATATAGTGACAGAATAATGTGAAAATTGTATACAATTATTGACATTCAAGTAACAGAAATTTAGAAAGTCAAAGGTTGGCCACAGATGAGTCCGCCATCAAAAACAAATGTGTACATCCATGAACTTATATGTTAATGGTGATGACCTTGTCAGCTACATCCTGTCTGACATTTACAGAAAGATGTGTGATAATGGGATTGATGAATTCATTAGCATTATGAATCATGTAAAAATAGAATCTTTAACACATTCTATTAAGTGTGAACTAAAATCTGTTGGTTTGCAGAGGAAAAAGACTACAAATGTTTTTAATTGGGTTCCCAAAGGGCAAGGAAAATTAAACAGTCATATTTTCCCTAAATGGTCAAAGGATGGAATGTCCATCTTCTTGGTCACATTGTGCTTATGTAGCTGGTAGGGCCAGAGGAGTTTATGCAAATCCAGAGAAGCACAAAGCTTGAGGATGAACAGACAGGGAAATGTCAGCTGCTGAGTCAGACACTGGACAAGGAATTCCGTTCAGATTTTCAAAAGGAAAAGACTGTATATGTGAGATTAAGGTTCATTAATTTATTGATTCAACCAACATTTAGAGAGCACCTCTTACGTGCTGGGTTCTGTGCTTGTTGCTGCAGTTACAGACATGAAAAGGCAGGACTGGGCTCCCAAGCCAAGTATGCTGTATTGTATTGTTTCTGGTCTTATTTCCATGCTTTGCGAATCATGTCTGGGATTTATAGGATCTGTCTACATTTGTGTGGTTTCCCAGGGATTGCAAGTATTTAAAAATATCTAAGCCTTTTCCAATTGCTTTAAACTCTTTAGTTAATTCATATTGCAGAATTGTCACAGGGAAAAATGGATCTCCCTTTCCCTGCAGGAAAAAAAACTCACAACCCTGCAGTTATGATAATTTAATATGTGAATATTCTTCATTAACTATTCTATATCTTAATTTTTTTCCGTGAAAAATGAAAATGCTGCTTATACCTCTGGGAGTCCTTTGCTGAGAATCAGTAACCAAGTTATAAAATTCTTCAAGGTTCTGGGGCACGAGAACTCCCACATGTGAGAGATTAGATCACCTCGTGTCACGCATTAGGGAATTTAATGTCAGGATTTATTCCTTCTTATCAAGCCTTAACTCGCCAGTATTTCAATAACCATAGCAACTTGTAATTATGAATATCTTTTCTTTACATCTGATTTATCACACTTTGAGGATTTTATTTTAGAAAATTTAATATATTATTAGTATATGTAGTTAGAATTCTGGGTAAGTAGCTAGAATGTTACCTCCCAGAGAGCAGGAGTTTGTTCTGTTGTGCTAATATGACTGGTTACATTTTGGTGACTATTTTGGCTATTATATATCCTGAGATGAATTAATAGGGAATAAATTTCCCAAGTGCTTTAAAAAATTATTTATGATGGTTCTCTTATCTGTTAATGAAAAAGTATTGTTTTTCTCTTAATGATTATAAGGATTTTATTTATTTATTTATTTATTTATTTTTAGGTACAGGGTCGTGCTATGTTGCCCAGGCTGGACTCAAACTTGTGGGCTCAAGCCATCCTCCTCTCTCTGCCTCCCAAGTAGCTAGGACTACAGGTGCGTGCCTCTGTGCCCAGCTCAGGATTTTATATCTTTTTAAATAAAAATACATAAATGAAATTTGGATAACTGGGAGCCAATTACTTTAAATTTTCTTAAGTTGTCTTTGTTTTTATAAAACCAATCTGTTTCAGAGGAGCTCTCACACTTCTGTGCTTTAACTTAATGTGCAAATTTTTTAGGTAACTCTGGCATTTATTTATTTATTTATATTAGAGGTGGGTCTTGCTATGTTGCCCAGGCTGGCCTCAAACTCCTGGGCTCGAGCAATCCCCCTGCCTCAGCCTCCCAAGTATCTGGGACTACAGGTGTGTGCCATTGCCCCCTCACTCTACTATTTATATAAATTATCATTGAAATTTTACCAGTGTGTTTGTGTCCCTGTCAACTTAATGCCCATAAAAACTCTTGGCATTTATGGAATGTTGGATTTTTAAAAATCCATTTGTATTAAGTGGACTCTTCATAGAAGAGTAAATACCTAATTTAAAAAAATATTTTATCCAATGTTACCCAAGAGCTCTTCATTTTTGATGTTCCACACCAAAGAGAGTTAACTTATGAGGAATGGATTATTTTACTTAGCAACCTTCCATCCATTTCACCACATTGTTAAAAGCCTATATTCTGCAAATAATTCACATAATGAAATAATAGGCACAAATTATATACATTAAGAAACATTAAAAATTTAAATACTTGCAACAATTCAAAGCTCATTTGTTCTAAATCAATACTTAATATCTTAAATTGTTAATTTCTAAGAAAAGCCTTAATAAGCAAAATAATCTAGGAGTATCTTGAAGTAGCAAATGTATGTTTTATAGAAATTCAACATTTTATAGATTCTATCACTGCTTCTACAATACATACATTTCTATGATTACTGATTCATGGGTATCCTATAAATAGCTTGAATTTTTAACATGATTCATATTACTGGGGTTGGTCCTCAGAGGTGCATATCAAAAGACAAACACAGAGACAGTTGAAATTTAGCAGGCTTTTATCACTCCCACTACAGAATGCATTTTTTTAGCAGATGCAAAATTAGAACCATGAATTGAAACAACACAGAAATAACATGTTTGCTTATAGTGGATAATTTTTGCCCTATATTATAGAAAGTTTCCACAAGTTTAAGATAAGATACTGACAGTTTATTGACAAGTTATGTGGCCCTATGATAAGCAAAATAAATAAATAATTAAATAAATACAATAAAACCATGCTGGGCACTGTGAAGAAGTGAAAGAAAATTAAAGTTGTTCATTGAAATTTAAGACAATAGTTTAAATGCAAATGAAGAAGACATTAAGACAAGTTCAAAGGAACATTAGAAATTGTCTAGGTTTGTACTCTAATTTTATATAAGTGGAACTGAGACATACTGAGGTTAAGTGTTTATCCAAAGTCATGGTTAGATCATGTCAGAGCCAGCGCCTACCTCTTGTCCAGTCTTGTTTCACTGCATGACATTGCCTCTCATAAACAGGACTTGTGCCAGTTAATTGTAATTGCTTAAGAAAAAAAAAATGAAAAAATGGTGAACCGTAATCACATATGGGCTGAAATAACATTAGTATAAGCAGAACTATTTGGGGGAGGAAACACCATTCTGGAACATCCATCTCAGTTTTGGCAAGCTGGAATGACAATCTGCAACTTTATTTTTACCAGTTATCAGTCACTGCTATAACGAGACAAATGCTACCAGTGAAATTTAATTATTGAATCAAATGTTTTAAAAAATTTATACACATGTTTTAATCTCACTGTACAAAGGAAAGGGGTTGTATTTTCTTTTTTTGGGTTTGATATGCTTGTTTTATGGTCAAATTTGTATGTAAATGCCCAGAGAGGGAAAAACAAGAAGTTTCACAGATACCTTTTTATTATTCTATGAAACTAAATGAATTTCAGTCTATTGAATGATTTCCCCTGTTTACAATAAGCATTAAGCTTAAACATGTTTTTAAACTATCCTAAAATTACAGGAAAGTTGGGAGAAAAGTACAAAGAATTTTCTCCCCTCACCCTTCCCCCTCCATTTGAAAGCAAATTGCCAACATGATGCACCATGATGCTAAAATATCTCAATAGATTACAAACCAAGACACTCTACCACATAACCAAAATACAACCACTCAAACCAGGAAATTAACATTGATATATTACCATTATCAAGTTTCTCCAGTTGTCCCAACTATGTCCCTAATAGCAGAAGGATCTTAGAACCATGGGCTGCATTTAGTTACCATGTCTTTTAAGCCTCCGTAGGCTTGGAAAAATCCACAGATTTTCCTTGAACTTCACAAATTTGACACTTTTGAAGCTCATGGGCCAGTTATTTTGTGTACTGTCTCTCAATTCAGATTTGTCTGATTTTATTTCATGATTAAATTCGTGCGTCTTTCGCAGGGATATCACAGAGGTGATGCTGCTTTCTTCTCATTGCACGCTGTCTGTGGCACATGACTGTGATTTGTCCAATTACTGATGATGTTCACTTTGATAACTGGGCTAAGGCGATGTCTGCCAGGTTTCTTCACAGTCAGATTTACTCTTTCCTCCTTAGGAAATAGTAAGTATTTCATGGTGAGATACTTTAAAGCTTTACACACATCTCATTTGTCTTCAAACTTTCAAGTTATTCATTTCTTTCTTTATATCTTTATAGATTTGTGGTCTACTTATTTAATGGACTAAAATCCACTAGTATCATTATTTATTTTAACGCTCAAATTGTTACTGTAAGAGTGACTTTGATTAAATCTCTAATCTTTTGACATGTCTCCATCATTCTTTGAACATTTCCTGACTTTCTAGCACAATGGTGTATTCTAGGCTCATTTTGTACTTTTTCTATCCTATCCTGGAATTGGTCATTTTGCTAGGGAGTCCTGTTTCTTTTTAGTGAGAATAGTATTTAGAAGCCAAGATTTGGGTGCTAAATGTGCTCGTTGCTATTGGGGTGTCACTGCTTCTACACTGTGTCAGAGGACAAAAACTAAGGAATATATGATAATGTGCATACATACACTCATATATTTCCTTCTTCTTATATGTCTGTATTTACTGAAATCCATAAATTCATACCAATTCCTCCAGTTTCAGTCCAACACCACTGAGTTTATTGTTTTTTCTTTTTTCCTCTCATTTCAATATTTGTAGCTTTCTTCTCTGACGGTTTGAAACCCGGCTCTCCAGTTATATTGAATATATTTATGAATTTCATCACCCCTCCCTCATACATGGCCAACCTTCCATTGACACTCTACTCTGCCCTGCATGGGTGCTCTCGCACTCTCCCTGGGCTCAGAAAGCCTGTGCTGGATCACCCTTTTATGAGGATGCCCTCTCACTCCTCTAGGCTCTAACACACCGTGCTAGGTAGCCTTTCTACATGGATGTCCTTGTCACTCCTCTCAGTTTCTGATACTTGGAGCGGGGCCATTCAGCTCCCCCTACCCTCACCTCTGCTGGTGTGTTTGCCTAGTTTGCTGCGCCCTACTTTTTCGATTTTTGATTAAATCCAATAGCAAAGGAAGAAAAGAAAGAAAGGGAGAAACAACAACTCCTCATTAGATTTTAAATGAAAAGCCAAACTTCCAAAGTATTTAAACAATTCAACATATTAAAAGAGAGGGATGGTGTATATTCCTGAAATCTTTTCTTCTTTTTTGAATTAGTTTATAAAAAAAGAGTGCTGGGCGAAGAATAAGCATCATCCATCAAAGTTAATCATAGCATCATGGAAGAGAAAGTCTTTGTCCATGAAATGGCTTAAAGGTGACGGGAGAGAGTGACCCACTGATACGATTTCAACCAAAGACAAGGATTTCTTAAGGACCCATTTCCCCTCCTTCAGTCGAGATTTATTTAACAATACTTTGTTTGTTATGGTTCCTCTTTCATTTTTTTGCTGCTGAGAAATGCTCTCAGATTTTGTGATTGCAAGGGACTGATCCTTTCTGTAATATCAATGTTAATGCTTTTAAATACTATTTTATTGGAGCTGTTAAGTCGTGTTAAGTCACTTGTTACTTTACTAAGTCACAGAATATCACACATTTTGTGTGAGGCATAGAGACCCACTTCCTCAAAATATAACTGCCAGTAAGACAGACACATAGTGTGATGGTTAATTTTAGGTGTCAGCTTGACTAGATCGAGGAATACCTAGATAACTGGTAAAGCATTATTTTTGGGCATCTCTGTGAAGGTGTTTCTGCAGGAGATTGGCCTGTCAGTAGGTGGACTGAGTGGGGAAGATGTGCCCTTAACTTGGGCAGCCACCATCTAATTGGCTGGGGGGCCCAGACAGAACAAAAAGGCAAAGGAAATGTGAATTTGTGCGTCTCTCTCTCTCTCTCTCTCTTCAGAAGCTGGGACACCCTTCTTCTGCCATTGGGCATTAGAACTCCAGATTTTCTGGCCTTTCGTCTTGCACCAGTAGCCCCCTGGGTTCTCAGACCTAAGCTTCAGACTGACAGTGACAACACTGGCTCCCCTGGTTCTGAGGCTTTCTGATTTGGGCCAACCCATGGTACCAGCTTCCCTGCTTCTCCAGTTTGCAGGTGGCCTATGGTGGGACTTCTCGGTCTCCATAATCATGTGAGCCAATTCCCCTAATAAATCTTCTTTCATCTCTCTCTCTCTCTCTCTCTCTCTCTCTCACTCACTCACTCACTGGTTCTGTCTCTCTGGAGAATGCTGAGTAAACACATAGCAAAGTTAAGATCATCACACAGAAGCAAGTCATGGGTTATTCAGGTGGAACCACAGGGAACATTTGTTTAGGACTGCAGGGCTAGCACCTTACCGCCTCATGTCATGATCAGTGGTACTTTCTTTCCTGAGTATTAGCATGTCTCTGAGATTTGCTTTAGTCTTATCGATTAAATGTAGAACATCATTAATGTGATAAACCCTGACATGTCTCACAGAATTTTTATAGTCTATTGTGTCGAGTTCTACTTTAGAGGGATTTTTTACTTTATGGATCAATGATTTGATAAATCACAATGACTCATTTCAAGCTATCATGTTTTATCAGGTTGCTGCAGTTGTCTTACATACTCAATGAAACCACTTTTCCTGGAGTCCAGACATCTGGGCAGTAACCATCGACTCTTCTAGAGGAGCTGGTATCCCTACTTGTTCCTGTTTATTTCATGAAGGGGAGACCTCCCTTTTTGACTTTAAATACAGCTGCTGAGAAATAAATGTGCTTCTATTTCACCTTGTGGCATGCTTGAAGTGATTTTTAAGGCATTCTTTATGGAAATGTTAGTACTTATGGTCCAAGTGTTAATACTTATGGTTTATTATTAAACTGGAGCTGGAATTTGAATGCCGACACTGCCACTTACTAGCAGTGTGACCTCAGTTTTCTTATTTGTGAAATGGGATATTCTTGTTGTCTCAGAAAGTTTTTTCTGAGCCTCAGCTAAAAAAAAATTAAGTTAAAGTCATTTCAGTACTTGAAACTGCCATGCAAATGTAACGCACTATTAATATTTTGTAAAACGTCATTTCTTTAAGAGTAAAACCATTCATTAAGAAAAAATCAAATAAAAGCGAAGTAATAAATAAAATTGCTTTTAGAACTGTTGAGAGAATTTTGGTTTTGCAAATATAAATTTGTTTTTGGACTTAGTGAACATATATGTTTACTCTTTTAATGTTTAAGTAGTTATTGTAAGTTCTGAAAAGTTTCAAAATTTTTAATTCCAAAACGTCTTCGCTTTGCTTTAAAAGCGAGTTTAATTTCAAGGACAATATGCCTAGTCATTCCCCAAATCATCCCTAAGCAATAATAGTCTTAAGAGTCTATTAACATAAGGGGAGATGTTAAGTCTTATTCACAATGAAATGAACAGCTGACTCCACATCAGTTAGTTTACATTCAGACAATGGAAATGAAGAACAATAATTTAGAGACTCCAGAAGTTTTGATCAGATATAACCATTAAACAAGGCCAATGTTTGGCCGGGCGTGGTAGCTCATGCCTGTAATCCTAGCACTCTGGGAGGCCAAGGCGGGAGGATCATTTGAGCTCAGGACTTAGAGACCAGCCTGAGCAAGA
>NW_012139302.1:2157221-2162263 GCF_000956105.1 Propithecus coquereli | reverse complement strand
ATACATCAAAATAGTTTCTATAAGCAAAAAACATGTGTAGAATTTTGGCATTCATGTTGAAAACCTGGACACAGATCTCTTTCCTAAGGTACATGGGAAGATTGACTTCTATTCTAATTTTGGCTTTCAACAATTTAATAACTGACCATTTTGTTGAAATAATACAGTGATGTAGGTAGTCAGATAATGAAATGCTGCTGAAAAGGCCTGAAATATCTAAGTTGCATAAGGGGGGATGCCTATGCCAGGTAGGGGGCAACTCCAACAATTGGGGGAAGGATTAATAAAATGTTTCTCTTAAGGGGTACATCAACTTAGAGTGTCTTGCTCATGAGACTAGAATGTCTTCCAGGTGTCATCAAGAAGAATGTCTTTGCATTTCCGTGAAAGCAGAACCTGAACAAACACGTGGGCACAGGTAGTTTACTTGGGAGTTAATCCAAGGAAACAGAAGGGAAGGAGTAGGGGAGTGAGACACCAAATGGGAGAAATGATGAGTTATTTAGCTAGCTACCTCTGCTGAGAAATGGGCCCAATTCTGCTTGAGACCTTCCAAGGAACTTTGTAGGATTCCCCTCAGAAATGTTTCAGGGAAAGACAGGGAGAATGGAGTGCCCATCACTAATTCCTGTCTTCTGTTGATTGGGTATTGTTTCTAGAGGCAGTTTTGCACCATGCACTTCCAAGCTGTGCCTGTTTAGGGGAGAGGTAGGCTGAGTTGCTTTGAATGACTTCAGAGAAAGTCTAAAATGTGAAAGATGCCACAGCATAGCTTGAGGTGGGATGCTGGCCACTTTCACGAATTGTCTGGTGGACCAAGGGGTGTGGGCCAGACACCACAAGTGTCTGTTACAAAGAAGAGAAAACAAACAGTAAAAATGAAGTTATTATCCAATCATTTGTAATAGACTTGGGGTCACAGTCTGTATGGAGCAGCACATGAGATCAGAAAATGACACTCCAAAATATTACTATAGGAGACCCAAATATGCCACCCCAAAATATACATCTTTGGCATAAAGATTACTTTGAGTTGATTATTTTGAGAAATTATAGATACAAGTGAAGCTCTGAAAACACAGAAGTTACTCTTTTACAAGGAAAATTTATATCTATAAAGAAAATCTTCATTTATAAGTGTGAACTAAAATAAAATCTTAAGTGCCCCACTGTGTGAACAGACTCCCCTCTTGGCCAAGGGAACCCCAGAGAAACCTTAAAACTGAGTTCCCAGCCATGACAGGATGGGAGGTCAGAAACACCTCATTATACCTCCTCCCTTGCTAATGGCCATCAGGCTTTTTACCTAAGGGATAAACAGAAACAAATTTCCTTATCCAGACCAGCATTCTTTCCTGATAGGAGACCGCCAACCACAGGATGGTTTTAACCAGTCTATGGAGCATGCTCTGAGAGGTTTTTTTGTGTCCTTGCTTCACCTTTTGACATGAGAGGGCAGCCATTTCTGAACATGGACCCCATAAAGGGGCATAGAGCTCGATTATGCATGCTCATGTTTCTCCTTTCATAAATATTCATGACTTCTTTAGCTTGTTAAATATGTATATTTGGCCATCCTGCTCAGTATAAATTCCTGTTCCCATTGTCTCTGCCTCAAGCAGAGTTCCTGGCTTCTGGCCCAGGCTCTGTTTTCCAGCCTGTCAGAATGGCCACCCACAGGCTGCAACTCTTTATGCAAAATAAAGATGTCCTTTCTAAATTTATGAACCTCGTTATTTCTTTAGTTAGCATAAGTATATCTCCCTCTCTGTACCAGGAAGAGAAGGATGACTAAATCGGCAAAGACTCCTATCAATGAAGAAGGCACTGACTTAAATCTGTATAACAAACCTTACCATTATTTACTGTGCTTTTCCTGGTCACCTCCCCACTACTGGCCTCCCCAACACCCTTCTTTCATTGTTTCAGCAGAAGATGGTACTAAAGCGCCAATCCAAGCCATCTCTTGGAGATTTACTCATTTCTCTAGGCATCTACTGGTATACATGAAGTATACATGTCATTAAACTTCTGTTTGCTTCTCTCTTGTTAATCTGTCTTTTGTTACAGAAATCCATCTCAACTAAGAACTATGAACATTAGAAAGAAAATTATATTTCCTCCTCTACAGCTTAAAGTAAAAATTGAAGGAATTTTCCAGCATTATGCAGAAGAGAGAAGGCTGTGATTTTTTCATGATTAATATTGAGTGTCTAAATTCATACATTTCTATAATGGCAGAAGTCTAACAAGCTATCTTGGCTTGAAGGAAGCTGGTTTTCAGAAACAGAATGTCATATGTTCTGATCCTAAGTTCATTAAACAACGACTGATCTGCAATTTGGTGTCCCAGATGGACCTACCCTCAGGAAGTGAATGCCCTGTGCAAATGG
Organism: Propithecus coquereli; assembly: GCF_000956105.1. Lineage (NCBI taxonomy): Eukaryota > Metazoa > Chordata > Mammalia > Primates > Indriidae > Propithecus > Propithecus coquereli. Next base: position 2,159,870 of record NW_012139302.1, on the reverse strand, counting down.
CCATTTTTCAGATAAAGTTCCCAATATATGGAATAGCATATTGGAGCTCATGTTTGAGGCAGCCTCTTGGAGGCTTATTTTCATACATTAAATTCTTATCTCAGAAAAAATGAAGGAGCTGTAATTTGAAAGTTTATTAGAGTAATAAGCATTTCATTGAATCTGAGATTTTGAATCATCATGAACAGTCTGGAATAGAAATTAATAATTCACCTGACATCAAATAGCTTGTGAGAGGTACTATTCAGACAGGAATTCAGTTCAGTACTCTGCAATAGCATCATAGATAGTATGCATCTGTCAATTTGCATAATCAATATTGCATTTTTGTACCATGCAGGGTCATTGTTTAAGTACACAGTGATATACTTCCTAACCTTTAGAATTTTAAATCACTAGGCTTAGTAAAATCCCCCAAACACCTTTCAAATCTCGTGGAAAGGCATATGAATGCAGGCATTGGAGTGGTTTGAATACCAAAAGCCAAAACCAGTACAGGTAAATGACAAGCATCATTTAAAAAGAATGCCTTAACAGCTGGCTGAATAAATCAGCCAACGTTGAAACATTCCTTTCACTTGTCTGTGGAATTTTCCTTCCTAAAAGTGAGGGACTCCTTGGGGGAAAGAGGATAACAGGTCAGCACATTCATCTCTTGCCACCCCTAGATAGAAAATGCTGCATATTTATTCGTACGTGTGGTATATAACATACAACTGAACTTTTGAATCTGAGGAGACACATGGTGCAGGGTCCAGACTGCTGTGACCGTCCCATGTCAGGGCAAGCCTAGGGCGTTACCGTCCAAGAAATTTCTGCAACAAAATAACACACCAGCCTCTGAAATCGGATTTCATGTAGGTGCTTTGTGATTTCGGTTTATACTTTTATTGCTGGGGAAATGGAATTTCCACTGTTTCCTCCTGTTTGGAACTGAGACGGAACAGGCGCCTCTCTTAGGGGTCTGCTAGGCCCCCTAAACATGGAAAACATGGAAATAAAGGAAAATCTTGAGTCCCTTCTGGGAAGCTTCCAGGCACCTAGCCAGCCTTAAAATGTGAACAGGAATGACAATGGTCCTCCAGGCAAGCCAGAGTCCCGAGGTTTTTTTGTTCCCTATGGAAACTTAACACGTGTTCTTGAGTTGTTTTTCAGAAACACCGACTGATGGAAAATGCAGATAAGGGGGAACTGAGGAATTGAACTGTGATCGTTATTTGTTAGAAATTTCCCCCTGAAGGGGGCCTGTCACACCCATCTTAATATTCCTTTCCACCAATTCCAAGGATCTCTGAATCCACCTATTCCCCCTCCCACAACTTCAAGATATCTTGGTTTTCTGGAGGCCAGGCCAATGTATAACCTCCACGCATTGATTTGCAATTTTCCCTGCCTGAAATGTACCCCTGCCTCTAAAAATCCTTGAGTTGTAAGCCAGGTCTTAAGCATTAGCTGCCCCCGTACACCTTGCCTGGTGCCCTCCAGTAAAGCCTTTTCCTCCCACTGCAACTGTGGGCATCAGTGTTTGGCTTTGCTGCACTGGGCCCGTAGACCCCAGTTTGGTTTGGTAACAGAACCGGCTCCAGGCAGTGTCTCCCTATGGCTAGCCAAGGACATTTTCTACTCTTTTTGGGAAGGAATTAGAACCTCATTTTCCTTTCTACATCTCCTGTTAGTCACTCAGAGTCCTTGAAATCATCTTTCCCAGATATCACAAATAAAGAACCAATCTAAAATCGGTGGGAATGGTAGAGACTCTCTTGAGATCCTCCGGACCACCTAGGTCCAAGAATGAGTATCTGTGGCAGTGGGTGGTGCCTAGGAGTGAAGGAGACCTGTTACTGTATTCCAAGCAACAGCAAGCAGCCCAGAGAGTTCATTCTGCCCTTCACTGGAAGGAAAAATATCAACAGGTAACAGCACCCCTTGGACTCATTCCTTCTGCCCTTAGGTGCTGGAGGGAAATGAATAATGAGAGGCCCAGGACAGAGGGGTTTGCGAAACAGTGGAGATTGATATGCACTCTCTCCTGGAAAGGTTAACAGAAATGATAGGGCATGATTTATTGAAATAGTCAGAATGAAAATGCTTGTATATGCTACTCTTATATTTTAATTGTAATTATTATTTTTATAATTAATGTTCATATGCCATATTTATTGAATGAAGCAATCTATAGGTTAGATAAATACTAGAACTCATGCTGTATAATAAACTTTAAAAATCTCTTTCATTGTAGAAAATTTTAAACACATTCAAAGTGAGCGAGAATAGCATAATGTACTCACGTAATCCTACTCCGACAATTATTGTAATTGTCAGTGCCCACCAATCTTATTTGACCTGTACCCACTCTCTATCCTTACTCAAGATGTTCTGAAGCAAGTACCAAACATAATAGCTCATCTTTATTAGATTTTCTTTTAATCATTTTTGATAGGTTTTATAAGACCTAATTTTAATAAAATTATCATACCTAAAAGTTACTAATTCCTTAGTATCATCTAATGTCTAATCTATATTCAAATTTTGCTGATTAGCTTGTAAATGTTTCCACAGTTGGCTTGTTTGAATTAAGACCCATAAGAGGCTCACATATTGCATTAGGCTGACATGACCCATATATCTCTCTTTTAATTTGTGGCCATT
>NW_012139302.1:2145599-2156016 GCF_000956105.1 Propithecus coquereli | reverse complement strand
CTTCGGCCTCCCAGAGAGCTAGGATTACAGGCGTGAGCCACCGTGCCCAGCCTGTATTGTATAGTTCTGTGGGTTTTGATAAATGCATAATGACATGTATCCACTGAAAGGGATCAGAATATGCCACCCCAAAATATGCTATTTTGGCATAAAGATTATTCTAACCTGAAGGCAGTTTACAAGCAGCAGGCTCAGGAAGAACTCTCTGCTCTCTCCTTTCTGCCTAAAAGAGGGCATAAATTTCCACTAACTGTGTCTCCCTCTCCCATACCAGGAAATGGAGAATGATTCTTGATTCTTGTAACCAGAGAGGACTTGAGCCTATATAACAAATCTTAGTAAACAACCCGTATTTAACATGTACTTCCTAGTAACCTATTCACAATTTAACACCTCTAGGAGCTCAGCCTCCTTTACTTTTCGGTGGTCACTTCTCCACAATTTATCACCCTTTGTTAAAATGGTATAAAGGCCCCTAAGTCTAACCACCACTTTGGGTTTTTAGTTCTTTTCTATGGAGCCTCTGTGCACATAAAATTAAAAAATAAACCATGCATTCCTCTTCTCTTGTTAATCTGTCTTTCGTCAGTTTAACTTTCAGGTTCTAGCGACAGAAACTAAGAAGGTTGAGGAAGTTTTTCCTCCCCTACACTGCCATTACAGTTCCATACAGAACAATTTCACCCCCCTAAAAATCCCCTGGGCATTTATTCATCTCTCAGTCCCTCCCCTGAAATCTCTGGCAGCCACTAATCTTTTTACTGTCTCTATAGTTTTGCCTTTTCCAAACTGTCATATGGTTGGAATCATATGGTATGTAGCCTTTCCAGACTGGCTTCTTTCACTTAGCAATATGCCTTACAGTTTCATTTTGTAAAATGCATGTGATTTATAGTTAATGGAAAAGATTACACAGAGCATGCTGTATGTGAAGACATGGGAGCTGCTCTAAATATTTGTCCACTCTCTTGATTCAGTATTGGATGGATTAGAGGGCTTTCCCTTCTAGCATTAAGCAGAGGATGGAGAGTGAAAATACCGGGATTCTGGATTCTCTGTCTATAAGCACACTGCATTGTTTGGAGTTATGGCTCATCTTTATGTGAGTGTAGTGCAGTGGCTCCTACAGCTTATCCATGAACGGGCTGCAACCTGAAAATACACATTCCTTCGGCTCTGGGAGTTTCTGATTCTGGAAGGTTGGAGCAAGAGCCAACAATCTCTATTTTAATGGGTTCCCAAAGTAACACTTATACAGAGCTGTTTCTTTGGTAGTAAAATGAACACTGACTTTAGTCTCAGAAGATTTGGCTTCAAGTCCTCACTCTTCATTAAAGCACCAAATATTTATTTAGCTCATATGCCAGACCTTGAGCTGGGCTCTGAATTGATACGGTGCTGAGCTTAACACATTAACTGCCACGTGAGTTGTATTTAATTCACGCTGGTTTTGAGCCCGGAGCCTCGTGAAGCAAAACCTGGGCAAAACCCTGCAGTTGATTTGTGAAAATCTTACTTGTTGATGTTCTTATTGTTACAATTAATATTGACAAATTAATTCTAAAAACGTGGATTAAATGAATAGAAGCCAATAAATTTCGTTTTTCATAAAATTTTTCATTAAATAGAAAGGATTGTTTTGTTTTTGAAGTGTTTATTCTATTTTTGTGATAAAACACCATGACCCCAAGGAAAAATTTTTTTTCTAATGTGGCAGTCAATGTGTTAAATAGCCAGGCTCTCTGCCCTTCGCAAGCTTACATGGGAGAAGAGGCAGACATCCATTAAGGAATCATATCAATAAATATCACTCATTATGCTAAGTACTGAAAAAGAAAATATAAAATGCTATGAGAGAGTGTTACCAGTGGGGTCTGACTTAGTTTGGAATGGGGTCAGTGGCTCACTTTTCCCAGAGAAAATGACCTTGAATTAAGATGTTATCTAAGTGAAGTGAGGGCAAGATGTCTGCCACCCGGCACACAAGGTCCATATGGCTTGGAACACAGGGAGAGAGGGACGAGGCTGTGGAATTAACCACTTAGCATCCGTCCTTCTGCAGATCAACAGCCAGGGGCGCTGGGTCTCCAGCTATCTTCCTACTTAACGGCACTGAAATTTCTCCCAAGTCTCCAAAACAGGTTTAATAATTCTGCCAATTATATTTATCAAAAGCTCAAACAATCAAGTTGTTAACAGTCTTTTATTAAAGAGAGTTAGAATTCTAGTTGTTTGTGAATGATTCTTAAAGTTTCTCTATATTTGGATTCAGGCCAATTATTCACGTACTGAAAGATACGCATGGAAAAGAAAAGGATCTGATTCTGCATTGCCACTCCTTAAGAGCTGTGTAGTGCTTGAGCTTTTGCCAAGTGTTTTTACTTGCGGCCGCATTTCATCTTCAGGATGGCCTTGTGGAAATGGATTATTATCGTACCCATTCTATAGATGTCGAAGCAAAGGCCGAGAGACATGTAGAGCTACATCGTATTAAACCAGTAAGGAATTGAGTGCAGTGGTTGGCTGTCACGGAGCAGTCAATGGCAGCTAGGACCATTTTATTTGGACCAGTTTTGAATATTGAGCCCCAAATACATGCTCATGTATAGAAGATATACAATCAAACATAACCATGTCTCAGGACCTCACTTAATGCTGGAAGAGAGGTTCTACGGAGGACTCCCTGTGTTTTGTTCTCCTGCTCTCCAAAGCCAACCAAGATCGCTTCAGAAATCTGCAGCTCATCCCAAAGGAGAAACTTCCAAGGCAAATGAATTGTCATAAAGGTATTAATGATATTAAGAATTCTATCCATTTGAGCTCAGATTATACTTTCTTTCCCGATGAACCTCTTTTTTTTTTTTTACTGAAAATCCTCTTATCTTCTTTTTCAATATGAATCATATTTCTATTCTTTTTCAGTATGAATCACATTTCTACTATCCACTGTAGCAGATCAAGGCAGCTGCTGCTGAAATTGGACCATGTGGTAAGCCCTGCATTAAAGCAGGGTTAGGTGTTTATTCTAAACATGGGGAACAGTAGGTGACATTGCAGAATTATTTATTTTAAGTATTATAAGACCACTTACCTCCTTCCCCAATATCTTTCCTCATATCTTATTGTAAGGCCTGCAATTTACACTGTTGGAATCATTCTCTGGAATTTGTAAGGCCTTGTATATAAAAAGCCCCTGTTAAAATAACATGCGACCTAAGAAAAGTAACCCATTAACATCCATTAAGGCTTAAGTGTTAATTATGACCATGACATTCGAAAGTTATCGCTAACTGATTTATTACTAAATAAATTTCTGAATCCAAGGACAAAGACAAAAGTTCAAATGATTCTAATAATGCAAAAATATCAGTAAGTTATGGGGATCTTCCCCTTTTCCTCCTTCATCTTTATCCTAAACAGCTGCTATTTTTAATCATGCCAATTACTTTGTGCTCATCAAGGCTGGTCCAGAATGTAGACCTTCTGCTTCCCTTCAGAGCTTTATGGGAGAGCTGGTTTTCATCTCTGCTTTCTCCTGAGAATTTTGCTTGGCTATTGCGTCTGTCCTAAATGCTACAGTAGCTGATCTCACATTGGAACTGTATTTTTGTACACTGCCATTGACTCTCACATTTAACAAAGCAATTTTTGTATATGATTCTTATCTTTGATTTTGATTATATTTTATATTCTAATAAGTTACCCTGAATTTTCCTTTAAAAAATTAAAACATATTTAGAGCCCAGGTTTTGTCTTCTTGAATTCAAAGTCCTATTAGTTGTCTAAGTCTTTCTATGACCTTGTTGAATTGTCAACAAAGGCAGTGGATTACTGATTAATTAAGTATGTATTCTAACAGAAAAGTGGAGGAAGGAATATCCTTGCATTTCCATATCACACGACACCATTGTTTCAACTTTATTTTGCAGTGTATGAGACCCAAGAAAAAATTAGCTTCTCTTAGCTCTAGTTTGGTCCCCAAATAAAATATTAATCTATTAGTTCATCTTAATATATGGTATTAAAGTCCTGTCACTGTGCTGATGCTAGGGTCCTGACCAGATGGGACATGGAGAAAGCATGTTTTGATGAGGAAACAGAGAGCCAGAGCATGAGAAAAAGAGCCAGGTGACTTTGGTTGGACACCTCAGATGATGATCCTGGGTAGCCAAGAAACTTTAGTTTCCCATATGTAGTTTGGATATTGATACTTGAGGTCTTAAGAGTATCAAAAGTAGGATATGAAGAAACAATTCTTCCACTTCACATCTTTATTTTGAGAACAGCTCTGAGCAGATAAAAGGGAGCAAATTCTTATCTGAGCAGAACTTCAACAGCCTTGCTCATAAAGGCCAGTCTCAGGTGCTTCTGCTCTTGGGATTTATCATATATGAATTTGTTTCAGATTCAACTTGCAGGGATGGGGAACCTGTGGCCTTCTGATTTAAAGATTGTTCTTTTTTAAACACCAAAGGAGGCAAGAAAAGCTTCATCTTTCTCTGCTGCACCTCTTTTAATAAAAGGATTTGCTCTGTAAAATTTGGATTCAGTCAAAAGGCTACACGTAAGGACCTAGAAGGCCGCATGTCACCTTAAGTCTGCAGGTTACCCACCCCTGCGATGCTCTGGCAATTTGAGATTCCAGGAAAATCTCTCAAACACTTTAGACCCAGCAGCAAATCCATGTGACAGGCCTACAAGAATAAACCTGAGGGAATAATTCCTGACTGGTGGGAAGGATCCTCTAGTCCTATGGTCCCCAACCCCCAGGCCATGCCTGATACTGGTCTGTGGCCTGTTAAGAACTTGCGTGCGTCACCTGAGCTCTGCCCCACCACCCTCTCCCCACTCCCCTGTCCGTGGAAAAATTGTCCTCCATGAAACTCAGGAACTCAGCTGCACAGCAGGTGAGCGGCAGGGGAGTGAGCAAAGCTTTATCTATATTTATAGCTGCTCCTTGTCGCTCTCGTTACCGCCTGAGCTCTGCCTACCCTGCCCCCGGTGGAAAAATTGTCTTCCATGAAACTGGTCCTTGGTGCCAAGAAGGTTGGGAACAACCACTTTAGTCCAGTAATTCTCAATGTATAGGCATTAGACGACCACTGTCAGAAATTGATGTATGTTAAAACGCAGGTTACAGAGCCCTACCTCAGGCCAACTGGAACAAAATTTCTATAAGGTAGGGTCTAAGAATCTACACGTTCAAGACATGTTAGAAGGTTCTTATTCACATCTTAAGCACTTATCCTTAGGGATATGTCAAACCAGCCAAAAATGAAGGTAGAACTTTGAGCCTGCAGCTCAAATGGGCTGGGATATTTTTGGCAGAGCTTCTTATTATGGAGAAAACAATAGTTGCATCAGTAGCAAAGGGCCTCATAAATATTCCAACTTTTATGGGTGGCATAGTTTCCCGTTGTTCTCAAATCCTGACATGTTCTAGGGAAATTTCATTCTTTTTTAAAGTTCTCTCTGGTAAATAAATGTGCTGAGGTTCTGAGTACACTTGTAGTTCTTGCACTGAAATGCAATCTAATGCAATAACATTGCATGCAGCTATTTGGATGACATCTGTTTGGATAACATAGTAGGGCAAATGGTTTTGTGTCTGTGTATATTATTTGTATGTTGTGTTGTTTAGCAAATGTCATAGGTACTGTCTTAGTGCTTTAATTATTACCTAATCTAATATTAATTCATACTATTACTTAATTTTGATAGAGGAGTAGAATTGAAGTAGCAATGGTATATCTAGTGATCTGATATGAAAGACGTTTTCCTGTCTGCTTTCGAGTGGCAACTGGTATATAGAGGATGGACTTTGGATTCAGATAGATGTCTCAGCTTTTCTACCTCCTAGTTGTGTGACTTTGGTGTATTATTAAGCTTTTCTGAATCTCTGCTTTCTCAACTGCAAAAAGAAAACAATAGTATATTACTTCTGAGATATGGAAAATCACCTTAATACAGTGTCTGGAACATACCAAATGCTCAAGAAATGTAGTGGCCTTTTTTACACTAAAGAGTTAGGTGGCATTTTATAGCTCTGTATGCTCAGAAACAGTCTGATTTTGAGCTGGGACTATTTCATCCTTCATCTTTTCTTTCTTTTTCTTATTTCTCTTTATTCATAATGCAGCCATCGTCCTCTATGGAAACAAAGAAACATGGGACCAACCATGCTGTGTTATTAATTTTGCACAGATCCTGCTGACAGTGACCTCTCCAGCAGTAGCATTCACTATTTTGCCTTAAAAATTTTTTCACAAAAGCTCTCGACAAGGCGTGAGCATTACTCTTAGTCCTCCCACTGCTTCAATGCGGCACAGTCATCAGTAATATGTACATTTCCAGTTTGGCTCAGGTCTACTTCTCTGCTTTGCTCAGAAGGTACCATTGACCTTTCTAATTAGCTGGGTTGTAGATGACTGAGCTTGCACATACGGGGGCTGGTCAGAAAATAAATCTTTCCTGTTTTCTGTCTAGCTGGTCACTGAGAGTCAGGAAAAATTCTGCAGAAAGTCCATAAATCTTCCATCTTCCTTCCTGAAGGGATGTGAGAGAACAGCTCTCTTATCCTTATGTATGACAGCATTCCCCGTGTGTGGGTAGGGTTTTAGATGTCAAATTTTTGTGCTAAGATCGCGGGTGGCAAGAGTTGGCATCTTGCAGTTAAGAGCAAGATCTTTGCACTGGTCAAGGATAGCATTGATATGTCCGGGGTATGTAAGTCACTTAAGCTCTGCAAATGAACTGAGGATAACTTGCATTTTCCAGACTGAAAACCCACAGTGAACAGGAGGACCAAATTGGGCTGGGGAACAACTCTGGAAGACATTTAAAGCTGAAGGGGAGAGGAAGGCATTTAGAACATGAGGTTCATCATATTATTCCACATAAATTTCAGCCTGGTCAAAAGCATAGATAAAGAAGTTGAGCTTCTCCAAGGAGTTAAACTAGTTGTTAACAGAGAAAGTCTATTTTTAAGAAGCTGCATTAGCCAAGAGGTGAGAATAGGACCCCAGGCTCCAGGACCGTAGAGATCTGTAGATGGGTAAAAAAGTGATTGGAAAAGGCTTTTCTCATTTGGGAATCAGGGCAGCCCAGAGCAAAGAGATTGCTCTGGCTGGGGAGGAGGCACCATGGGTAAAAAGACTGAAAACTCAGATCCTAAAATTCTGCTGGACTTATACCAGTGGGCCAACGTGAAATTGCATGTTTTCACTCTAGAGGTGAGGAAGTCGGCCTGTGAATTGCTTTGTATGTCCTACATGAGTAATTGATAGCCTTTGATAGCAATTTGACATTGCTACATCCAAGTGTGGAATTCATGTGCTTATATTGTGTATGTCTTGGACATTTTAGACTTCCTTTTTATTTTTTATTGTTTTTGAAACATAGTCTCACTCTGTCTCCTGGGCTAGAGTGCAGTGGTGTCATCACAGCTCACCACATCCTCAAACTCCTGGGTTCAAGAGATCCTCCTGCTTCTATTTTATTTTTTAATATCAAATTGCAGGAAAGATTGGCCCTTCATCCCAGGTTGTTTTTACGCTCTCCTGTGTTACCTTCCCCCCATGCCGGCTCATCACACTCAAGCCATTCTCTCTCTCACGACCCACATTCCCACTGGGAAAAGCTTGCCACATTTAGGTCTCGGGGCCTTCTCCCCTCAAGGCACATCGCTAACATGAATGTGGGGTGCTGACTTGATGGCAATAACATTTCTTTTGACATTTTTATGAATATGACTCTTCATCAACCAACAACTAAAAAAATAAAAAAGTTCACATGACTAGCAGAGAAAATGTAGAGGAGGTAGTAGCAGTGCTGGCTGAAAAACCCACGGAGGAGCTAACTGGGCTGGGGAGGTTAGTGTGGTGACTTTTCATGGAGAAAATGATTTTGCAAACAGTTCCTTGATCACTATGTAGTCATCCAGATTACTCCCTTGAGTTCCTTTAAGATCTGAGATAGGTATAAACAAGATTTAAATTCAATAGCTTATACCTGTAAGCAGTACAGGTTTTAATAAAGATTGGACGAATTTTTTTTTTTTTTTGAGACAGAGTCTCACTCTGTTGCCCTGGCTAGAGTGAGTGCCGTGGCGTCAGCCTAGTTCACAGCAACCTCACACTCCTGGGCTCAAGCAATCCTTCTGCCTCAGCCTCCCGAGTAGCTGGGACTACAGACATGCGCCACCATGCCCGGCTAATTTTTTCTATATATTTTTAGTTGTCCGATTAATTTCTTTCTATTTTTAGTAGAGACGGGGTCTTGCTCTTGCTCAGGCTGGTCTCGAACTCCTGACCTTGAGCGATCCACTCGCCTCGGCCTCCCAGTGTGCTAGGATTACAGGCGTGAGCCATCGCACCCAGCCGGACTAATTTTTTTTTAAAGGCAAATGTAATTGGTGTGCAATATCTTAGCCACTTAACGAAAAATGATCAAATGGTACAATGCTCAATCAGAATCGTAAGCTGTGGGTGCTGTGGCAGCCTGTAGCTGAAGTGGACTGATTTCTACACAAGCCTGATTTCTTCATGGCAGCAGCTAACCTGGCCAGCCCTGGGTTACACAGTCCTCAGTGATGACATTTCCACCCTTTGCTTGGGTCATTGAATGACTCAGGAAGAGACCATTGAGAGGAGTCAGGAGGGTGACCCACCTGGAGATAGGTAGACCTGTTCGCTGAGCTATCCATGAATTGGCACATCTGAGGAAACTTTTCTTCCTACAAGAATGACCTCCCATCACAGCTCAAACTTCCGTCCATCTCACTAGTGAGGATGAATGCTACCTTCCTCTTGGGTACTGGAGGACAATCAGGTCATTGCCAAAAGACAGCTTTTCACACTCTCGATTTCCTCGAGAGAATGTAAAACTAATTGGAGTGTGGCATGAGAGGATGAAATTTGGCCAAATTGGCAGGTGTGAAAGTTCCTTCTTCACATCGTGTAGGGTCATCTGGGGAAAACGACAGAGCTGTCCTGATGTGAGACTGTTTCTCATGCATGGTGCCGGCCACTGCATGACACTCTCCACCAACAGAGAAGTGGAGTGCTCGTGTGAAAAGAACTGACAGATATGGTTTGGTTCTGGGAACTCAGCCTCGTGACACCACGCCGGAAACTCACTCATTAGCTGTGATCTTGTAAAAATTCTGGCATTTTGAGATAAAATGGTTTGATCACCAATCTGTCACATAAAGAGGTTTTGGAATAGCTTTAAAAGGCACAGCAGATCAACATGAAAATGAAATGTCTCTATCTAAGGAAAATATTCTCACTTGGAGAAGAATATATTCAACGATTAAAAGTGTATGTATTTGCGCCTGTCTTTGTACATGCATGTGTGCGTGAGCGTGTGTGCGCGTGTGTGGTGTAGAGAAAATCTACTTACTCAGGAGAACTTGTATAGAATCTACTAAAAATTATAGAGCGAAGGCACGACTCTTAATTTTGGAACTACTGGATGTTAAAAATCAAAGGAAGTGAACATCAGAGTGAGTGAAAAATGAGAGCCAGACGATATCAATGTGAATTATGATATCGATAGACCGATGTATTGCCAATGATGCAGAAGAGCTTTATAAGCCTTGGCAGGCAATTAGGTAAGCGTAATTTCTTCTCGAGTAGCAATCTGAAGTGGTTATTAACCATATACTGAAATTGGATGGGCTAAAAAAATATCCAGTTTTAAAAAAATAACTCTCATGTCAAATTGTTTCTTCCACTCTGTTTAAAAAACAAAATAACTCATGATGAGCTGAAATAAGAGATTTTTATACCAAGCAAAGATGACTAAACTCAAAGTATGACACCTTCTATTTTTAGTGGATCCTGACGTTCTTTACTGCTTGCATTCCCAGCTTCCAGGTAATATGTTCTCCAGGTGGCTGGTTATTGTGCTGTAGATCACATTTCACTGTGTCAGCAAACAGCGGCATAAACTTAAGGACTACACCAAAATCAAATTGGAAAAAACTAACATAAAACCTCTAAAGTCGAACAGTAGTCCCTTCCCTTAGAAAAGGAGGGACAATAAAAGAAGAGTTAAAATATAGAAAGACAATGATACTACAGGTTGTTTTCTGGCTTTATGTATATATATTAGTACTTGTTTGTATCCACATGATTATGAAAAAAAATGTCCAACTATTAATTTAATGGAAAAAAGGTGTTAGTTTTTTCCTGTATAGGTTATATATACTGAATTATATTTTTTCAAATTTTGGTTCCAATTACATTGTATTCTCAAGTATTTTTAAATATGACCATTAAGTTCTTTAACTAGAGAGTGAAGCGGAATTCTACATTGCTGTGTAAATGTGCCACAGACTTTGACATTTTAAGTACTTTTCTTATATTTTAAGTGCGCTTATCTTGAATAGTCTGCTATTGTGGCACGGGTTGGC
>NW_012139302.1:2143600-2145054 GCF_000956105.1 Propithecus coquereli | reverse complement strand
ATCTCATCACTAGCCAATTTCTCACTGTCAGCATAGGATTTTGCCAATGGATATAAATCTGCTTCCCTGCTTTCTGTGCCAATCAAAAATAGCATCCTGACATATCATTTCATGTCTCACAGACTAGAAATTTTTAGCAACCTGAGGACATGTGACTTGAAAACATGAGCAGTGCCGAGAATTATATTCTCTTCCAGTCCTCATAGCTAAAGGGAGTTAGAGTCGAACAATTCCCAGTGCAGCACAGAGAGCTAGAAAATATTAAATTCACAGGATAAGGCTTTGCCATTTAAAACTGTTGATGGAGGTTTTTCAGAGCGGGAAGGAAGGGCAACACAGTCTAGGAGTTTGGAATCTTGCTGTCTCCCTCTCACTGAGATTTTTTTTTAAGTAAATAGTTAAAGTCGCAAGATCTCAGTTTATGCCTCTGTAAAGTAAAATGTTTGCATGGATAAACTCTAATATCCCTTTCAAATTAAAAATTTGATCATTGTATGGCACTATCCATAATGACACAGATGTATAATTTAACCCCACGGAATCTACACGTTAATTTTCCAAGTGTGATATTCCTTAGCCCTTCTGATGGCTGTGTGGCATTTGTGATGTGACTTTGACCTTTCCTGGTCTGGGTGGCATTTGAGCTGCTACTGTGTTATGTCCTGAATCAGGGTTTTGGCTGAGCAGGGATGTCCAAGTGCATTCCTTATGACCTAGCGAGGCTCATAATTCCCGACGGGAACATTCAGGGGACCTTGAAGAATTTATGTTTGTGTTGGTAAATTTCTCTGCATGGCTTCCCTGGGAGCAATGAAAGAAGTGTATATTCTGACAGCTCCAACTGTATAATGCTGGCTGGCTGCTGAGTATTATTCCAGTGATTGGTGTCTGGAACTCAGGAAGTGCAAAGGCATCATCACAGCTCCTTATTATTGGTCATGAATGTGTGATCAGTACTCTTCAAAGGGGACTTAAGATGGACCAGCCCTTTGTAGGCAGAGGTTCAAATCCCAGTTGCAACAACTGGCAGTGTAAGCTTGGGGAATTTGACTTTTTTCCTTTGTAAATGGGCATGATGGATTCCATAAGATCGTATTTGTGAAGCACCTAGTATGGTACTGCAGATTCAAGGAGCATTCTCTTTGCACTGCCCTTCCATGTCATGTGTATCCTGTTACAAATAAAATTAATTCAACCTGTTAGACTGTCAGTATCTTCAGAACTTCCCTTCTCTTTTGGCTCAAGGCACGTCATCTGAGGTAATTTGCACCAACTTCAGGAACACAATTTACTTACAAAATACTTGTCAATGTGGTCTCTTAATGAATTTTTACAGAATTAAAAACAAAAACAGACAAACAAACAATCAGGGTAAGGAACAAGATCAAGCCATTTACAACAGAATAAACACAAATGGTCAATAGATACATGAAAAAATGGCCCAACCTCATCCA
>NW_012139302.1:2135428-2142076 GCF_000956105.1 Propithecus coquereli | reverse complement strand
TTGATATATTTATATAATGTAGAATGATTAAGTCAAGCCAATTAACATATCCGTCACCTCATTTACTTATCATTTTTATGATGAGACATTTGAAATTTACTCTTAGTTATTTTGAAATATATAATACGTTATTATTGACTATAGTCGCCCTTCTGTGCAATAGGTCTCAAAACTTATTCATCTTATCTGAAATTTTCTTGCCTTTAACCAACAGCTCCTTATTCTCTCTCTGCCACCTTAGCCTCTGGTAATCACTATTCTACTTTCTACTTCTATGAGTTCAAGTTTTTTAGATTCCACATGTAAGTGAGATCATGCAGTGTTTGTCTTTCTGCGTCTGGCTGATTTCACTTAGCATAATGTTCTCTAGGTTCATCCAAGTTGTTGAAAATGACAGAATTTCCTTCTTTTTAAGGCTGAATAGCATTCCATTGTGTACATTTTATATTCTTTTTTTTTTTTTTAGAGATATGATCTTGCTCTGTCACCCAGGCTGGAGTGTAGTGGTACTACCACAGCTCACTGTAATCTTGAACTCCTGGGCTCAAGCAATCCCCTCTCATTAGCCTTCTGAGTAGCTAAGACTGTAGACACTTGGCTAATTTTTAATTTTTTAATTTTTTTTTTTTTTTTTTGTAGAAACAGGATCTTACTATGTTGCCTAGGCTGGTCTCAAACTCCTGGCTTCAAGCAATCCTCCCACCTTGGCCTCCCAAAATGCTGGGATTACAGGTCCGAGCCACTGTGCCCAGCCTCCATAGTGTATATGTATCACATTTTCTTTATCCATTCATCCATTGATGGACACTTAGGTTAATTCCATATCTTGGCTATTGTAAATAATGCTGCAATGAACGTGGAGGTGCAGATATCCCTTTGGATTTCAGTTCCTTTGGATATGTACCCAGAAGTGGGATTGCTGGATCATATAATAGTTCTATTTTTAATTTTTTGAAGAACCTCCATGCCATTTTACATAATGGCTGTACTAATTTACATCCTCACCAACGGTGTACAAGTGTTCCCTTTTCTCTGCATTCTTGCCAACATTTGTCTTTCATATTATTGATAGAAGCCATTCTAGCAGATATGAGGTGATATTTCATTGTGGTTTTAATTTACATTTCCGTAATGATCAGTGATGCTGAGGATTTTCTCTGTACCTGTTGGCCATTTGAATGGTTTTTTTTTGAGAAATGTCTGTTCAAGTTCTTTGTCCATGACATCAGGTCAGGTGTGGGATTTTCCACTTGTGTCACGTTGGTGCTCAAAAAGTTTTGGATTTTTGGATTAGGGATGCTCAACCTGTATTGTTGAATGAAAAAAGGGTGTCACAGAGTAACATGCCGTTTTACCTTTTGTCTTTTACCATTTGTGTGAGAATGTTCACCTTTCTTGCTGTTTTTATATACATAGAGCGATGTACAGCAGGATGCCTGGTAAAAGTGAACAGTGTTTACTTCTAGGTGATAGGTTTGGGATTGCTTTTTGTTCTTACTTTGAGATTTTCTCCACTGTTAGAACTTAAAAAAAAATTCAGCCAGTATCATAAGAACAATAATAAAGCTACTTTCAAAGGAAGAATAATTCTACTCTGAAATGTGTCTATTATTCTTCCCCTGTACCATTGGGGACCACACCTTTTTGACCCTGAATTCCTGCTTTCAAGCCACAAGAAAATCTGAATAAAGTATAGTAATGTGGAGAGCTGGTGTAACAGAAACATAGGAGCTTATTTTTATTGGATTTCCTTGCAATAAGTATACGTTATAAACCTATTAACATAAAATAAATTATAAGCTTAATTACAATGAATAAATTAAAATCAATACACTGGAATTAATATGCACAAAACAAAATGTGCTTGTTTTACAGGTCCTAATAGGATCCCAAGTGGGAATCATTTGCTCACATATATTTCTAGCACATCTATCTATGAGTAGAAAGTTTTGGAGGATGTTGAGACAAAATCTAAACATTTCCCAGTTCTGGCATTCATCATCAGCCAGGGAGGTTCAGTTCATCCAGTCTTGTTCAGCACTGTCCATTCGCTGTCATGCCTATACTCATGTTGTTCCATATTTGGCCAGAAGGCCTCTACCTTGCGTTGCTAGAAAAGTCCCATTGTTCTACCAAGACTGGCTTTGATTCATATCTGTGTCTCCCAATACTGTGTAACTGCCTGGAGATCTGTTTCTTCCTTATCCATCATTCTATCTCCAGAGCACTGTGGCTGGGATACTATCAGCACTCAATAAATGTTTGTTGAATGAATAAATGAACACATGCATGCAAGCAGTGGTCAGATTGTAAAAGGCTTTATAAGGAGTGTTACAAAGAGGGAAATCAGAGTCAGTCACAGGTGTTGTGTCCTGTCTTGCCTTAGGGATAGTGCGGCTGCCCTCCCCCAACTCATGTCTGCCTGCTCTTGTAGCTGTCACTATGATCCACAAATTCTGTATTCGATGCACACACATGCACACACACACAGATAACTACAGAAGAGGAAATGCCACCACATATTTGACATGATCTTAGTTGTTTAAATGTAAAACAATTTACATTTATAGAGAAAAGCATAAAGAAAAAATATCACTTAACATCCACTACCTATAAGTGAACAGTTTCAGTTTTACTGTTTTTCTTTTCAGACTTTTCTATATATGCATGTGTCTTAGTCCATTTGCTTTGCTGTAAAGAAATACCTGAGGCTGGGTAATTTATAAAGAAAAGAGGTTTATTTGGCTCATGGTTCTGCAGACTGTACAAGACACATCTGTCGGTGCCAGCATCTGCTTCTGGGGAGGATCTCAGACGGCTTCTACTCAAAGGAGAGCTGGTGTGTGCAGATCACATGGCGAGAAGCAGCAAGAGAGAGGGGAGGGAGGTGCCAGTCTCTTTTTAACAATTAGTTCTCATGGGAACTAATAGAGTAAGAACTCACTCATTACTGGGAGTATGTCACCAACCTAGGAATCCACCCCTGTGACCCAAATACCTCCCTTTGGGCCCCACCAGCAACACTGGAGATCAAATTTCTACATGGCATTTGGAGGGGAAAAATACTGAAACTATATCAGCATGTATTTACACACATATTCATGTATTTGAGTGGCCAGTAACACAAATAATAAGAACAAAAAAATTAAAGGAGATTTTCCTTATTCTTGCAAGGGTCAATTGAATAGACTGTACACTTTGTCTTTCGTAAACGTAAGGCTAGCTAGACACTCTTATCCCGGGGAAAGAGTATTAATGGATCTTTGTGGTTTCGTGGCTTTTACACCCCTTTTACTTACACAATTTTCTTTAAAAAAAACCCATCAAGAGTAAACGGGAACAAAGAGTCACAGATTTTGAAAAGACATAACAGAAAGCAGCAGTCTCATGTACCGTCCCTCTCCACTACTGATTTTTGTTTGCCAGAGCTAAGGACTGTCGACCCATTGGCAATTTTTTGCGTGCGTATCTCCTTATTTCTAAATAGCATGCCTACATTGCTGGATATTTCAATTTTAGTGGTTATTTATCTACTTCTTATTATGGAAGATGAGGATTTCATTCTCGTACATGCTCCTGGCTGCATGTACAGCCTGCAAAACTGTGAGCCAATGAAATTTTGACCACTATAATTTAAAGATATTGACATTCCTTCCCTCTACTTCAAATACTATTACATCATGTTTTTAACTAGAGCAGTAGACAGTTGAGAACATTATTTCAACAATACAATTTTATGTACAGCTGAGCTATGTGTTGTTCTATTGCTTTACTTTCCTTGTAGAACTTTTTGTTTTTCCCGGAGTTAATAATTGTCTTGTTTTAAAATTTGCTTGTAGATATGTTTATTTAGATTCTAAGGAAAAAAAGTTATTCCAGTTTTTTCCAACAACAATACCTGGTTTGCGGTAGAATCCTTCTGAAAAGTATCTAGAATTCCTAGTAAAATTGCTTGAATAATTTTCTGATAGACTTTAACAAGATTAACAGCCCATTCTGAAAGGTGGAATTATCTGCCCACCCAACTGTCAGCCTTACGATGAGCTTCATAAAGTTCAGCCATAAAGACCGGGCTTTCTTATGCCCAGTCTATCAAAGTTATCTAGCCATCTTTCTTTCTTTCTAAATGTCTCTATCAGAGAAACCTTTTAATTAGCTTTATCGGAAGCCTTTGCTCTTGTAGCAAGGTTGACATAAAATATTGACACTTGCCAGTAATCAATTTGTCTGGAAAGTAGCTTTAACTGTATCCATCATTAATTCTTCCACTTACTTTCTCCAAGAAGTGGAAATGTCGTCTCAATACACTAAAACACATTGGGTAATCTCTATATTTCATTCTTTCCCTTGAAGTCATCCTTCTTGGATCACTCCATTTTCTGGCTCTATTGTGGGCTGGTGATTCTCTAGATCTGATGCACAGCTATTGTCCCGGGGTCTCCCTTCACCATCGATGTGGGAATTCTCTCTTCCTTCTCCTGGGTTAGACTCAGGGCTGGTTTCATGGGTCTGTGACCTGTGTAGTTGCACTTAGAAGGGCTTTGCGTTTGGTTCAGTGCTCTGCTTTCCATCTTGAAATTCTTAATGAATTTTGAAAAGAGGCCTTGTGTTTTCATGTTGCACTGGGTCCTACAAATAACATAGCTAGTCCTGATTGGATTCCTTGGTTTCTGCCTTTTGCTTCCTTGGTAACTCTCTCTTTTGGAGGGAGCACCTGCTCTGGTACCCTCCTGAGTAACCCTGTGTAGTAGGTATGATGGTTTGAAATTTTACATGTCTGAAAAAAATCTTTATCTTACCCTCATATTCTAATAAGAACATGGTTCAATACAGACTTAGCTGGAAATCATTTTCCTTCAGGATTTTGAAGGCCTTCTTTTATTGCCTTCGTATGTCCAGTGCTTCTGTTAAGAAGACAGATGCCCTTCAGATTCCTGACCTGTGGATGTGGTCTGTTTTTCCCTCTCTTATTTCCAGCTCTGCCATCTACTTTCTGGCATTTAAACTTGATTGCTGTTGTCTCTTCTCATCTCCTTGTTTTTGCAGGTGATTTTTTAATAGTCATTTTAGCAGTATTTTGAGAGAGAACAGAAGATGCAAACACACGTTTTCAATCTGAGCCACTTTTAAAGGTCTATGTCATTTTTAAAATCTGCCCTTTCTCTTGGTGTACAGAATTGTGGAGTAATGGTAGGGGATAATTTGCATTAGAAGCCCCAGTACCTTCTGGAAGAGACACTAATATTTCATTTCAAAATTCAGTGTTAAGGAAACCTTTGCTGCTGCTAAGCAAGAACATAAAAAACTGCAGAGACAAATTCACCTTGAGAAGAAAGTAGACTGTACTGGCAACTCAGTGTTGTACCTGTGTTCTTGGATCAAGGATTGGCTACATGAGGCTGAACAAAAGAACGATCTCTTTGGCACCCAAGGAGATGTACCATACCAATTCTATTTGTTTTTGTTTTCAAATCATTTTATCTTTAATAACCTGGCTGTGATTCAAAATATAAAACAAAGATTCAATTGTGTTCCCTCTAACGGGGATGCTACCATGATGGCCTCACACGAGCATTGTCAAAGGCAATAATGAGACAGGATTACAAAGGGCAATGGTGGTGAGAAGGTTTCAAGGCTCACAGATTGAAGAGCTTGGTTACAGAAAGTCTCCAAGGGTTAGTGGGTGGCAGAAGAGGCATAAAATTTAAGGGCTCACCCAAGGACAGGGTGCAGTTGCTGGGTCATGAGCACCTTGATGGTGATTCATTGTTGTAAGTATTTGTCATCCACGGAGAACTGAGCAAGATGGGTTGAGCAGTTCAGTTGTCCCATAGGGTCAAGTTTCTTCAGCATATAGAACTGGTCTCCCTGCTCGTTGAGGTGATGCTGGAGAAACATGGCTGCACTTAAGCCAGGGGTTCCAATTCCCTCTGCAATTCTGCCTGCAGCTCCACCTGCCTGACCACCTCGCTAAAGTTTCCTTTCACTTCTCTGTTGTTAAACATTAATATCTGTGGTTTTTAACCACTAGGAATAATGCTATCAATACTCCAAAACACATAAGTTTTTGCATATTCATCATTTTTTCCCATGCACATTTTACATATTGTGTTTTACCAGAGTACTTCCAGAAAAGTTGCTTTTTCCTCAGACTTAGTGTGATTTGACTCGAAGAAAAGGATTTTCTTATAAAAGCCCAACAGATTTAATAAATGGAAGGAATGACAACATCATTTGAGCCTCTATTTTTATTTGAGAATAACTCTTTCTTAAGGTTCAATTTCCATCTTTGATGGAGTTGGAATGCATTTACACTATGGTTATAATATCTCATTATTAATATTTCAAAAAGAAGGATGTATTTTTTATTATCTCTGGAATTTCACCTTCACCTATGTCTATACTCATTTACAAGTACATATTTTACAAGCATTTCTCTAGAAATTCTGACCCTTATAAGTAGTCTGGGAATAACATTTAAAAAGCCTTTGTTTGCACATTGTTTGTGCTTTTAGAGGTAATAGAAATTTGAAGCACAGGTGGGCAGCCAAGCCCTTGAGAGAAAGCAACAATAGCACCAGGTTTATCACCATTCAGATGGATGTTAGAATATAAAATGCTCTTATCGTCCCTGACATGAAGATCCTT
>NW_012139302.1:2104430-2133733 GCF_000956105.1 Propithecus coquereli | reverse complement strand
GTGGACACAATTCAGCACAGTTGCTTTTTCTGACTCCCCCAAGCAGAACACATTTCTCCCTCATTGATATTCCAAGAACATTCTATTCATACCTCAACTGAGGCATCTGTGATATTATATTTGTAAATTTTTTCCGTGTTTAGACCTTGGCTCCTTCATTTAAGGACTATGTCTTAATTATCTTCATATCCTTAGCAGTTAGCACTATCTCTCATACAGTGGTGCCCAATATATGTTTGGTGAATAAAAGAACAAAAGATGGCATGGTTATCCTGAGTATCTATTAATGTAGTGAAAATTGCAGCTAAAAGGAAATCCCACCCTCCCCAGTGCATTTCATATATGGTATCTTTTGACAATTTCAGGTCAGCTGGAGTCAGGGATTGGAGAAATGCAGAATGCTGAGAAAGGGTTTGTTTACTTAGATGAGATCGTGTGTGTAAAAGTATTTCGTGAGATATAATGATAACCAAATATCACTAGCATCCTTTCCATTACCCTGGAGTGCAAATAAGGAGGGACAAAAGAACCAACAAACAGCAGTCGATAGGGAGAAGATTAAATCTTCTGCTAGTTCCTATTACATGGAGAAAGTTAGACAAACATAGGTGTTTATTCAGCTGGGACTGGTGACCAGATCAGGGTCATTGAGGACTATTTTCTGTTCCAATCCTGACTCACTTTGCAATATTCAGCAAATCACTTAACCTTTCTGTGGTGCAGTTTTTCCAATCCATTAAGTGTCTATTATAGTACTTTCTCCCTGCTGATGTGCAAGGATGTTTGGGTGATTCATTTGATAATCACTATAAAGCACTTTGAGTTCCATAGTCAGGGACACAGGATTTAACTGGGACAATTAGAAGTCTTTTTGTATTGGTTGAATCTGTGTTTCCCATTTGTAGTTCAACTGCTTTTCTGTGGCTTTCCTAATTCCAGCCTTGTTAGGGCTGGAAATTGCAAGGTGCAATGATATCCAATCATATATCCCAAATGGTGGGGCTATAGTCAAGTTAGCTAGTTGGGTAGATATAGCAAATTAAAACAGTTAAAGGATTTTGAGCTTGTCTTAGGGTGACTAAGGAAAACACCTAGAGTGGCTTCAGTGGAGAAAGATCATGGATGAGTGACCGAAGTCAGTTAAGAACCTAACCAGGATGTTGTGTCCATTGGCACTTGACCCATAACATGTGACATTTTTGCCTTGTGAAGGAAAAAGGATAACTGCCTCCAGGATGTAAAGAAATGTCTTAGTTTACATTGCTTGATACATAAAATTTTGGGAATGTTTTGATGATCCAGTTTCCTTCAAATGATAGAGCCTTTATAGAGGACGACATCAACACTTCTTTATGGAGTGAGTGAGAGATTGCAGCAGTACTTCCTCCATATACTTTAGGAGAATGAGAAAATGTGTCATTCTTTGGAATTCCAAATCTTATTTTATCCCTTCAGATTGAGGAATAATGTGAGATATTTCTACATTGTGGCTCTGTGGAATTTTGTATTTAAAAAAAAATTCAGAACATATAAATATTTATCTCATGGCTTAAGTTTTCATGATCCTAAAGAGAAGTTTAAGATTGGATTGTACCTCTAGCCCTGCTCTCGCTCCCCTGAGAGCTGGCCTTATACTTTATAGCAGCAGGTTTGCATATCGAAATGCCAGCTTGAGCTGGCTGCCCGCAAGTCCTGAATATCAGGCCCACAACAGAATTCATTAATTTTCCATTACAGGTTGGTAATTTCTTACTTTCTCCTAAGTAATGTTAATTTCAGGTACACCCTGCCATTAGGGGGATTCTAGGTCCCCAGTGTTATTATCATATACTGGCATGTATTCTGCCATCATGTACTGGCATTATATACTGTCATGCTGGTATGTTCTTTCCTCAGAATTCATTGAAATGGCAGCAACACGATGTAGGCATGAGTCATAGCAACTCAGTTCATGGTTATTGAAGGAACTATAGCATCAACAGAGAAATGATAGATAGGTAAAATGAATATTTACATTTTATATTATATAATGATGCTAAATTTTCTTCAAAACATTGGAGATAGAATTAAAATGGGGGCAAAGAATAGGGCATGAGAGGAACAAGGGCTGACTGGGTCCCTTTTCATCTATGGTACGTACCTTAGCTATTTTCTCTTTTATTTTTATTTTTTTAAATGAGGCATAATTTTATTAATTTCTGTTACACACAGCAACTAAAAACAAGGCAACAAATATTTTTTTCCAATTAGAGGCCCTGGCAAACCAATAGATAAAAGTTGCTTAATGTTGAAGCATTGATGATATGACGTTGGTTGTTTTGCTTTGCTTTTTAAAAAATAGTTTTTAAAATGAATTAAACATGGCATATGTGCTTGTCGTAAAATGATTCCACCAGGAAAATTGCAAAGTAGATGTCATCTGATGTCATAGCTGCTCTTTCCCTGGTCAGATAGTTTCACTGCTTTTGAGGCACCAGTCCCCTTTCCCTAGGCTAACGCTTTTGGGAGTTTTTCAGAAACCTTCTGTCTGAATACATACACACGTGTGTGTGTTATGTGCATACATGTCAATCATATCTTTATATTTATCACTGAGTTCTCTTGGGCTGCTATAACAAAATACCACAAACTGACTGGCTTATAAATAATAGACATTTATTTCTCACAATTCTAGGGGCTGGGAAGTCCAAGATCAAGGCACTGGCACATTCAGTGTCTCGTGAGGGCCTGTTTCCCAGTTCATAGATGACTGTCATATTGCCATGTCCTCACATGGTAGATGGAAGGGCAAAGGAGCTCTCTGGGGTCTCTTTCATAAGGGGACAAATTCCATGTGTTCCACTCTCCTGTCTTAATCACCTCCCAAAGGTCCCACCTCTAATACCATCAGCTTGGGGCTTAGGTTTCAACATATGAATTTTGGGAGCACATAAACATTCGGACCATAGTATTCACATTATACATAAGATTTGTCAAATCTTATATACGTGTCTTTTTAATTTTAACAAAATGAATTGCTTTTCATGTACTACTCTGTAATTCATCTTTTGTACTTTATTATACATTGTGAACATTTTTCTGTTTCAGTGTGCTAAATCTATTGCATTCATCCTAATGACTACAAAGTATTTGGTAAGACATACCCTAATTTATTTAAACAATTCACAATTGGCTGACATTTAAGTTCTTTTCAGTTTTCAGCTATTATCATAATGCTACAATAAACATCTTTGTGCATATAATCTTTGTGCTTTTGAGGGGAGTATATATATTGCGGGATAAATTCCTAGAAATGGAATTTCTGGGCCAAGAATATATGCATATGAATTTTGAGAAATATTGCCAAGTTGAAAAGAACTGCATGTATTTATTCTCCCACTAGCACTGTGGGAAAGTATTTTATTATCCATGTCTTTACCAACATTGGTAAGCTAAGCCAGACGACAGAGGGCTGGTCTGATTTTCAAGATTGGCAGAGAAGAATGGGACTCTGATCAATGCTTTGACTTAAGTTTACCAGTGAAACAGCAAGCAAGCAGGGCAAAGGGTACTTGCTAGACTAATACTTCTCAAAATATGGTCTGGGGACCAAGAGCAATGGGACCACCTAGGAATTTGTTAGAAATACAAGTTCTCTGGTCCTATCTTGGACCTTCTGAATCAGAAACTCTGGTGGTAAGGTCCAGCAATCTGGGTTTAACAAATTCTCCAGCTGATTCTGATGCTTGACAAAGTTTGAGAACTACTGCACAAGGGCTTGATAAAAGTGAGCACACAGTTTCCCGATGCCTCCTTTCTGTCCTTTGGAGGAGAACCTGGAATTCTCTGGTTTAGGTTGAAGGTACCCAGGGTTTTGTGCTCTCTACATCTCATGCATTAGGGTGGGGCAGGGCCCACACTGGCATTCAGTGGTGTACTTACTCCCATATAAGACAACTCTTGCTGCCCCGTAGTTGTAAAGCTGTGTTCTATTTTTGACTGCATTAGGAGGTGTACGGCAGACATGCCAAGTATTAACACAATTTTGGTTTCTTCTATATCTGAAAAATGGCCCCTTTTTGCTATTTAACATGGATTTCTTTAATTACAAGTGACGTTGAGCATCTTTTTATTTTATGACCCACTTTGTACTTTTCTCCCCCTTTATTTATTACCTCTTTATGTGTGCTATATTTTCTATTGGTTGGTTGTCTTTTTTTATTAACTTGTAAGAGCTATTTTAATTTAAAGGAAATTAGCCCTTTGTCATTTGTGTTGCAATTTTTTTTTTACCTACTTTGTCATTTATCATTTGAATTTAGTTACAATAAATTTTTCCATCACAGATAGTTAAAATTTTATGTAGTCATATTTATTAGTTTTTATCTTTCTGTATTTTGAATTTTATGCATACTTAGCTAGATCTTCCCAACCCTAGGATAATAAAAGATAATACCCATATTTTCTTCAAAACCTTATGGTTTTATTTTTAGCATATAAATCTTTGATGTGAATGGAATTTGTTGTGACTTATGGACTGAAGTATAAACATAAATTTATATTTTCCAAATCTTAAAATTTATCGCAATGTCATATATTAAATAATCTGTCTCTTCTCCAATGAAGTACTTTATGAATTGTATTCAAAATCAGAATATGTATTTGGGATTATTTTAAAAAATGATTTCACTGATTGAATTGAGATTGCAATTAATTTATAGCTCAATTTAGAAAAAAAAAGTTGCCGATGGTGACATGCACCTGTAATCCCAGCTACTCAGAAGGATTGCTTGAGCCCGGGAGTTCAAGACCAGCCAGCCTGCTGGGCAACATAGCAAAACTCCATGTCAAAAAAAATAAAAAAAGTTTCAACACAAAGTTTTCCCAACCAAGAACAGAGTACATCTTTACAGTTAATTATTGTTCATTTTTTACTTTTCTTCTCAGGAGTGATTTAATGCTTTCTTTGTATACTTATTAGATATGTATTTTGTAAATTTTTGGAATGTGATGTTTCCCCCTATTATAAGTAAGCTTCTTACTTCTAAGTACTTGCACATAGGAAAACACAACATTTTTGTGTGTATTAGTTTCATAGCCAATAACCTTACTGAATCCTTGTATTATTTCCATTAGTTTTTGGAGAATTCTTATGAGTTTTCTAAGGTTACAGTAATTGTCTACAAATAATGTAAAGCATCCCTTGTTTGGAGTTAAACTTCAATGATGTAATGTGTTTTATTGTGAGATATGACCTTCCTTCTAATTTCCTCTTTTTAAAAATATCATCTTTAATGGGGTAAATTACATACAACAAAATTTATCAATTTTAAGTTTGCAATTCTAAGTTTTGACAACCATATGCAGTTGTGTAATTACTGCCACAGTCATAATATAGAACATATCAATCCCTCCAGAAAGTTCTGTCCTACTCCTTTCCCATCAATTTCCTCTCCCTATCCCTGGTCCCTGACACCAATAAATGACTTTTTGTCAGTGTAGGTTTGCCCTTTCTAGAATTTCTTCTAAATGGAATCATATTGTATTCAGTCTTCTGTGTCTCCTTTTTTCACATACTATTCTATCATAGGGATATACAGCAATTTATTTATTATATTCATCAGTTGGACATTTGAGTTGTTTAACAATTTTTGGCTATTAATGAATAAAGAGGCTATTAACATTTAAGTACATGTCTTTATCTGGGCATATGTTATCATTTCTCTTGGTTAAATACTTAGGAGTAAGACTGCTGAGTTGTATGGTGAGATTATATTTAACTTCATAAGAAACTAACACTGTTCTTGTGACTGTACCATTTTGTATCTCTACCAGCATTATATGAGGGATCCAGTTGCTCTACAGTCCCACCAGCATTTGGTATTGCTATCTGAATGTGTTCCCCAAAATTCACGTGCCTGAGACTAATCCCTAATATGATAGCATTGGAACTTGTGACCTTTGGGAGGTGACTGAGTCATGGGGGCTCCTCCCCATGAATGGATTAGTGCTCTTATAAAAAAGGTTTACAGGAGTGAGTTTGCTCTCTTTCACTCTTATCATGTGAGGAAGCAGTGTTCCTTCCTCTGGAGGATGAAGTGTTCAAGACGCCATCTTGGAACAGAGACCAGACACTCACTGGACAAGGAACCTGCCTGTGCCTTGCTCTTGAACTTCCCAGGCTCCAGAACTATGAGAAAATAGATTTCTGTTCTATATAAATTACCCAGTCTCATGTATTTTTGTGATAGCAGCACCAAATGGACTAAAACATTTTTTTTTTTAATTCTGGTGAGTGTCTTGTGGTATCTCAGTGTGTTTTTAATTTGCATTTTCCTAATGACCAATGATGTTGAGCATCTTTGTGTGTGCTGACTTACCATTTATGTATCTTATTTGATGAAGTGTTCGTTCAAATTTTTTCGTCAATTTTTATTGGATTGTTTGTCTTACTGAGTAGTAAAAGTTCTTTATACATTCTTTTTTTTTTTTTTTTCTTTTTGGAGACAGGGTCTCACTCCATCACCCAAGTGGAGTGCAGTGGCATCATCTATAGCTCACTGTAGCCTTGAACTCCTAGGCTCACACGATCCTCCAGCCTCAGCCTTCCAAGTGGCTGGGACTACAGGCTCATGCCACCATGTCTGCCTAATTTAAAAGTTTTTTGTAGAGCGGGATCTCTCTATGTTGCTGATGCTAGTTTTGAAGTGTTGACCTCAAGACATCCTGCCATTGTAGCCTCCCAAAGTACACCTGGCCCTTTGTACATTCTTGAAGCATATCCTTTATCAGCGATATGTTTTGCAAATATTTTCTCTCGATCTATGACTTGCTTTTTTATTTTATTAACAATATCTTTTGAAAAGCAAATTTTTTAATATTTTGAAGTTCAATTTATTAACTTTTTGCTTTTATAATTTATGCTTTTTAAGAAATTGAGTGTAAGCCAAGGAACAGAGAGTTCTTCTATGTTTTCTTCTAGAGGTTTGTTTTTTCCATTGGCATTTGCACTTACAGCCTTTTTTTTTATCAAAAATATGCATATATATGTACATATAAAAATAACATCAAACTTTACATCATGTTTTATACTTTTTTTTATAATGTAGTAATGTATCATTTTCACTTTCTCATGCCATTAAATAATCTTCTACCAAAATAAATGATTTATAATTTTGAATCTTAATTGATTTACTTGTAAATTAGAATAATTCCTACTCATGGGGTTTTTGGAAAAATAACATCAAATAGTTTGTGCCAGGGTTTAAAAAACTCTCTAAAAATATAAATGAAGGATATATAATTTTAATTATTGGGTTCCAAATATTATATTTCATTTACTTATTATTTACTCTCAAATAAATGCTTTGTTATACCTTTATTTCATTAGAAATAAATTTTAAAAATGTAAAGGAAATGGAGATAATAAAAAGATCTGTTTATTTAAAAGTAATATTCTGTTGGATATTTTATTTTTTTAATTGAGTATGATAATGACTTGCCAACAATTAATCTTATAAAGACTAAAGCAAACAAAACTTTATATTTCCTTGACGCTTATTGTGCATAAGACCGAGAGGTAGACAAAATGTTGCTAATTTCCTCTCTTTTTTTTGCTTGCTATTTCGCAAGACATTTTCTTAATTTTTAAGAATAATATTGGTTTATTCCAAATGTTTAAACATGCTTATCTTGATTTATTTTGATTAGAAAATATTATTTATATACTATTAACTTTAAGATCTTGGTGATTTTAAAGGGTGATATATCGTATAGTCATTCTTAAATAAAGCATTGTACGAAAATAATTTTAAGTAAAGGCAAAGCATGTTATTTGCATTATTACCCGTTTAAAGCAATGACCAACCACCTTGTTCTAGCCAGCCTTGAACTTTAATCAAGGGCGGAGTCAGTCTCTGCATCCAGACTCTTTCCATAGGGCTCGTACCACTTTCCCAGGTCTGTATTGTCCCTATTCCTTGTGCCTTTTCCTCATTTCACTTTGTGATAAGATCTCTTCTAGAAGTTTTAAAGTTTTAACTCTTATGTTTGGGTCTGTGATTCTTTCTGAGTTAGATTTTGAATATGGTATGAATATGAAGGTTAAAGTTCTCTCTCTCTCTCTCTCTTTGATATGTGAATATACAATTTTTCAGCACCGTTTGTTGAAAGTAACCTTTCCACAGTGAGACACATTGGGAATCAATGAGCCATATATGGGTAGGTATATTTCTAGACTCATTACACTGTTTCATTGATTTATATGTCAATACCAGACTGTCTTGATTACTGTATCTTTACACTAAATCTAAGTGTAAGGTGTATATTAAGCCTGAATGTAGACTTTCAACTTTGTTTTCCTTCTTTAAAAGATTTCTGACTTTTCTTTTTATTTTATCTTGGTTATCCTAAGTGGTGTGTATTTCTATATAAATTTTGGATTCTTCTTGTAATTTTTACCAAAAAAAAAAAAAACCTGCTAGGATTTTGGAATTGTGTTGAATTTATAGATCAATTTGGGGAGAATTAATATCTTAACAATTTTGAATCTTTTGATTCATGAACACAATGTATCTTTCCATTTATCTAATCATCTTTAATTTCTCTCATAATGTTTAGTGGTTTTCTCTCTGTATGTTTTACACATCTTTTGTTAAATGTATTCTTTTGTGTTTCATATTTTATTATATTTCAATGGCATTTGTTTTTAATTTCCAATTGCTCACTTCTTGTATATAAAAATACTATCGACTTTGGTTATGTTGACTTTGAATATTGTAACCTTGCCATTAGTTTTACTAAATGTTTTATAGATTCCTTAGAATTTTTTACATAAACAATAATATTGTCTGTGGATAAAGACAGTTTTATTTCTTTCCTTTCCAATCTGTGTACCTTTTCAGTTTGTTTGTTTTCCTTGCCTTATATTGTATTGGTTAGGAACACTCATACAATGTTTAATAGGAACAATGAGAGAGACTATCTTTGCTTTGTTCTTCATCTTAGAGTAAAAGCATTTAGTCTTTTGCCATTAAGTATGATATTGTCTTTAGGTTTTTCATAGATGTCTTTTGTTGAAGAGGTTCTATATTGACTGTGCTTATGCAATCTCTGAATATACACAGAACACAGTTACACAGAACACAGTTTTAAAACCTGGACAGAGTGCACAGAATAGCTGTCTAAGGACACTGAAAAGTAACCGGTAGCAGGAGGATTGGGAAGAAGACTAGAATTTAAAGTTTTACTGAACTACCAGTCAGTTTATTCCTTTTTTAGCATTGCTATCCCTTGGCCTGGATTCAAGTTAGCCTGAAACTCAAAGCCTGGACATGGACATTGGCAGGGATGAAGAACAAAGTGCTGACAGAGCTCCAGGGGAGGCCCTGTGGTTTGGGCTTAAGGAGGGGGAAGAGTGGATATCCTAATTGTCAGCGAGGGGAATTCATCATTTTTCTTTTCTTTTTTTTCTCTCTTTCCTTGTGCCCGAGTCCCCAGGCAACCCCTTGGCAGTGGCAGTGACAGCAGTGGCCTACAGGGGCCTGTGTGTGTATGTGTGGCGGGGGGGTGGGTGCTAAAACTCTGAGGGAGGGAACTTTTCCTCTCTGTTTGAAGGAGCTTTAGCTCAATAGGGTGATGCAAACACTTGCATTTTTTCTCTTTCTGTCTTCCCACCCAGTGGCCCCAGATGTGGTGGCAGCTATCCACATATGGATCTGATCTAAAACAGCGCATCAAAGACTTTGAGACCTGAATCAAGGAACAGATCATCACATGGGTTCCATGTTGGCCACTGGGTGACATCTACATGAGGCAGAT
Organism: Propithecus coquereli; assembly: GCF_000956105.1. Taxonomy (NCBI): domain Eukaryota; kingdom Metazoa; phylum Chordata; class Mammalia; order Primates; family Indriidae; genus Propithecus; species Propithecus coquereli. The sequence continues at coordinate 2,123,935 of NW_012139302.1, read as the reverse complement.
TCAAATAACACTACAAATATTTTGAAAGCAAAACTGGTATTGAAACTGCAACCTAGAAAAAGCCAGTTGGAATTTGTGGCCAGAACACAACTGAGTCAGTTGCTAACACAAAACAAAAATATCAACATTCTCCATACGATTTAAACAAGACCCAGAGTCTCATAACATATTATTCAAATGTCTGCAATGCAGTCTAAAATTACTTGGCATCTCCAAACCAGGAGAGTCTCGACTTACATGGGAAAAGATAATGAACAGAAGCCAATGCTGAGAGGACACAGATGTTGAAATTATCTGACAAGATCTTTAAAGAAAGTAAGGTGAATACTTCTGAAATGAATTGAATGATAGAAAATATGGGCAAATAGAAAATATAAAGAACATTTAAATAGAAAATTTAAACTGAAAAATATAACAATCAAAATAAAAACCTCATCAGATGGCTTCAATAGCAGAACAGAGATGGCAGTGGAAAGAGTAAATTCCAAGAATAGAAATTATACAACAAGATTAAAAAGAAAATACCAGAGCCTTAGGGATCTGTGGGATGCTACCAAAATGTCTAATACTTGTATCATCAGAATTTCAGAAGTAGAAGAAATATTGTGGTAAAGAAAAAAATACTTGAAGAAAAATGTTTACAAGTCTTCAAAATTGCCAAAATTTCTTTATAGCTCCTATGGATTCATGGAACTCAGGGAAAACCAAACAAGATAAATCCCAAAAAACTCATGCCTGGACACATCAAAACCAAACTGTTGAAAACTAATAACAAAACAGATCTTGTAAGTAACGAGAGAAACACAGCTCATTACTTATAAGGGAACTATGATTCTAAAGAGACTGTACGTTTCACATAGAAACCATGAAGGTCAGAAGAAAGTGGAACAATATTTTTAAAGCACTGATAGAAAAAAAAGGTCAGCCTAGAATTCTATATCCAGTGAAAATGTCCTTCAGGAATGAAGGTAAAATAAAGACCTCAGATGAAGAAAAATTGGAATAATTTATTACCAGTAGACCTGCTCTGAAAGAATTGCTAAATTCTTCAGACAGGAGGGAAATGATATCAGATGGAAATGTGGAACATTAGGAATAAATAATATCTCTAATCTCTCTAATATGAAATGTTAGGAAATTGGCGCACATATCCTTCCTTTTGATCTCTTTTTTCTGCCAGTGTTTGTTTTTTCTTAGCTATACTCTTATTTATACATTTCAATGTTTATACATTTGTACAATTTGTTCAGCCTTACTTTTGTATTTTAATCAACTCATTGCAAACCAACAATACTTTTATGCCATCAATTCTTCCTTCCTCAAGTTCTTTTCATTACACTTGTTTGATGAGTATTGGGTTTTTTTATTCTTTAAGGAATACCGTCTATAATCTTTTTTGCTCACAATTTTTGGGTACTAAATATTGCTATGAAGAAACCTGAGGCCACTCTGATTTTCTTCCTAGATAACTGAATTGCTTTTTCTAACTGAATGTTCATATAATTTAATTTTTATTCTTAAAGGTAAGCAGCATCCCCAGAATATATCAAGTTGATTATGGAATGAATTGCTTTTCCCTACAACATGATGCGCCCTTTTGATCCTCCAATTCAGATCTTCTTTTATTTCAGAAACATTTTCTTCCATTTAATTTTTGAATATTGTTTTCCAATAGATTTGTTTGACTCCTTGGGTTATTCAGGTTTATGTTGACTTTATCTGGTCTCTCTTCCATATCTATCTTTCTAATTACTTTTGCTTCTTCATTCTTTGCCATTTAAGTTTTCAGGTTTTTATTTTATAAGCCTTTCTTTCATGTTCCCACTTCTTTTAAAAATAGATGTATTATATTGTTTTTGTGTTTCTATAGCATGTCTATTACTATGATGTTTGTATTGCTAACTTTTATTTCTTTTGTGAATTCTGCTAGCTCGCTTTCACTACCTTCATTATTTGCTCTTTGATTTCATATCCTTTCTTACAAAGTTCTCCTTTTTAGATAGTTCTTTTCCCTGTTTAATTTCTTGAGTGTGTGGAGTATTATTTGTTTAAGTTTTTTTCTATTTCCTCTTTTCCCCCCTGTATTTATACAAGTTGTAAATTACACATGCCAGGTCTGCTGTTTGGAAAGTCTTTATGTACTATGGAGAGCAAATCCCTAGGTGGGAGAGCTAGAAATCTGATCTCAACAGCAGGGAGAGTGTATCTGGATGATGGGAGAGCCGCAGGGTGGTTACTTCATCACCTAAGGCAGAGAATGGTACGAGGATGTGATATCCTGTATTTTGTAGGGGAAAGAGCCCTAGTGTACAGAAAGGAACACGACTGGTGGAAGTGGCAAGACCCTCTGCCCTACCTTGCTGGAATAAACTCACCACTCAAGCAAAGCTCTAGCGAACTATGTGCACACTACAATCAAATACACCTTTGCTTTAAATGGCCAAATTACTTATTTTACCTTGGTTAAGCACTTGTGACCACTGTAAAAACTTTTTTTTGAGTGTATCATTTCTGCCGGTCTCTACATATGCTCATTTTTAAAAAAATCAAATAACAAAAATTACAGATGATCAGAGTGAAAGCTGATCTTCATTTCCTCACAATCCTTTACCCCCTCTCTGAAGGTGAGGTGACTGAGGGAAAATATTTCCAACATAGTAAATTACTATTAACACTTAGCTATGTCTGCTTCTCAACCTTTCCTGTGTATGCTTATGCAAAATAATGTTCTGTTATTACTAATATATCTTGGTAATGTTTCTATGCCAGTACATATTTTTCTACTACAAAACCCACTTCTATAGTATTATATACGATGGCTGTCCTATTGTTTATTTAATCATCTACTGTTCTTGACCATACATTTGTCCTAAAATATAGCAGTGAACAATCTTCAAAGTGGGTATTATGAGAGTTTCTATAGCACATAATCCTAGAAGTGGACTTTGTAAGTATATGAATATGCACAAATAAAATTTTTATACATACTGAGAAATTATGCTTCAAAAAGGCTGTTCCATTTACTGTCTCATTGATGAACTTCTATTTCCCCATGTCCTTATCAAAAGTGTATTATCTTGATGTTTGATTTTGCCATTAGTAAGTTAAGAATTGTAACTCATTATTTTAAAAATTTGCATATTCCAAATTACAGTGGAATTTCAGCATATTTAAGAAATATTGACCCATTGTTTCTGTGAATTTCTTTGCCTACTTTTAGTAGGCTTTTTTCAGTTTTTTTTGATTTCTAGGGGTCCTTTATATTGGTTATTAAGTGTTTATCTATTAAAGGTGTTGGAAATCTTTTCTCTCAGCCTTTCATCTTTCAATTTTATTTGCAATCTTTCCATTGTTCAGAATATTTGAACTTTTATGTAGCCAAATCTTTTAACTTCATGGCTTTTATGTCTTTGCTTATGAGAGTGTTCTCCACTTTAAGATTAAGACATAAAGTTTGCCTATGTTTTTCCTAATATTTACATAGTTTTTAATGCTTTTAATGTTTTATTGAGCTCAGTTTTTAATCTGTCTGTAAATTGCTAGCCTGTTATTTTGACATTTTATTGAATTGTTGGTTCTTTTCCTCCTGATTTGAAATATACCCTGCTTTATCTTTTCATATTGATCTCTGTTTCTATTCTTGGACCAATGCCACACTGATCTTGATATTTAGCATGGTCAGGCAAGTTCTTTGTTATTCCTCTCTTCAAAATTGTACTGGCTGTTTCATTTCATTTTATTTCATTTTAAGGCATCCTTTTAGAACTTTGGGAATTGTATCAAATTTGTATATAAATTTGAAGAGAACTGATATCTTTTATTATTGACTCTTCCCTTCCAGAAACATTATCTGCTCTTCTATTAATTTAGAGCTTTTAATTTCTTCTGTAAAATTTTACAACATTCTTTATTAACTGTATCGTACATCTCTTATTGGATTTAATTATGAGCATGTCATAATTTTCTTTGCTATTTTTGCAGGATCTTTTAATACATTCTAATTAGTTATTTCAGGTACAAAAAAGCTACTATTAGTTTCTTTTAATGTTGATCTTGTATGCTAACTAAACCCCCTCTTTGTTCTAAATGTTTATTAGTATTCTCTTGGGCACTAGATGGGCACTCATATTGTCTGATAACAATAATGGTTTTTATCTTTTTCTTTCCAATATTTATACTGAATTTTCTCCTAATATTTTAAAATTTTTTCAGTTTCCTGTAATAGCTATTTATTGTGTTCAGACAGTCTCTTTTGTGGTGTTAAATTCCTTACATACTTAATATTTCTTGTTTGCTCTTATTTATGGTTGAAAATCTAGATTGAATATATTGCTTTTGGAACATATTTTCTCAGCCCAGGTGAGGATTCCAGTTTGTCTGACAGTGTATGCAGAGTAATTACCTCCAGTGACTTTACAGGAGACAAGGCCAGAAGTGTGGCTAGGAAGGTGTAAAGGTGGCTTGAAATGATGCTACTGGTACCTCTTTGTTGACGGACATTATGTTAGAAAGAGGTATCGGTAGCCTCATTTCCCTTTCTTTTGTTCAGTAACCACCCACCACCCTGGTAGTCTCAGATGTCAGAATTCTTAGATGAGGACATTCATAATCCTAATCTGGGGACAAATACAGGAAGAGGAGAAATGGGAGGTTGTTGTCTCATAGGTGCCACCATTCTTTAGTTAATTACCTAAAACATTGTCTCACTTTCTTTATTCCTGTCTCACCTGCCTTTGACTGTAGATTTGTTCTGGAGATTTATTGAGAAAACTGGGAAAACATACTATTTTGGAATGTTTTGTTTGTCTACTGAGAGGAGTTCCTCAGCTGTTTTGGGACATGTTACCAATCTCTTTGCTATTGCTCTATCACTTCTAGAAACCTCTCATCGTTCTGGCCTGCTGGTAAACCTTGTTTTCAATGCTGTTGTGAATTTGCTAATTTATTTCCTTTGTATCTATCGTATTTATGCACAGACACTATGTTAGATCCTTTTGATTAATTCTTATGCTTAGTTGGAGATGATGCCATCCAGGTGTGTTAATTTGCTTAAGAACTGAGTGAAGAAGGCACGGAGAGTGACTAGGAGTAGCACCTTGCTCACTGTTTAAAATATTAATAATAAAATTTTCTTTTTTTCACTATAATAAGGCTCATTATATAACAAGTAGAAAATATAGAAAATTAAGAAGAGGAAAAAGCATCATTTATAATCCCATCATGAAAATTGCAGTTAATATTTCTTTATTTATATGTTTTATTGTAGAGATGAGTCTCCCTGTGTTGCCCAGGCTGGTCTTGAACTCTTGGCTTCAAGTGTTCCTTCTGCTTCAGCCTCCCAATGTGCTGGGATTATAGGTGTGAGCCGCTGTCCCCAGCCACTGCTAATATTTAAATATATTAATATTAACTTTCAGTCTTCTTCTGCATATTTTAACATGTTTATGGTTATATCTCTATAACATTTTGTATTTGTTTTTCCCAATTACTATTTTATCACATTTTCTGTAGTTTTAGAAATACTCATGATTAAATATTTAATAATATCATAAGATATAATCAAATGGATGCTCCAAGGGTAATATTTACTTGTGTTGGGCCACTTGAGTTAATTTGGTATTTGGCTCTTTTATTTTCAAGAAAGAAATTTTATTTATATGTATTTAATTTTTTGAGATTAAAATCTACAGTGAAAAGTACAGATCCTAAGTGACTAATCTGATGAATTTTGATAATTGTTTACATTTAAATAACCATGACCCCAGCCAGATATAGAATACTTACTTGACTCATTTTAATAATGTCTAATGATGAATATCTATGAGAAGATTTTTCATAACTGGATTTTTTACTTAGCTTATGATCCTAGAAGTGAAATATCTTGGCTTCATTTTATGAAATTTTTTCATGGAATTTACCAAAATGCTTTCCAAAAGTTTGGATCAATTTACATTCCCACCAGCCAGTGGAGCTTGATGGTGGGATTCGGTCATTTTTTCTGTGGTCCCCTTAACTTTTTTTACTAGCCCCCAGCAGGAAAGCTGTATAGTTTATTCCTTAAATCAAATTGTGACACTGTCTGTTAAGATCTACCTCCACTTAACTCTGGGTTTCTGTGTGTGTGTGTGTGTGTGTGTGTGCATTTATAGGCAAAAAATTGCTATTTCTGCTTTCAGTGGCCTTGCAACATTTCCCCCACAGACAACCATCACTGCCATCACTTAATTCACGCCAGTGTCTTCCTAACGGAATCCTGTCTCAGTAGCTCTTCTCTGTCATCTTTCAAAGACACTGTGGTATTTCTAGTCACATGGGCTCTAAAACTTACAAACCCCAGTTGAAGTCTCTCTTGCTAATTGATGCCAACTTCTGTTTATTCTCTTTCCTGGCTCTCACAGCTTTTGCTTCTCTCTCTTTCTTTCCTTTTCCATTCTCGCTGCCTTATTTTAGCCCTTTAGGACCACTTACTTACACAACTTCAGTTAGATCATACTGCTAAAAGAAAAACCTTACACAAGTTAAACTTAACAGAATTTAACTGAGCAAAGAATGATTTGTGAATCAGGCAACACACCCCCTGCCCCGAACCAGAACAGGTTTAGAGAGACTCCAGCGCTGCCTCGTGGTCAAAGAAGATTTATGGGCAGAGAAAGGAAAGTGACACACAGAAAATGGAAGTGAGGTACAGAAACAGCTGTATTGATTATAGCTTGATATTTGCCTTATTTGAACATGGCTTGAATAGTTGGCTGCCTTCGATTGGAGAAAACTCAGTGGTTGGTACCAAGAGTAGGTGATAGACTATTTACATATCCAGTTAGGTTACAGTTCACTATGTACAGAGAAATCTTTAGTCCAAACTTAAAATATGTAATGAGGCAGTTTTAGGCTAAATTTAATTTAACAATACCTACACTTTCTCCCTATATAAATCTGTCTTATCCATGATTGCTATATCAATCACTCTAGAGTATTTGTGCTTAAATATCATTGCTCAAAATATTTTAAATAGTCTCCAACTCAAAATCTTTATTCTGAGGACGTTAGCAACGTGGCAGAATAGGAGACTCCTGTCTATCCTTCGTCCCACAGACACACTGAGTAAACACCTACACATAAATTAATTCTCTCTGAGAGAATGCCAGAATTCAGTTGAAAGTTTTCTACACACCAGAAGACTGAGAAAATATCCATATTGAAACAAGTATGGGAAGAGGAGATACACTGTCACACTGACCCCATCCTGAGCATAGTGACTTATGATTGGGAAGTAATCTCCAACTCCCAGCTTCTTCTGGAGGGTTGAGGAGCTTGCACCACAAAAGTCATAGTTCCTAACTTTTACAGTCCCTGTGGGAGGGCTTTGCTCTTTAATCATCGTGTTTGAGGAATGGCAGTGACAGGGCATTGGAAGATTTCCAGTAAGCACAACAGTAAGGGGAATTGGAAGCATGTGAGGACTCCTGGTTGCTATAGATCCCCAGGATCAGCCCAGCTTCCAACTTACCCTTGGAAATGATTTGGCCTCACACTTTTCCAGGAGTGCCCTATGGCTCTGGCTTCTAACAAATCAGTATCTGAGACCCTAATAAGAAGCAAATAAGGAATAAACCTCTTTGAGTCTAAAAGGATGGCACTCCCTGCACCTTCTCCTCTGGCTTGCTCCTGATATAAATTGCTGTAGTCTCTCATAAGAAGGAGGCAACAGGACCTCTCCATGCCTGAAAAGGAAAGTGGGCACCTCCTGAACCTTCTTCTTTGGCTTGCTTCAGGAATAACTCCAGACCAGAAGTCTCCTTCTATTAGGAGGATGTGAGACTTCTGCTTGCTTGAATAGGAAGTGGGAACTCTCTACACTATCTTCCCTTGCTTGCTCCAGAGTAAATTCACATCTACTACTATAAGTAGTGTCTGCATACATTAAGAGCCTCAACTTTTACAACCTTCACCCAAGGTATTGGCTCCTAACTTACCTACCTCTGGGAGTTAGTGGAGCTCTGCACTCCTGAATTTCAGACCACAGAGAAAAAAAAGGTTACTTGCAAATGTTCAGCAGCTATTTTCCCAGGTTCAAAGTGAGCAGTCTGATCAAGAGTATAGGAATCTGTTTCAGACTTTCTTAGAAAGATGTGGGAGATGAACTCTGGTTCTCAACTTCTCTGCAAGGAAAGAAGGAACCGGAACACACATCTAACACTCCAACCTCTTCAGCTGCATTTCAAGGGACTAGCTTCTATCCCACCTCTCTCACGGCAATAGCATAACTTGACATTCTCTAATTTCTTGGGGGCCACTAAGAACAAAATAGTAGATTGGACAAGCACAAAGAGTTTAGAGGAAACTAGAATCTCTGGCAAGGCTGATTGGGGAGAAACATTTTCTACATGAGACCAGTCTAACACAAATGGGAGAGGTGTTTCTTTTACCTAATGCACAGAAATCAACCAAGAGAGTCAAGGAAAATGAAGAAACAGGGAAATATATGAAATGGAGATATGTGATTTACATGACAGAGAATTCAAAAGGACAGTCATAAAGATGCTCACTGAGATAGGGAAAACAATGCATAAAATCACTAAGAACTTCAGCAAAGAGATAGAAATTATAAAAAACATGCCAAACAGACATCGTTGAGCTGAAGAATACAATAACTGAACTCAAAAATTTAGTAGAGCGTTTCAAAAGCAGCCTAGATCAATTAGAAGAAAGGATTAGCAAACTTGAAGACAAGTCATTGGAAATCATCCAATCTGAGGTGTCAAAAGAAAAAGATTGAAAAAGAGTGAAGACATCTAAGAGACTTGTGGGACACCATCAAATGGAATAATATATGCATTATCAGTGTACGAGCAGAAGAGAGAAAGGCACAGTAAACGTTCAAAGAAATAATGGAATATGTACTCACTATTAAATTGGCACTAACCAATCAGCACTCATGGACACAGATGGAACTAAAACTCAATGGAAATCATTCAGGTGGGACGGGGGAGGAGGGGATGGGTGAAATATACCCAATGGGTGCAATGTACACTATCTGGATGATGTGCACACTTATAACTTTGACTCAAGCAGTACTAAAGCAATCTATGTAACCAAAACATTTGTACCCTCATAATATTCTAAAATAAAAAAAAGAAAAGAGAAATAATGGCAGAAATCTTCCCCAGTCTGGGGAAGGAAATGAAAATCCAGATCCAGTAATTTCAATGACAACTAATAGCATTAACTCAATGAGACCTACACAAAGACACTTTATAATCAAATGGTCAAAAGTTAAAGAGAAAAATTTGAAAGCTGCAAGGGAAAAGTGACTTGTTACATATGTGACTATCCTAAGACTGTCAGTGGATTTTTTCACAGAAACCCTGAAGTCCAGAGGAAATGATATACTATACTTAAAAAACTGAAAGAAAAAAATAAAGTGGCCAACCAAGAATACTATACCCAGCAATTCTATCCTTCAAAAATGCAGAGATAAAACTTTCTCAGACAAACAAAAGCTGATGGAATTTACCATCAGTAGACTTATCTTGTATGAAATAGTAAAAGGATTCCTTCAAGCTGAAGGGAAAGCATTGCTAAGTAGCAACATGAAAATGTATAAAAATAAAAACTCAGTGGTAAAAGTAAGTATATAGTCAAACCCAGAGCTGTCTTATACCATAATGGTGGTATGAAAATCAATTGTATCTCTAGTATGAAGATTAAAAGACAAAATTATTAAAAACAGCTATAGCTGCACTAATTTGTTAAAGGACAGAAACTATAAAAAATACAAGACATGGCCGGGCGTGGTGGCTCACGCCTGTAATCCTAGCACTCTGGGAGGCCGAGGCAGGCGGATTGTTTGAGCTCAGGAGTTCGAGACCAGCCTGAGCAACAGCGAGACCTCGCCTCTACTAAAAATTAGAGAGAAATTAATCGGCCAACTAAAAATATATAGAAAAAATTAGCCGAGCATGGTGGCGCATGCCTGTAGTCCCAGCTACTTGGGAGGCTGAGGCAGAAGGATCACTTGAGCCCAGGAGTTTGGGGTTGCTGTGAGCTAGGCTGACACCACGGCACTCACTCTAGCCTGGGCAAAAGAGTGAGACTCTGTCTCAAAAAAAAAAAAAAAATACAAGACATGTTAACAAAGACAAATGGGGGAATGAAAGTATAGAGTTTGTGCAAGTGATCAAATTAAGTCAATATTAACTTAAAATAGCTTGTTATTAGTATAAGATATTTTATGTAAGCCTCAGTGTGACCACAAAGCAAAAGTCCTTAGTAGATACACAAAAGATAAAAAGAAAGAATTGAAAGCATAACCACTACAGAAAATCAACAAACCACAAAGGAAGACAGCAAGAGAGGAATAAAAGAACTACAAATTAACCAGAAAACAATGAACAAAATGGCAATAGTAAATTCTTACTTATCAATAATTACTTTAAATGTAAATGAACTAAATTCTCCAATCAAAAGACATCAAGTGGCTGAATGGATAAAATAACAAGACTCAACTATACACTGCCTATAGGAGTCATTTCACCTTTAAGCACACACACATAGACTGAAATTGAAGGTATGGAAAAAGTTATTCTATGCAAATGGAAACCAAAAGAGAGTGGGGATAGCTATACTTATATCAGACAAAATAAACTTTAAGCCAAAAACTGTAAAAAGAGACAGATACAGTCATTATATGATGATAAAGTGGTCAATTAATAAAAAAGATGACAATTGTAAATATATATGTACCCAACATTGGAGCATCTAAATATATAAAGCAAATACTAATAAATCTGAAGGGAAATAGACTCTAATACAATAATCATAGGAGAATTCAAGCTGGGTGTGGTAGCCTATGCCTGTTGTCCCAGGTACCTGGGAGGTCGGGGTGGTAAGATCACTTGAGCCCAGGAGTTCAAGGCTACAGTGAGCTATGATGGTGCCACTGTACTCTAGCCTGAGAGTGAGTGACAGAGTGAGACCCTATCTCTGAAAAAAAAATAAAAATAAAAATAAAGGCTGAGTATGGTGGCTCATGCCTGTAAGCTCAACACTTTGGGAGGCGGGAGGATAACTTGAGGCCAGGAGTTTGAGGCCAGCCTGAGCAACATAGCAAGACCCCATCTCTACAAAAAATACAAAACTTAACTGGGTGTGGTGGTACAGCCTGAAGTTCCAGCTACTTGGGAGGCTGAGGCAGGAGGAATTTGAAGTTGCAGTGAGCTATGATGATGCCATTGCACTGTAGCCTGGGAGACAGAATAAGACCCTGGGTCAAAAAATAAAGAAAAAGAAAAAGAAGAAAAGAATTCAATACTCTACTTTGAACATTGGACAGATCACTAGAGAGAAAATCAATACAGAAACATTAGACTTGAACTCCACTTTAGACCAAATGGACCTAGCAGACACATAGAACATTCCATCCAACAACAGAATACATATTCTCCTCAAGTTCACATGGAACAGTCTCCAGTTTAGATCACATATTAGGCCACAAAACAAGTTTTAACAAATTTAAGAAAATTGATATCGTATCAACTATCCCTTCTGACCGCAATGGCATAAAACTAGAAATCAATAACAGGAGGAATCTTGGAAAACTCACAAATATGTGGAAATTAAACAGCTTGCTCCTGAACATCCATTAAGTCAAAGAGGAAATTAAAAGAGAAATTAAAAATATCACACAAAAATGGAAATACAACCTACCAAAACTTATGTGATGTAGCGAAAGAACCTCTGAGAAGGAAGTTTATAGCAATAAATGTCTACATCAAAAAAGAAAAAAAAATGTCTTAAATAAACAACCTAATATTACACCACAAGGAACTAGAAAAAGAAAAGCAAAGAAAGCCCAAACTTAGTGAAAGAAAGGAAATAACGAAGATCAAAGCAGAAATAAACAAAAAAGGGATTAGAAAAATAATAAAAAAGATCAACAAAATTAAAAGTTGGTTTTTTAAAACGATAAACAAAACTGATGAACCTTTAGCTAGACTAACAAAGAAAAAAGAGAGAAGACTCAAATAAACAAAATCATAAATTAAAGCGGAGACAAGTGATACCACAGAAATACAAAGGATCATCAGAGATTGCTATAAATAATATCCCAACAAATTGGATAACCTAAAAGAAGTGAATGAATTCCTAGAAGCATGCAACCTACCAAGACTCAATTGGGAAGAAATAGAAAATATGAACAGACCAATAATGAGTAAGGAGAGTGAATAAATAATAAAACAATCTCCCTTCAAAAAAAAGCCCAGTACCTGATGGCTTCTGCTGAATTCTACCAAACATTTAAAGAACTCATACCTGTCCTTCTCAAACTCTTCTAAAAAATTGAAGCGGAGGGAATATTTTCAAACTTGTTTTTTTGAGGGAAGCATTACCCTGATATCAAAACCAGACAGGGACATTTCAAGAAAAGAAAACTACAGGCCAGTATCCCTGATGAATATAGATGCAAGAATTCGCAGATGAATACTAGCAAACCAAATTCAACAGCTCATTAAAAAAGATCATTTACCATGATCAAGTAGGATTCATCCCAGGGGTGCAAGAATAGTTCAAAATATGTAAATCAAGAAATGTCATACACTATATTAACAAAATGAAGGACAAAAGCCATATGATTATCTCAACAGATGCAGAAAAGGCATTTGACAAAATTCAACACCCATTCATGTTAAAATCTCTTAAAAAATAGATATGGAAGGAATGTACCTCAACACAATAAAAGTCATATATGACCAGCTCACAGCTAAACATCATGTTCAATGGTGAAAAGTTGAAAGCTTTTTGTATAGATCAGGACCAAGACAAGGATGCCCACTCTCGCCACTTCTATTCAACATAGTACTGGAAGTCCTAAGCAGAGAAATTTGGCAAGAAAAAGAAATAAAAGGCATCCATACAGGACAAGAATAACTGAAATTGTCTCTACTTGCTGATGACATGATCTTACATATAGAAGACTCTGAAGACTTCACCAAAACACTATTAAAACTGAAAAAAAAATTCAGTAAAATTATGTTATAAAATGAACATACAAAAATCAGTTGCATTTATATACACTGAAAACAAACTATTCAAAAAAGAAATTAAGAAAAAAAAATCTCATTTATAATAGCATCAAAAAAATAAAATTCTTAGGAGTACATTTAATCAAGGAGGTGAAAGATTTGTACACTGAAAACTATAATGTTGATGAAAGAAATCAAGAATATACAAATAAATGGAGATATATCTTGTGTTCATGGATTGGAAGAGTTAACATTGTTAAAATGTCCATACTACCCAAAGCAGTCTACAGATTCAATATGATTTCTATCAAAATTTAATGTCATTTTTCACAGAAATAGAAAAACCAATCCAAAAATTTACATGGAACCAGAAAAGAGCCCAAATAGCCAAAATAATATTGAGCAAAAAGAATAAGGCTGAAGGCATCACACCACTGGATTTCAAAATATATTATAAAGTTACTATAATCAAAACAGCATGGTACTGGCATAAAAACAGACACATAGACCAATGGAACTGGATAGAAATCCCAGAAATAAACCCAAGTATTTATAGTCAATTGATTTTCCATAAAGGTGCCAAGAACACACAATGGGGAAAGGACAGTCTCTTCAATAAATGGTGTTGGTAAAAGTGGATATCCAAATGCAGAAGAATGAAATTTGACCCTTCTTACACCATATATGAAAATCGACTCAAAATGAGTAAAAGACTTAAACGTAAGAGCTGAAGCTGTAAAGTTGCTCAAAGAAAACATAGGGGAAAAGCTCTGTGATGTTGGTCTGGGCAATGATTTCTTGGATAAGATTCCAAAAGCACAGGCAAGAAACAGAGACAAATGGGATTGTATTAAATTAAAAAGCTTCTTCATAGGAAAGGAAGCAATTAACAGAGTGATGATACAACCTATGGATTGGGAAAAAATACATCTGATAAGGGGCTAATATCCAAAATATGTAAGGAACTTAATGCAACATTAATAAAACAATACTCTGCTTAAAAAATAGACAAAGGATCTGAACAAGCATTTCTCAAAAGAAGAGACACAAATGGCCAACAGATACATGAAAAAAAAATATTCAACATCTGTAATCATCAGGGAAGTACAAATTAAAACCACAATGATATATCACCTCATAGCTGTTAGAATGGTTATCAAAAAAAGGAATGATAAATTTCTGATAAGGATTTGGAGAAAAGAGAACTGTTGGTGGATGTGTAAATTAGTATAGCCATTTTGGAAAAGAGTATGGAGATTTCTCAAAAAACTAAAATTAGAATTGCCATATGATCCAGCAATCCCACTTCTGGTAATATAATATATACAAAGAAATTGAAATCTATATGTCAAAGAAATATCTGCACTTCCATGTTTATTGTAGCACTGTTCTCAATATCCAGGATATGGGATCAACCTAAGTGTCCATCAATGAATAAATGGATAAAGAAAATGTGGTATATATTACACAGTTGAATATTATTGAGCCTTAAATAAGAAAGAAATTCTGTCACTTGTAACAACATGTATGAAACTGGAGGGCATAATTTTAAGTGGAATAAGCCAGGCACATACGGACAAGTGCAACATGATCTCTTTTACATGTGGAATCTTAAAAATTTGACCCCATAGAAACAGAGAAGAGAAAGGTGTTTGCCAGAGATTGGAGGGGAGAAGGGGGATTGGGAAAGGGAAGATGTTGATCAAAGGGTAAAATATTTCAGTTAGACTGGAGGAATAAATTTTAGTGATCTATCACATTCCATGGTGACCACAGTTAAATAAAAACGTGCTGTGTATTTCAAGTTTGTTCAAAGAATAGATTTTCAACATTCTTTTTTTTTTTTTTTGAGACAGAGTCTCACTGTGTTGCCCGGGCTAGAGTGCCATGGTGTCATCCTACCTCACAGCAACCTCAAACTCCTGGGCTCAGGCAATCCTCCTGCCTCAGCCTCCCGAGTAGCTGGGACTACAGGCATGTGCCACCATGCCCGGCTAATTTTTTCTATATATTTTTAGTTGTCCAATTAATTTCTTTCTATTTTTAGTAGAGACGGGGTCTCGCTCTTGCTCAGGCTGGTTTCAAACTCCTGAACTCAAACAATCCGCCCGCCTCGGCCTCCCAGAGTGCTAGGATTACAGGTGTGAGCCACCGCGTCCGGCCGATTTTCAACATTCTAATTGCAAAAAATAAGTTGGTGAGATGACAGATATGTTAATTACTTTAGTTGAATCTTTCTGTAATGTATGCATAGATAAAAAGAAAGCATTGTACTTCATAAATATACACAATTATTATTTGTCAATTAAAAAAATTTAAAAAATTATTACCCTGGCATTTAATGCCCTCCATTGTCTTACACTTTTATTTCTATCTCTTTCATCAAATCTATATTCCAGCCAGACAGAATTACTTGTTATTGTTATATTTAACAGAATTATCTATTGTTCTTTGCTTTACTGAAGCTTATGCATTTTTTGGAGTCCTTTTTGCTCTTCCATGATTTAGTTTTTCCAAATTTTATCTTTCCTTCAAAATTCAGTTTAAATATCATTTCCTTCACAAAATTTTTCCTGTTAATCCCAGCAAAATAATCTCTTTCCCCTCTGAGTCATTACAGTACATTATCACATTTTTGTTTTGAGTATTATTTTCTTGAATTATCAAGAAAAAATTATTTGTTTATTATTTTGAATTACAACAATTCATTAATTGTCTTAATTTCCATACTGAATACAAATTTCCTTGGGGGCAAGTTCTGGGTTTTAAAATTTTCATTTTTTTTTTCAATGCCTTGCACATAGCAGAAACTCAGTAAATAAATGTTTATTGACTGGGTGAGTCCTACTGGGGAGAGGAATTGGGATTTGGAGCAAAGGGTGTAATGTATTCATATTTATTGGAAAAATATAAGAATCTAGCATTTGTTTTCTTAGTAAAGGAGTTACCAACTGAGATATATAGCAAACTTGGTCATGAGGTTCAAGGACTGACACATTTCTGTGGAATATTCTGGTTCACCTTTGAAATCACCTCTGGGTCAAGACAGTGGAAATGTTTAAGAACTTAAAATAGAAACACATAGAGCAGTGAAAAAATATATCCTCTATTATTGCTGCAAACATATATGAATGGAACTAGCATGTGTCTGTAGTATTTCAGCTGTGCCTAAAGATAAACTTTCTGTTGCTTTTAACCCCTTTTGACCATGGGTAAGCATACTGAGTAACTATTTATTAAAAATCTCAGAGCTCAAGCTTCATCTGCTAATATAGTAGATTTTAAAGATATAGTCACTTCTCTATCATGGTCTTATATTTGCTAAATGTATATGTGCTTGCATGTGTGTGCATGCTTCACATCTAATACAATCATACTGGAAACCTTGTAATGTAGTTTTTGTTTATTTTTAAGCTTCTTCTGTACTGCCTTCCTCTATCACCACTTAAATGTACAAAACTCTCACTGTGCAAGATGTGGCCGTTAAGTTGCTAGCTCTTCTATGATGTTTATAAAATATGTCAACACTCTATAGTGACTTGGCATTGTTTTGCTATCCCACTTACTATCAAAGAAATAAAGCAAACACCCCCAGGCAAATAATCTTACTCGTTACCCCTCAATATCATTTCAGAGGTGGAAAAATTTTTTATCAATGATAAGAGCTGAAGTTAAGGGAAAGATGCTCTGTCTTACTCCAAACCTGGGGACTCATCCTCAGGGGCGCCAGAGCTGTGCAGCAGCGCCCATCTCCTACCCGCCCCCTCACACTCCAGCTGTACCATTCATCTGAATAAATTAGCCGCGCTGAGCGGGAGATGACAGCAAAGAGCGCACCTGCCGTGTAGTGTGACTGCTGCAGCTTAGTAAGGGGTTGCCAGGGAAGTGGTTTTTAAAAAACTGGGGAGGAGAATTGTCAAGGTTTGGCTCCTTGTGAAATCTGCCTGTCAGAACAGATGATGCAGTTGGACATAACACACCCCAGTTTCTTCTTCTGGAAGTTTCCCCTCTCATTTTCAAGGCGTCACAATTTTGCCGGAATTTATCCTTTCAAGGGACTTTACCTCTCACACATTTCTCCATTCAATGTTAGTTCAGAGAGATGAGAGATTGTGTTGCAAACGTCCACTCAGGACTGATTTGCTCTAGAATCAGGCGAGTCAAGACAGCAAGCTCCTCTAGCACCCGCCCTCATTGCCCTTCCTTGTTTTCAGGGCAACATCCCACCCATCCTTCAGTTTGTCTGGATTTGAAAGGGGGTCTGACATTGGTCAGATTAGCTCAGAGGGCAGTCGGGTCTTCTGGGAATGGCCTGGGGAAGGATGTTAATTTTGGAGCTGTTGAGAAGGCAAGGAAATGTGATGGAAATGTGATTGTGGGATACTGTCTCTGGGCACTACCTGGTATCCTTAATTCTTTTTTTTTTATTTCAGCATGTTATGGGGGTACAGATGATTAGGTTACATATGATGCCCTTACCCTCCCTCCCCCGCCAAGTCCGAGCTTCAAGTGTGTCCATTCCCCCCAAGGTACGCATCTCACTCATTGTTTGTGCATATGCTCGTCCCTCCTCCCCTCTCCCCCCTCCCCCTGCCCAACATCTAATACATGTTATTCTTATACGTGCACTTAAATGTTGATCAGCTAATACCAGTTTGATGGTGAGTACATGTGGTGCTTGTTTTTCCATTCTTGGGATACCTCGCTTAGTAGAATGTGTATCCTTAATTCCGAGGGGACTTTTCTGTTTTCAATAATGGGTGAGCCGTTAAGAGCATGAAATATTCATCCGAAAGCATTCATCGGCAAATGTCATCAGACAGGTAGACGGTGCTTCTTCTGCCCATTGAATCTCACCACAACAACGAAGAAGTAAATATTATTATCCTCATTTTATAGATGATGCAGTTGAAGTGCAGAGAAGTCACTGTACTTAGTAGGTGGTACGAAATGTCATTGGAATGAATCTAGAGCTCTCACTCTGGTCTATAGATTTTTCTAGTATTTAATCTCCCAAGAAGGTAAAATTCCATCTTTACAGTATCTGGCTTTGCTTTCTCTGACATAATGATAACAAGGAGGTGAGTGGTGGACTTCTGTGAGGGGAGAATTCACATATCGAAGGGAGAGAGAGGCATCGTTAGATTTAGAGCCTCTGTGACAAGCAAAGCTGCTCCTTTAATTTTCTTTCATAGCTAAATGATAGTAGAGTGGAATAAAAGCCCTAATCCAAGATCTGCTCTCCAATTCCTTGCTTTCAGCTCTGAAACAAAGGGGACTTACCATTTGCCTTAATAGACTGTGCCATGTAGGTACCCAGAGACAGCAAAATTCCAATTAAAAGAGTATTGATTGCTCATAAATTAGCACCATCCATTCAAAAATCAATAGTCACTGAACGTCTTTCAGTGATTTTTATTGTGAGCCCTCTCAGCCCTTGTGATTTGTTTATTAAATGTTCCATTGTAATAGTATGCCTATTTAACATGGGTGATTCTTTTGCTATTAACATATAGTTTTCGATTTTGGTCTAGTTAGCACTATCAGTCATTGCACGTGAAAGCCACTGGAATCTAACAAACGAAAACGCCGCCCCTCACCTGCTCCCAGAGATAATGTATGTATCCCTTGTTCTTCTGATCCCAGAGCAGGTAAACATTCTCAGTTAAGCCGAACAGAAAAATAAAAATTCTCCGGAATAGCAACAAAACAAAACAAAACAAAACAAAACAAAACACCACAAACCAAACCTCAGGAAAATAAAGCATAAAAGTGTCATAGGGAAGTTATGACTGGATCCACAGGGGACATAAGTTCATTGCCGATGAGGCAAGATCATGATCTAACGTGCTCAGAGACACGGGCTACTGTGCCCTTCTGTGAGGGGCCTGTGGAATACCCCAGGGCGTCTGCTAATTAATCTGGAAGGGAGGCATATTGGGAAGCTACCAGGTGTCGGGCTGAAGTCTGGCAGTCGGGTAAAAGGAGCTGGGTAAACCCAAGGAACACACATTTCAGGAGACAGATGTGATCACTGTGTGAGGCTGGGGTGAAATTTATCTTCCAGTTCAACGACCAGCCCGGGACTGTGAGGTAACCTGTGGCCAATCAGGATATCCTTGGACTAATATCCATCCTTCAGACTCCTGGGATTTCATCCCACTTCATTCGGCTGGTGTCACAGCTAGAGTCCATTAGGGATAAGCAATCGAGCAGATTCTGCCTACTTTGGCACTTCTATTCTGAAGAGAATTGTTCATTTATTTAACCAGTGTCTGCCTTCTGCACTGGGAGTTCCTCGGTGGCAGGGCCAGAGTGGGAAAGGGGGCAGAATTCCAGAACAGAAGTGTATCAAATGGAAACGTTCCATAGGGACCGCAATTCTCAGGTTCTAATCCTAGCTCTGTCACGAATTGGTTGCAGGTCATTTAATTTCTCTGTGTTTGTTTGCTTCTCTATAAAGAGAGTTGTACCAAATATCCA
>NW_012139302.1:2087130-2103530 GCF_000956105.1 Propithecus coquereli | reverse complement strand
TATTCTCCAATTGTCCCCTTGCTTAGTGGTTCGCAAACAGTGGCACAAAGCACCACATACATTTCAGGATGAGTGAGAGATACGCCTTTTTTGGAAAGTGGGAGAAGTTCCGAGATGGAGGTATGAAAGGAGAACTAGCAGCCTTGCAGGCACATTATTAGGCAAATTTATTTTAGAAATGATACATATGGAAGTTGAGGATCTGGAAAAGGATTCACTGAAAACCACCATGATATGTTTCCCCTAGGAAGTTTGCCGAAGAGTACACAGCCCAGAAGCACAAAGGAGGGGGGCGTAGGATGCTTTCCACTGTTATTTCATGCTGAGCATATTAATAGGGTCAGTATGGCAAGGACTGCCCTTTGTAAGGGTTGGCAACCTCCAAACATGATGCATACTCCCCTTGGAAATGAGGTGGCCATCAAGCAACTTTCTATGATCAAATTCCTGGATTAGAGTACTGTCACCTTATTGGCTAACATTTACTGAGAACGTAGCTTGCAGGTGCTTCTAGGAATAAAGTGTAATTTTTGCACAATTTATAAAAATTCAAGTTTTCCAGAAATCAGGATGCCTAGAGACAAAAGAGGTACTAATTAAAAGCAATGACTTTGGAATCATTTGCCCCAGGTCTGCATTCTGTCTCAGCAATTTTACCTCTGTAATGGGGATAGTCTCAGTTATCTCATCTGTTAAAATGGAGGAAATGATACCTCTTTCATAGTGTTTATTCTGTTTTCTCCATTTGCCCTCTTTTCCTCACTCCCATACTGTGTTTCATCTTCTCTGCTATGATCCATCCCTGAAGACCATATAACTAGTTTCCCTTGGTGGTTAGTTGGCGACCAGTTGTTGTCAAGGAGAGGCACCAGTGGAGCCTGGAGGATGAAGAGAGAGATGAGATGTCTCTTCCAGGCCCTCTAATTCTGGACCACATTTCATGCAATGGATGGGTTGGTCCCTCCATAGCTGTAGCTCCTGTTGATGATCTTTGCCTTTGTATTCAAACCAAACTATCTTGTACTATCCCCATCCCTTGTGTCTTCAGGCCTAGGGGTGCTAAAGGCTTCCCACTATTTCTGGTCTCTGATCATATCATGAGAATATGCTTAATGTGCTGTTTCAGAGTCTTTCTTCAAAGGGACATGGCCTCTCCTTTACTCAATGGGTTCTGGGTATGAGACCAGGCTCATGTCTGGAAACTGCGCAAGGTATACCCAGTTTATTCTGCTGTGGTTGCTTCAGTTTTCTGATCATCTTGATTGTAAGAGTGAAGCACTATCCTCATTTGCTGCCCGTCAACTTTGCCTCTAGGAACTCTGTATTCTACTGACTGTTATCTTTATTCTATCCTCAGTCCTCTGTTATGTTGTTTCTGGCATTTCTACTTTACCTAGTGTGCTCCATTGCATGGTCTAAGCTTCCAAGAGCCACTCAAGCAGTGTATGAGCTTTGTTCCTAGAGTCTTTGCCAGGGTGTTAATCTGCATTCTGAGAGCCTGCTCCCATGTTCATAAACTGTCCCTCATTGGCTTCACATTCCTCCCATTTTTCCCATGGTCTGGCACTTTCAGGGTTCATATTTGGGGCATACTGTCTGAGTTCCAGCCAATAAACATCAGGATAGTGCCTCACTCTTACAATCAAGATGATCAGAAAGCCAATAAACATCATCCTGTAGCACCTTAGATGCTTTCATTTTTTTCCTTGAATTGGTCCTTAATCACCTTTAGTCAGTCAGTCATTTCTTTTCATGAACCAATGTCACTCAACAGTGACCCAATTCCATTCTTATAGTTACCTTTTCTCACATAGCTCTCAAAAGCAAGATATGTTGCATTAGCTAGTGCTTCTGCATCCACTGACACCCCATTCCAGGGTACCGCCAGCGAAACCTTTAACAATTGCACCACTAGAGCATGCCCAGTGCTACGTATACTTTATTTGCCGATAGTGGTGGCGCCACATTGCCAGCCAGCTGGCGGGTGATCTAGCTTCAAAGTCCCAATTTAGGGTCTTCTTTCTGGGGTAATTACTGGCGTCAACTCACTTAAATTGGGTTCTTTGGAAAGAGATTCTGAGATAAGGAGCTTCAGGCAGAAGTAGAAGTTTATTGGGGAGTGTTCTTGAGAGACACACTGGTAAGGACGACAGGGTGGCAAGATTGCAAAGAAAGAAGCTGACCTCCAATTCACTTGCAAGTGAGGCTTCAGCTGATCTTACGGAGAGCTCTAGAGCTGGGATGGTCCTTTGAGTTCTTCCAAATGGATGCAAGAGGGATAGGGGGCCTTCATATTGCCACAGCAGCTAGTCATTAGCTGTGGCACCATCCTCCCCAGAAAGTATAACCTTGGGCAAGGCAGTTCTCCGTGGCAGAGCCAATTTCCAATGTGGGATGCAGCTGTGAGCCCTCAACAATTGGGAGTTGGATGTGTCTACCCTCAAAACATGATCTGGATGGAGTACAGAGTACAGCAGCACTATAGCCATATTGTAATCCAACTCCCAGTCCTATCGAGAATGCGTAAAATGAACTAGAATCTCTTTTGAACACATTTTCTTCTCTTGCATGTCGATTTTCAGTTTATAGACTAGATATTTCCAATGTAGCAGCAAAGACATTCCAACAATGGTCACAGTAATGGTAAAATTGAACATTTAAATATATATTGAAAGTTTTAACAGTTTTAGTTGCATTCAGTTTAATATTTTATTTATGCTCATTATTTGTCATAGCTCCTATTGTTCCTGAGAGTATTTCAGAATATGCTCATTTAATTTCCTTTCCCTGCCATTTTTTCTTCATTTGTTCCACCACGTTTATTTTTTTGGAATTAGTTGACAATATAAATAGAGGCAGGAGAGCTTGGAAGTCTACCCTAAATGTGACCCTAAGCATGGGTTAGTGGTTTCAAATACCATGACTTCTGTACTACATTTTCTCTCCCTTATATTTCTAATGAGGCTTACCTGCTTTGGATCTTGGGAAAGAGTCTAGGTGGAAAATTTCAGCTCTTCTTGCCCTAGAGAGTCTTGAGGCAAAAACTAATATCCACTGTCAAGCAAACAGAAAGGGGTAGGACAGGGAAGCTGTTAAGCTTCACCTGAAATGAAAACTTCAGTTTAATTAACTTGGAGTTGCTCTGCTGATTGGCTGCACAGTTCTGATAATATTTTATTAGTTTTTCTTCCCTTCAAAATTAGGCAAAAGGTCATGGTCCATCACAAAATATAGTCTTAATGTTCTAATTTTTTCTTTTTATTCAATCAAAAAAACACTATTTCTTGAAATCGTTTTCCCACTGGATTGGGAGTCGAATAGCCTGATATTGTTTATGATGAAGGCAATTGTTAAACACTGTTGGCCTGTGACCTGTGACTCCCCACTCACTTGTTCCTTTTTGGAAGGAACAAGATGCTTTTCCTTCCTGGGGCTTTGCTGTGTTCAGCTACACCATCCTCTGAAACATGTGTTCTGTATCCCAAATGCTTCGCTGACAGGCTCGCTATTATACAGGGCAGGTAGGTCACAGTCATTGGCATTTATGTGAGTGATGAGTTCTGTTTTGTCATAAATAACCTGAATATTCATGTCCTAGACTATGTGAGATTCTACAATCTTCCTATTCATGAATACAATACTAAGAACATCATATATACCAATTTTGGTGTAATGGGAAAAACCCTCAAATCTCACTCTCAATATTATAGTTTCTCTCCCCAAAATCTCCAATGTTAGATTACTCTATAATATGTAAAGAATTCTCTGAATTTCCAGACAACATAGAATAATTCTCAGACATTACACATAGCAACTGAAGCACAAAGTGGTGAGTCAATTTTTTAAAAAAATTTTTTGTAGAGATGAGGTCTTGTTATGTTGCCCAGGCTGATCTCAAACTCCTTGCCTCAAGCAATCCTCCTGCCTTGGCCTCCCAAAGTGCTGGGATTACAGAGCCACCATGCCCAGCATGAGTCAATCGGTCTTGAAAGGTACCCTTAAATTCATCTCTAGAGCATTGGGCAAGATTGAGAAGGAAGAAAAATTCTCCTTATCTAACTTTTCAATCCTAGGTAAGAATATTTGCAATCGTACTCTTTAAAATCACCGACAATGGCCACCACATGTCCTGGGAATGTCCATGTGGATGGCTATTTTTTAAAGAAAGCTCTATGGGGGCTGGACCCCAGCAGCATCCCTTCCATTAAACCAGAACTCTCATAGCCAAAGAACACAGACAGCCCTGAAACACAAGCATAAGCAGTATTTCAGAGGTTATTCTCAAAGCATGTCATTAACTGGCTTTTCTATTTCAATAATTTGTAAGCAAGCTGCCTCCTCTATAAACAGGCCAGTGGGAAAGCGGAAAGCCATGTGAGTTATTGCATCTCTACTTCCTGGGACTCGGGAGATAACATCAATTCTAATGTATTGAAATATAGAAGTATCTTTGAAGGAATCCCATTTGGGATAAGACCATTGGAAACGACTGGGCTTCTCTAAGAAATGTGGAAAGATACTCATTTTATGACACTTAACTTGCCTAGATTCCTACGAGTGAACAAAGTGAATGTTAGCTAATGGTTTTTAGCTAATGTTTTCCAGCAAGATCTTGGAATAGAAATGTGAACAGAAGGTCAATGTAGTTATCATTCTGCCCTGCTATGAGAATTTCTTATTTCATACATGATTATGGTGAAAGCTCTAGGCTGAGCTTAAGCTATGCTCATCCTCGGATTCCTGTATATTTGGGTATATCTTGAGTCCCAAAGGAGCCCTTTCAGAGGGTAGTGGGGTCTTCGCTGTCACGTGTGTCTATCACTTGTACTTTGGGTGGGCCACACTGCCTCATCCTGGGCACCATGAAGAGGAACTATAATAAAAGAATTAAGTATAAAAGTTGTTTTCTAAAACCTTTGTAAGTATGTAATGCATGACAGCCCTGCTTTGAAGTCTTTATTGCAGAGAACAGCCAGACCCACTTGGACCTAGCAATGAGGAAAATCTGGAAAGGCCACCAATCACACTGCGTGGGCACTGACACCCTTGGTGTCAGAATGAACAACATTGTGCTCCTCAGGCAAAGTCTTGATGGCTGCCTGGCAGCTTTTCTGTGCTGTCTTTATGACCAGTGATTCTCAACCAGTGGCAATTTTGCCTGCCAGGGGACATCTGGTAATGTCCAGAGACATTTTTAGTTATCACAACTTGGGGTGGGTGGGTGGAGAGAACTTTGCCTTGTGAAGGGATGCATCTGCTCAGGTTGCTTGGGCTTCCTTACAGCATAGCAACTGAGTTTTAAGAGCAAAGCCCCAAAGATGGCATTTTTATGATCCAGACTTGAAAGTCACATTGACTCACTTCTGCCATACTTTGTTGGATAAGGCAGTTACGAGGGTTCAACTAGTTTAAAAAAATCTGGACATAGTGCAAATTCATGGGAGGGAAGTCAAGATTACATTGTAAGAAAAACAAGTACATTGAGAGATGGTGTTGTGGCTATCTTTGGAAATTAAAATCTACTGTAAGTAAAACAAGAATAAATCAATACAAATCTGGGTTTAAATCACTATCACTTCTCTTTTTTGAACCAAAGATAAAACTGTAAAGAATATAGAGATACAATGAAGGATAATGTTAAATCAATAAAATATAAT
Source organism: Propithecus coquereli (assembly GCF_000956105.1). Lineage (NCBI taxonomy): Eukaryota > Metazoa > Chordata > Mammalia > Primates > Indriidae > Propithecus > Propithecus coquereli. The sequence goes on along the minus strand of NW_012139302.1, from coordinate 2,097,873 downwards.
CAGTGAGTTAAAAGTTACAGGTTCCAGGAAACATGGCTGGTGAATACAATAATTTGTTAGTCTTAGCTTCCAATTTTAGATTCTATAGAAAATTGTTTAGGTTCATCTGGGCATCAAATATATAGGTCCATTTAAGATCTCGTAGTTGCCAGTAGGTGTTGTAAGCCCTCAACAGTTTTGTAAAAATCATCTTTGTTGCTAGAGAGATGCTGTATTTTTTTTCTTTGCCTGTTTTTAAGCTGTTGTCCAATAGAAATTTTTTCTTCCTGGTTGAGAAAAAAACTGGAAAAGATCAATATAAAAAACTGGACAAGACACTGTGATTATTGAACAAAGTTCCTTGCCATGGAGCACACTTTTCTTTGATGTCAACTGTCTCCATTTATTAGAATGAAAACTTCCCAACATATACATCTTGTGTAAACAAAATGGGGAAGCCTGAAGAGGTGCATATACATATACTCTTGAAATATTGGTGTGGGGGGTGGACATTTGTCAGAAGAATGTTTTCCCAATTTCACCAGAGATAAGTGGTCTATACAATTTCATGATCATTGAAATCATAATTTTTAATAGAACTATTGGCCACTGTAAAGAGATTTGAATTTCACAGATTGAGTCTATAGTCCAGTAAAGTCATTGGTGCTTATTTTGCAGATGTACTATTAATGTCTATCTCAACATTGAACTTTTTGAGATTTCTTAGATGGTGTTATGGAATTATTTTGTATGTTGACATTACAATAAAGTCCTTCAATGGCAGCTCTTGACTGAAGTAATTTTTGTAATTATATTGACCTGAGAAAATGTCCTTGCCAGAGACATCATGTCCGTGTATCACAGAAATGCAAATGTTGTTCATCATGTGAAGGCAGATGACTATGCCAATGTGGTCTGCAGAAGGTAGGAAGATTCTACAGACCCCTTTTGTTAAACAGTTGCTGCAGGTCAGCTTCGTGAGGAAATGGACTTTGAAACAGAGGTTTATGTGCAGGTTTATTGGGGAGTATTCTTGGGATCAATACCTCTAGACGAATAAAGGAGGTAGGACTGGGCAGAGGAAGAAGTTGAACTTTGATGCAGTTGCAACCAAGGCCTCAGCTGATTCCATGGGGCACAGTAGAGCTGGGATGGCCCTAGAATCAAAGAAACAGAGGCAAAGGGGCAAATAACTCAATATTGACCATCCTTGGACATGGGCTGACTCAGAGGAACGGGGTAGAACTTTGAATGAAATGACTCTCTTTTAGACACAGGTGATTCCTGGAGACAGGCTCAGCTGAGAATTCTCAGCGGGCAATGCTTGCAGCAGCTAGGGCAGTGATTGTTTCATTTCTGTTGGGGGTATACTGCAGTATCTACCACAAAAGCTTATTTGAACTACTGAGGGATACAGCATGATCAACCTAGAACCTAGGTTTTCAAATGTAGGTGATGAAGAAAGCCTTATTTTGAAGGAATACATTTCCATTGAAAACCCATCAGAGTCAAGCCCAAGATCCATCATACTCATTAATGTCATCAGGTGATGTTGATTAATTCCATGGCAATGAAATGTTAGATTGTGCCAATTCCAGGAGATGAATCCATTCTGGTTGAACTTTGTTAATAATCATATAATTTAAATCATCAAAGATGTTTTGTTTTCAAGGCCCTTTGTTCTGCAGCTGAAAGCCAAGTTGTTTAGCCCAAGGCTAGAGCTGGAAGACTGTGTTGTAAATTTACTATTTGACCTCTGCACAGAAAATTTAGACTTGCACCTCAAGAGGTCCACCACAGTTGGAAAAGAGCCAGTTCACATCTTGGAGGAATCAAATGCTAGGCATTAATACCATCAGAATGATCTGATTATAGAATCTCATCCATGAGTAAGCAGTGTATAGTGGTTAAAAGCATAGAATGCTCTGTTCAGAACACATTTCTATCATTCTTTTGTTTGGTGCCCTTGGGAAAATTAAGCTCTCTGTTTCTCAGTTTTCTCATCTCTAAGATGAGTATAATAATAATATAATAATAATAGTAATAGTATCTTCCTCATAGGGTTTTAAAGATTAAGTGACTAATGTATGTGCATGACAGAGAGTAAGTGCTTTATAGGTGTTTGCTATTATACTGTTCAGTGGTTTCTTTTAAAGAAAAATATAAGAAGGAGCCAGCTTTCTCTGTATTAAATTACTGTACTACTTTTCGGTGCTGGAAATGTACCTTTTGTTGGAAGGAAAAAGATAAATCAAATAATGGTGATTGCAATGAGAGTATCTTTGAATAATCTTGGAGTTGACATTTGAAGATTTTCCTTAACTCTTTCCATATGGATCAGAAAAAGACTTAAAAGAAAAAAATATTATTCTAGATCTTTGTTGAAAGAGGGGGAGGCTGGGAATTTGCTTTCAAGTAAAACCTATGTGTCTCACATCTTTGATATATTATCTCACTTTATTTTCAAAACAAATCCTATGAGGTTGGCACAGTAATTTTCCCTTTCCTACAGGTGGAGGAAAGCAAGACGACAAGAGGTAATGAATAGCAAGAGTTTTGGATCTGAAAGCAAGTCAGTGTGAAGTTATCACAGTGCTGCAGAGGCGGCCCCCTGCCGGGTAGCCACAGTGTGACAATGTGTGTGCAGAGCGCAGATGGGCCAGAGTCCTTTGCTCATGACAACCAGCTGCAAAGGTGTTTCTCCTGGGGTGACTTCAGACAGCAGAACCATTAGCTTTGCTTTCTCTGGAACCACCTGTCTTTAGGTTAGTTATCTATTTCAGTAGAACAAAAAGCATGAAAACTCATATCATTACTGAATTACTTGGCATATGTCTCCTTAAGAATGTAAGACTAAGCTATTCTTGCGAAACAGCATTTTGTTTTGTTTTGTTTTCCCCTGGCTAAAGGTTAAGTTATCTACACAAGAAAAGGTGTTAACATTTACCAGAGACCTCTGGGAATCAGTATATTTTTGTTCCAAGTAAGCTTGTATTGTAGTTCTTTCTGGATATTTGGAGAAAGAGGAAATAGCTGGAGAAAATACCTTTGGTTGGTGAAAATTGTTCCTATTTGGGGTTTGTTTCTAATCTTTTCTGCTGTAAAACTTCATGTTGATTTAGTGTATCAGTTTTGCATTTTTAAAAACTATAATTTGGAATAGAACTACATTTAAATCAGGGAGAAAAAGACACATATGTACTTTTGAAATGTCTAAAATCTTACATTTGGACAGTTCCTGCACAGTTGCTCAGTTAACATACTTTCTTTTTCTATAAATAAAGTGACTTGTGATCTTTTTTCTGTTCCAGGAAGTCTCAAAGCCATTCCTGAAGAGTAAATCTTGACAGAAACAGAAGAGTAAAATTTCTTTTTGGGAAATTGTGAAAAAGAATATTAAATTAACAATAAACTGATCTTGAAATCATGGAGGAAATAATGTTTATACTATGTTTTAAAAATAAAAAAGCCTCAAGGGGTATGTGTGATCCTTTGCACTTAATAAGCTAAAGAGATTCAGATAAAGGACAACACAGTATAATTAAAATAAGAATGAATCAGTCAAGGAAAGAAGATAAATCAAAAGAATAAAGAAAAGACCTTTTTGTATATATGAAATCATTTTTCAAGAACTATGTGGCGACAGTAACAGTGAAGCAGTTTAAATGGGAGTATGTAGAAAAAAACATTCTAAAGGACAAAAAATAGTGTATTTACACAGTGGGTATCACATTTTTCTATAGAAATACTAATATTAATGCTTCCCTCCTGTTTTTTCTTTTTTTTTGAGTTCCAGGTTAATGTAAAACATTAAAAACAAAAATTTACCCTCTCTCAAGCCAGTGAAAAATGAGACATTTTTTTCTACTAAGTCATTTAGAACTATGACCAGATGGTTAAAGAAGATAAATTTGAAGAGTTGATTTACAAATTTTAGAGGAAACTGCTGCTGGTTTTCAATTTGGTTCAATGAGCTTCATAGTGCACATTCGCATATGAAAAATGCTTCCATAATGTTGTAGTTAATTTATTGGCAAACAGCTCGAATATATAGTGTGGGTTTATGGTGCCAAAATAACCAGTTGATCTGATAAAACTACAAGTGAATTTGGCGGTGGAGGAGAGGAGGACAATAAATCAGTTATCTGTCAACTTGCGGGAACAAAGAGAATACTTGCCTACTCCTACTTCTCTGCCCCTTCTCCGTTTTTCAACTGGTTGAATTTATATTGTATGGACAAAATGTGATTGCTGTAGTGATTGGTTATTGATTAATCCTCTTAAAAAGATTAAGTTATTTAGTTGCTCTAATTGATTGAGTTTTAAAAACTGGCAGTAAAATCCTTGAAAGACATGAGACCCGTGTAAATACAGTCTGAATACATTTGCATATAAACTTTAACCAATATTTGAGCACCCATTCTATCAAGGCGTCTTGTGAAGGTATTGAAACAATGGCTCAATTCTCTAAGCATTTAAAAAAATAATGGGCCAATTAAGTAAAAGCATCTTTCTTCCTGCATATTTGATTAAATGGGTCTGTTATTTGAATGAAGAAACAGACCTTTCTGATCAATACTATCCAAATGGTTGTTGGTTATTAGGCAGGTACAACTTCTGTTTTTTTTTTTTTTTGAGACAGGGTCTTGCTCTGTTGTCCTGGCTAGAGTGCAGTGGCATCATCATAGCTCACTGCAACCTCAAACTCCTAGGCTCAAGCAATCCTCCTGCCTCAGCCCTCCCAACTAGCAGACATGTGCCACCACATGCAGCTGAGTTTTGTATTTTTTGTACTGATAGAGTCTCCCTATGTTGTTCAGGCTGGTCTCCAACTCCTGACCTCAAGCAATCCTCCCACCTCAGCTCCCCCAAATGCTAAGATTACAGGCACGAGCCACCGTGCCAGGTCTAACTTCTGTTATTTAAATGTGACTTTGTCTGTAGTAGACACCACTTTTACTTTTCCAGCATTAATAATATAGTTCCGCTATGATAGAGCAGCCTCCAGTCTAGATAATTGACACGACCTCCAGCTTCAGAAATGGACTCTCATTGCCTTAGCCCATAGCACAGTTCCAATTCCCTGGTCAGAGTAATTGGCTCTGGAGTGTCACATGACATTAACTGTTCCAATCAGAGTGAAGCCCACGGCATTTATTCAAAGTTGGAGGAAGAAATGTTCTCTCTCCTTCTGTGTGATGCGCCATGTTGGTGTGAGGCCTGGGGATTGCTACAGACACTTTGCTAGCATGAAGAAAGCCAGTCTCAGGATAAAGCTGAAATCAGGGTGGGCAGAGATCAGTGAATCATAGAAAAATAGACTGGAGTCTGGATCAAACCATGCCAGATGCCTAAACGGCTTTTGGACTTCAAGAGCCAGTGCATTCCATTTATTATCTAAGCCAGTTTGCATTGCATCCTCTAGTATTTGCAAATGAAATCATCTTAAGAGTTCCAGCAACTCAACGGCACCAAAGCCAAGGACTTTTACTGGTCTTTCATCTGTGCTTCCTCACACACAAACACCAATATGAGATTTCTTTCCTCTTCCAAAGCTGTTTCTGAGTTTGAGATAGAGAGAGGTTTAAAGGTGAAGGAAGCTCTCCATACCTCCATACCTTATACTTTAAAAGCCTTCAAATATTTGGATGCAGCAAATTTTATTTAACTCTTTATTTTGAGATGATTATAAATTTACAAAAAGCTAAAAAATTAACACATAGATTACCTTGAATCCTTCCCCTCTTTTCCCCCAATGGTGAGTGATATCTTATATTAATATAACTGTAGTTCAATATCAAAACAAGAAAATTGACATTGATATAATACTGAACAATATTTAATTTTGAGAAGAATGATTTTTATCTTGACAAAAGCTTTGAAGTAAACACCAATGATTTATTGCTGGGAACGTGGCCAACGTTCCCCACAAAAAACTGGGTCCCTTTGGTAGAGTTGCAAGGGATAAGAAAATAATAGAGAAAAATGGAAAATAAAAGAATACACAGAGACAAAGATATAGTTTTATAAGTTTATAAAGATTATAGGCAAAGTGGGATCTCAGGGGGCCTAGACCTTCTCCGTGGGTCTCAAAAAGCCCCGAATGAGGTCTTACATGGTAACTTATAGGGAATAGTGGTTAATTGCCAGGGGTAACAGATTTACATAACAACAGGTAGCTCCTCTCAGATTAACAGATTTTCAAAAGGCTTCTACAGATCCTCTAACTAATTCTATCTACGTGAGCAAATGGTTATAAAATCTTTCAAAGATTAACTTCTAAGTTCTAAGGTAAGTTTATCACTTAACAGAGGGGTTAAACAGAGATATGTTGGCTCCATATTTATTAGGTTATTGTGAATGGAGACAGGTAGTCTAGAGTGTTAAAACAAGAGCTTTGCTTTTAGCCATTTGGGCAGCTGTCTGTTCCGGGGGGCACTCCATTGTCAGCTCTCACCCTGTAGTTTTTAACAGATTCGCTTTGCTTTACAAAGTAAATCCAAACCTTTAGGTCTGAGAAACATGGCGCCTTGTGGGATATAGCCCCTACTGTCTTTCAGAGACGCCTTTCCAAGTGCAACAGCATTTGAAATGCAAACCAACACGTTCACATATTCCTTCAGGGCAAAGCTCTGAAAAACTCCTAAGACAGATCCTGTCTGCAAACACATCTATGTTAATTCATGGAGCAACAATTTATTAATTGTTATAATAGCTGACATAATCATTTTATTATAGTAGGTTAAATACATGATGCAATAGTTATATTTTATTTGGGTTCTATATGCTTATCATCAAGCTTTCTAGCTGTATGATCGTGGACAAGAAAATTAGCTTCTCTAGGCCCCTGGATTTTATAATCTGTAAAGTGGTAATGTAATTATGTGTCCTTTTCAAGATGAAATCAAAACATAGCACAATATCTAGAACACTGCATATATTTGACACATATGTAGGTGTATCTGTATGTATGTATATGTGGCATATATGTATATGTGCATTTGTATTAGCATACACATGCATATATGTTTGTGTGCTGTATATGATGTATATATGTTAGTACACACATACATATATCACATATATATGGGCTTAGGGTATTATTTAAATATTCAAATGAATTCATTATAAATAGTTGTAGCTTTTTTGGATGTATTACTAAACATATCTATAATTTATTTTTATTTTTAATTTTTTATTGATATATAATATTTATGCATATTTAAGGGTACATGTGGTTGCCTTCTGAGATACCAAAAATTCTAATATTTGCTTGCTTTCTGGTGTCCCATGTGTCATGTAGATTTTGTTCATTCTTTTTTCTTTATTTTTGTATGATTGGGTTATTTCAAAAGATGGGTCTTCAAGTTCTGAATTTCTTTCTTCTGTTTGATCTAGTCTATTATTGAAGCTTTTGAATGTATTTTTGTGATTCAGTCAATGAATTCTTCAGTTCCAGGATTTCTGTTTGGTTCTTTTTTATGATTTCTATCTCTTTGGTGAATTATGCATTCATATCTTGAATTGTTTTTCTGATTTCTTTGTATTATTTATCTGTGTTCTCCTATATCTCACTGAGCTTTTTAAATACTATTTTGAATTCTATTTCTGAGATTTCATATATTTCTTGTTCATTGGAATCTGTTGCTAGAAAATTACTCTGTTCCTTTGGAGGTTGAATATTTCCTTACTTTTTCATGTTTCTTGTGTCCTTATATTGATATCTGTGCATCTGGTGTAATAGTCACTTCTTTCAATTTTTTTGGATTTGCTTTCACAGGTAGAGGACTTTTTCTTGAAGAGGTATCTATGGTGTTGGTTAAGTAGGGCACTTTGGTTTTGATTCCGGGTGTGTGCAATAGTGTAGTCTCAATATAATTCCTTCAGCTGTAAACAGAGTCAATGATGTCTGTGATTGCCTCAGTGGCTTAGGGTGTGATTGTCAGTAGAGGCTGTGGTGACGTTTTGCTGAAGACAAGGATGCCAAGTAGGTCAATTCTTGGCCCCAGTGGTGGCCATGGCAGACTGAGCGTGCCTGTCTTTGGGCCCCAGGGTGGCATACTATGGTACCAGTGTTAGCGGGTCCAGGCAGGATGATTCTTGGGCCTTTAGATGACTTATTCAGGTGCTGGTAGTAGCAGCAGTGAGCCAGGCAGATAGGTGGGTCCTCTGGCCCGTGGGCAGTGGGTGTGGCATGGGTGGTGGCAGTAAAAGTGGTGGGACGACTCTCTAGTTCCCAAGCTGTCCATCCTGGTGTTGGTGGTGGCTGCAACGGGCTGGGTGGGCCAGTCACCAGGCCTGTAGGTGGCAGCTGTGGTAGTAATGACAGGTTGGGTGGGCCCATCCTGAGGCCTCTGGGAGGACTGCTCAGGTGCTAATGTGGTGGACAGAGCAGGGCAATCCTCATGTGCTCAGACACTGGGTGGGGGAGGTCGGGAGTAGATCTGGGCCAGGCAGGCCTGTTCTCAGCACCCCTGGTGGTGTGTACAGGTGTGGTGGTGATAGGCAGGGCAGGTTGGTCACTAGGCCCATGGTGGAACGCTCAGGTGGAGGTGGCTGCACTGCAGTCCTGCTGCAAGGGAGGGCAGAGATGCTGTCAGTGGCAGCAGCTGTAGGCGGGTGTCTGGGGAGCACCTCCACTCCAGGTGGTGGCTGTGGGTGAGGGACATCAAAGAAGCTCCAGGGATGTGGAGATTTGGGAGCTGTTGGGCTCCAGGGCAGGATGCAGTCTGGGGGAGAGGGCTGGATTCTCAAAAGGATGCTGTGCTGTAGCTGCTTAGAACCTGGGGTACCCATAGAAGCCAGCATGAGCTTCCTCTCTGGAGCAATGCTGTGCAGTTTCCAGGCAGCTTCCGATGTTAGTGTCAGGTCCTGTAAGGGATGAGGGGCTCTCCATGGCTAGGATTGCAGGAGTCTGTGGTGGGAATGTGGACCACTGGGGGTCTCTCACTACACTTTCCCCACACTGGGGAGCCTCTTTGGGCTCTCAGCCAATCCTGGCCAGCAGGCTGCCTCGCTTCCCCTCTCCTTCCTTGCCTTAGGTGTTTCCTGTCACTTCTCTATTTAATTCCAGTGTTCTCTCTTAGATGATCTATTCAAAATGTGATTATCTACTCAGTATTTCAGTTCTTCTTTGTGGAAGAGGTGAATACCAGATGCCTCTAATCATCCATCCTCCTCCCACAGCTGTAATTTTATTTGAGTTTGCATGCTTGGAGGAAATACAATCTGTGATTATATTTCTCTTGTGAAAAAAACTTGATCCATTTTTGCGAAAATTGTGGGTGATATCTATATCAGAATTTTAATATTCTTAATAAAGTTGCCTTCAAAAATAAAAACTCCAGCAAATAGCTGGGTGTATTACTCAAATACTGGTTTTGGTATCCTCACCTTTATAAGCAAATCTAACCATACCTTCTAGATTACAATGGCTGAAACTCTTTAAAATTTATTTTGTGTTCTAGCAATTTCCAAACTGATTGAGATATTTTATGGAATGACCCTCAACAAGTAAAGGAGTTGTCAGTTTTTACTGCATGTGCCTCTAATGTAGTGCTTTTCAGAGTGATCAGTGGATGCCCACCTTGATCTCACATGGTGATTCTCAAAGACCTAGCCTAGCCCTCCTGCATGAGACCCTCTGGGAGAGAGGTAAGAAATTTGCTTTTTGACACACATCTCATCCGATTTCCATGTGCATAAATGTTGATGAATGCTGCCTTGGTGCCATATGTCTGCTTTCCTTAAAATATAAGGACAAAGAGTTCTAAAGTAACACAAGAATGAATGACAACACAAATACTAATAATAAGAAAAAAGCAATGAGGCAAAAGGGAGAGAGACCAGGATAAAATTAGGAAAAAAATGATAAGAATACAAAAGAAATCAAAATAATTATTGAAAGAAGCATCTCAAGATAAAATTACCTTAGAATGAGTTCACCTAGATAGATTGCTATTTTAAAAAGAATTTGATTTTTAAAAATTTTAATTTGTAAATTATAATAACATGTAGTAAAATTAGCTACTTTTGGTGTACAGTTTAAAACATTTTAAAACATGAGTAGATTTATATTACCACATCATGATTTGGATAAGAACCGTTCCACTACCCTAAAAAACTCCCTCTTGCTGTCCCTTTGTGGTCACACCCTTACCACCCCTCCCTCCTCTCAATCCTTTGTTCTGACAAATACTGACCTGTTCTCTGTTACTATAATTTTGTCTTTTAAAGAATATCATATAAATAGACTCATAAAGTGTGCAAACTTTTGAGATTGACTTCTTTCAGTAAGCATGTCTCTGAAATTCAACCAACTTGTTGCATATGAAAATAGTTTATTGCTTTTTAATGCAGAGTAGTATTCCATTCTATGGATGTATCACAGTTTGGTTACTCATTGACTTGTTGAAGGACCTTTGGGTTTTTTCAGTTTTTGGCGATTATCACTAGAACTGCTATAAAATTCATATATGTAACTTTATAAGAAACTGCTAAGCTGTTTTCAAGATTGACTTTTCCATTTTGCATTCCTGTAGCAATATACAAAAGTTACAGATGGTCTGTATCCTTGTCAGTATTGTTTATTGTTAGCCATTCTAATAGGTGTGTGGTGATATCTTCTAGCAGTTTTAATTGGGATATCTCTAATGGCTAATGATCAATGTTAAATATCTTTTCATGTTCTTATTAATCATCTGTATACCCTCTTTGGTGAAGTTTCTTTTCAAGTCTTTTCACTAGTTTTTAATTGGATTGTTT